>NC_036445.1:19144798-19466870 GCF_002775205.1 Xiphophorus maculatus
CTTTTTTTTTTTTAGTAGCCCTAATACTTTTCCGTACAACTGATATGTGATGGTTCAACTCACAAAAACACCCAATATGCAGATCGCTAAAAGCGAAACCGAGCAGCATGAAGCCAAGCGGTGAGCCCTAAAACACAGTCCGCGAGCCCCTCTGCTGCCGCTACCCGGAAACATTACAAGGGCCGGAAAGGACCAACGTTAGGGGAGCACACGTCACTCACTTTTACCCAAAAAAATATATATCACCGCCGACCGACCAAAAATTCTCCTCGGCCCTATAAATAATACTCTAATGAACTCCCCGCTAGCGCAGAGCGGTCGGTAACCAAATGGCGAGGAGGCTGCAGCGGTGTTCGTCGGCGTTGATTTCGAGCGTTCACCCAGCGCAGCATCAGTGAAAATGGCTCTGGCTAACGACTGGAAAACAGCACGCAGAAATGGAAGCGCACCGTAGCTAGCCAGCAGGCAGTTAGAAGAAGAAGAAGAAGAAGAAGAAGAAGGCGTGCCAGGCCTCATCCATCTACAAACTCTGCTCTGTTACTGGATGCGTAGGTAAACATTTGCTGAATATAGGTTACGCAGATGTATGTGCTAGCGCTAGCATCGTCAAGTTAACGTTAGTCGGCGTCCGTTTACAATTGTGCTTAGAGAGGATGGCTAACGTTAGCAACAATGTGGCTTTTGTAAAAAAATGCGTGTGGCTGCACATAGCCAAGACACACTGAGCCGAAGTCTAACATGATGCTAAAGAGAACCGCCAAGTTTAGTTTTTCTTTTTTTCCCCTCTGCTAAATGTTAGCCAATGCCGTAACAGGAGCAACCGTTATTGCTCGCGCTTGAAACTAATGTTTACATGGTGAAGCGAATGGAAAGCTGGTGTTAATGTTAGCATTTCTGGTCCATTTTCCCCCCCCTATTTTTTTTTTTTTTTTTGCAGGATTGCTGATGTGCATTAAAATGAGAGGCAGTGAGATATGCATTAGATAATCTCCCTCATCTGCCAGGGGAGCTCAAATCCCCCTCCAAGGATTCATCTATTGAATTAGAGGAAACGGTAAGATTTATAGAGGTGAGCATAAACACATTTAAAGTGAGTAAAGTCTACAGAACACGGTGAACTTTAACTATCATTTAGTGACTAAATGTTATTTCTCTATGGTTGTTATTGAAATTTTCTTTTTTCTTTTATGTATGCGGCTAAATTTTTTTTTAAATAAAATTTTACCTGCAGCATTAAAAGCTACATGATGCCAAAATTATTGGCGGAGGTCCAAAATTAAGATTTTTGGGGAATTACTTTTAAAGCTGAGAAGTTGTAAGCCAAAATCACAAAAATAGCTTTAATTTTAAAATGTCTTTAGATAGCATTACAAAACTGTATAAATGGAAAAAATATACCAGTTAATTTACTTGTAATAGTTGTGTTATTTAGCTTTTATGACACAATCATTACTGTTTAGCGATAAACCCTAAGATCATATTGGAAATGTGAAACTTGTAAACCTACTAATCTAAACACACTCTCCCAACTTCTATCTATCTATCTATCTATCTATCTATCTATCTATCTATCTATCTATCTATCTATCTATCTATCTATCTATCTATCTATCTATCTATCTATCTATCTATCTATAAAAGAGCTCGCCTCGTCAACAAGTTCACTTACTTAAGTTGAAGGAATATAAACTAAATCTGATATTTTAAAACAACAGGGTCCCATTGCTGCCTCTCTTAAAGTACTAACAGGTTGCTGTTTGCTTTTATTAAAATCTTTACTCAGTGTAGGCTCATCTGACAAAGTCGGAAAACATCTAAACTATTATTTCCTCTGCAGTTAATGTTATGAAAGTTGGAGAGCAAAGTTAGAAGTGGCAGACTGCATTGATGGCCCAGCTTGTTCGGACCACAGTCAAGTGGTTGCAAGACATTAGTTTTTGTGCACACCCTTCAAAATCCACAAGATGCATCATGTTGATCTCGTATGAAACCCCTCCCACCGCAGGTGTTTTTTGTGAACATGGAAGAGCGAAACAATTTACAAGTTTGGAGCTGAAGGGAATAATAGTTGGAAAGTATCATTAAATTTTTCATATTATTGGTAGATACCCCCCCCCCCCCCCCCCCCCCAAAAAAAAAAACAAAAAAAACCAGAATGCGTCGTTGGGATGTTTGCCTGTTGCATAGAACCAAAACCAATCAGGGCGAGTTCAGTGTTTCTGTATAACAGATACGCTTTTCCACATAAACAAACACGGCCACAAAATTCTGACCATTCACGCAATAGCTTTGCAGGCAGAAGGAGGCAAAAATTTCACTACAGGGTTTGTGACGAGAAGGGGTGGACATTAGGAGGCTGAGAACAAAATTATATTTTCATCACACAACTGCGACAGTCAGAGCTGATTTCAGGTCTTTATTCCAGTTGACTACCAGTGATTCATAGCAACTCTCTTCAACTAGTTGGCTGTCAGGATTTGTGGTAATGTAACTCAGTTATTTTGATTTGATTGCAGTCATAATCTCTCATATTCCACAAGAGAAAACTGGTCCATATGGAGCTCAGAATCACCAACAATGGAAATGAGGTCTAATAATGCTAAATATATTTAGAAGAAGAATTTACAATTAAATTATATGAGTGTTTTAAGCATTTTTTACTAGCATGAGACATGCTATGGATAATTACGTAATTGCAAACTAGTATTTATCAAATCAGATGAAAAAGGAAGTAGACTGGGATGTCATGAGCACTTGTAGGTACAGAATCAGAGTACTTAGCAGAGTGGCAAAGTCACTTGGAAATTTTTACATTACTATTTTCTTTCTTACTCAGTTTGTGTGACAATTTATGTCCAAAATTGTCTGTGAGCTATTACATAGATGAAGAGTTAAAACCTCTCTAATATCCATCCATTCTGCAATGAATATTCTGCATAATACTCAGTTATGTGTACTATGTGTGATTCATATCAGAAAAGATTCAGCATGGAAAGATTAAATGGTCAGATAGTATAGTAATGAAGTAAAATGGGTCACTCTCTCCAGTGCTTTGTTAAATATGCAAAATCTGCCTCTTTTTACAGACGCCTACAAGGTGCACAATATTCATTCACAGAGAAAAGTAAATACCTTTGTGTTGGTAGTCAGTATGAGACTAATAATAAAAACAATTGGCATTTATACAGCTACTTTAATTGGGCACCACTCCAGCAGAACCACTCTAAGGTAAGTTATTGCAAATATAAAATGTTGAATGTTCTTTTTTGGTTTGTTGCAGATGCTACAAAAAGGTACAAATTGTTCATTTCACTCTTGCTTCAGAAATATAAATGGGTGTGTAGATTCACTGCAACTAAAATGTGATCATGCAAAAATTTGTTTTTGTTCCCAATTATATTTTGTAGGAAGAGATACTTTAAAACTGCCCTGCACTGTATTAAATGTAAATTTAGTGACAGTTTTAACAAATATGTAGTAAACATATTTTTTTATAAAAGTTATATAGTGCAGCCTGTATTTTAATGTTATCGTATATTGAAGAATAATCTGTCGGTCTGCATAAAGTGATTATTATCTTAATATAAAGATATATAGAGCCCTTCTATGACTTTCACCCCTTTTTGACTTTTGTGTTTTCAGCTGTAGGAACTCCTTGGCTGAACATGGATGGGGAATCTTAGGTGAAGGAACACAATTATTCTCAAAGGAGACAAGAAAACCATCATTTGAACTGGTTCCTCAATAAAAACCACATTTAATTAATTTCTGATGCAGTTGGGTGGAACTCGTCTACCTTTTACCTTTGATCATCAATTTATCACCTCAGCTACCACACTGAGTTTGGAAGTATAGTGTGGGCAGTGAATGATCAAGAGGGAGTGGCAGCACCAGAGATAAACAATCTGGAGAGATGAACTTTAAGCTGTCTCCAAAGTAAGAACATAGTAGCATAGTCCCACTCTTAGGGTAAAGTCTGTCTTTCACCAGTGAGTGGTGGGATTACTGTAGCCGCTCCTAGCGCTGGAGGTTTGGCATCTGCACCCCCATGTGCCAGTGAGTGGGAAATGTTCCAATTTGGAAAATACAATCTGGACATTATAGAGATGTTAAGTGGGCACCAGGCCCACCAGTTTAAAGGCCTTGGTTTAGATCGACAGCTACAGCATCAGCAGCAAGTGCAACTACACCAGCATCAACTCCAGCAGCAGCAGCAGCAGCAGGCTGAGTCTTCTGGAGCTCTTCTGTCTGGACTTGGCTTGGGACCCCTGCAGGGGTCAAGAGGTAACGCCTTTTCTGATTCTGCCTCCATTTTTGCCAAGATGAGTGCCCCTCCTCCCCCACCTTTACAACAACAGCCTTCCTCATCTCAGACCTCTCGCTCAAAGTCAAGCAAGATGAGCAGCAGCAGCTCGAGTCATTCTTCAGGCTACCCGCAGTTCCTGCGCTCTTTCCACCCGTCTGAGGCAGCACTAGCACAGGAGCAGTTACACCCAAGTGTAGGCCGCTTTGAGCACTTTACAGGGGGAAGTAGCAGTAGTGGGAGTGCTGGGGGATTAGGAGGATTAGTAACATCAGCACCTCCACCCCCTCCTTTACATCCTGGCCTCTCTGTCCCCCAGGCATCACCTGGCCCCTCCTCCTCCTCTCCCTCCCCATCAACATCTGTGGCCACCTCTAACAACCCTTCTAGCAGCAGTGCAGTCAGCTCTTTGGGACACCAGTTGGTTGGAGCCCAGTCTGATGCACGGAGCCTTCACCAACAATTTAGTTGCATGTTAGCTGCTAATCAGTACTTTCTTTCTGGTGTGCCTGCTAATGCTAGCTTAGAGCAATTTCTAGTTCAACAGGGAACTCATAACCACTTAGGGATTGGGTTAAGCCAGGCAGCTGGAGAGCCTAGCACTAGCCTCGCTCCACCTCCTGCTTTGCACTCCTCCCATTCACATGGGCACTCTACCCCTCAGCCCCAGCAGCCTCCCCAGCAACCTCCCCAGCAGCAGCAGCTTCCACCTCATTCCCTTTCTCATCCTCACTCTCATTCTCATCCTCACCACCCTCTTCACCCAGGCTCCCAGGCTTCATCACTAGGTGGCTTTGACTTCCAGGGCATTCCAGTGCTTTCATCTAATCAGATAGCTTCTCTGATGCAGCAGGAAGCAGGTCTGCCCCTTCCCTTACCACTTCACTTATCTTTATCGAAGGAAGATGGTAAAGGGGAAAGCAGCGGAGGCGGAAGTAGCGGTAGTAGTAGCAGTAGTAGTAGAAGGAAAAAAGCCATGGCTGGCTATTTGCCTCAAAGAAAATCCGATAGCGGCAGTAATAGCAGTAGCAGCCATGTTCACAGTAGCAACAGTGGTAATCCAAGCACTAGTAGTAATGGAGGGCTAAGTCATGGCCAGCCCCCAGCTTTAATTGGTAGTGGGGTTGGTATTACAAATATGGGTGGAGATCCATCATCCCTTCTTGCCTCTTCATCTTCATCCTCATCTGTAGTTTCTTCTTCCTCCTCTGCTCCCTCTTCCACTGCTGCCTCAGTACTGGTTACTAATGATTCTCAGCTTTCTAAATCTGATAACCAGAGCTCAATGCAACCCAACGCTTCAGAGTCTGATTCAGAGCCCATTTATAGCTGTGGAGATTGTGGCAAAAGCTTCCCTCACCTATCAAGCCTTCGCAGGCATATGCGCATGCATGAGCCAACCACAGCAGGTACTAGCAATACTGCCACTACAGGCCCCAATCCCGTTTACATTAAAACTCAGTCTGACCCAAGCCTTCCCCATTCGACCCAAGAAACTCCCCAACCCTCGTCAAATTCTTGTCCTAGCCCAGACAAAATATTTCATTGCCCTGATTGTGGCAAAGGCTTTAAGAAAAAGGGGCACCTGCTGCAACATGGAGTTATACACTCTTCAGCCCGCCCATATGGCTGCTCCACCTGCTCTCGAGCTTTTAATCGTAGAGAGTCACTGACACGTCATGAGAAGATTCATGAGGAAAAGCCATTCCGATGTCCTGCCTGTGGTCGTGCCTTCCGAGAGAGCACCTCTCTTCTCAACCATGCTGCCTCAGGCACCTGCGGCAAGCCAGGTAGGGGACCCAAACACCGGGGCAGCAAGACAGGAACTGATGGTGAGGACAGAGTCGGGGGAGGGGGTGGAGGAGGTAATGGAGGAGGGGGAACTTATCAAAGCAATAGAAGGGTTATTTATGGGAAAACTGAGGAAGAGGATGGTATAATCATTGTGAGTGAAGGAGAACCTAAATCAGGTTTAGGATGTGATGGTCTGTTTCAATCTGGAAGGGGAGGGAATTCAAATGACAGGGACAGAACAGATGGTAAATACCCCACTGACTACTCTCGGAATCGTTACACAGGCTACCATGATGACCACCGTTCTCAAGGTAATCCATCTCCATGCTACTCTGGTGCCTCCCCCTGTGGAAGTGGGATGGCGGGCGCAGCTCTGAGAAAGGCTCCCTTGGCCCCAACTCTGCATCCACACTCACAGAGCCACAACCAGCACCACCATCCGCAACAGCAGCCCCACCTGCCTCTTTCTTCTCTACTGGATGATTCAGAGGATGATGTCACTAGCTCTGTCAATAATGCTATCTCTGCAATAACAGCAGCTAGCAACAGCGGAAATAGAGGGGATGATAGGGGAGACATAATAGGAGGTCTGCTAGGAGGTCTTGGTTTAGGACCTCTAGGCTCACCTTCCTCCACGTCTGGCATGGATAAGAATTTCCGAAGTGGTGGGAGCCAAGAGGCTATGAGCAGCAACCCACAGAATCCTACTACCAAACCAAAACGTCCTCGCAAACCAAGAGCTAAAAAAGATCCTGCAGCTGGTGGACAGCCCCCAAAACGTAGGCAGTATACCCCCAGAATGGGGCCCAGCGGGCTCCCACGCACTCACCTTTGCAGTGTCTGTGGCAAGGGGTTTGCACGCCGCGAGACTCTGCGCAGGCATGACCGCATCCACACTGGTGAAAAACCCCACCATTGCACCATATGTGGAAAGTATTTCAGAGAGGCTTTTCACCTCAGCAAGCATCAAACAGTCCACTCTGGTGCAAAGAATTACAAATGCACAATCTGCGGGAAAGAGTTTGGTTACTCCCAGAGCCTTAGGAGGCACAGCAAACTCCACCAGAAAGGGGAGCTGGAAGAGGTACCCACAACACCAGCTCCAGAGAACCTCAACAGCTTTAATCCAAATACTCAATGTAGCGTGGCACAGGACAGGAGCCAGAATCCAGCACCAAGCACTTCTTCCTATTACCCCTATTCTCAAGACGTCAAGCCTCAAGACTCCAACCCTCAGCAACAGCCTCCCCCCCCACCCCAGTCGCAGCCTCCACCGCAGCCTCGACTCTACACCTGTGCTATATGCTGGAAATCCTACCGTCATCACTTCCAGCTAACTGCCCATCACCAGATGGTTCATGAAGGTGGGGGTGACAAGTTATTTTCCTGTGAGGTATGTGGAAAACAGTTTGCCTACTCAAATAGCCTCACTCGACACAGGCAGTCTCAGCATGGAATTACCCGAGCTGAACAGTCTAACTCCCAAGAAGGCAGCAGTGGGTCTGGAGAAAACAGAGGTGGGAGTGATGTTAATCAGTCAGCTTCTGAAAGTGAGGCTGCCACCAATGCCCTGCTTCAGATGGCTCCATCCACTGAAGGCCATGGAGGGCAGAGTCTTAGTGTTGTCACTCATAGTCATCAGCAACCACCCCCACAACCACCAACTGGTTATTCTCCCCTCTTTTATGATGTTGGAACAGCCCAATCCTCCACCTCCAGTGCTCCATCCTACTCTCAGCCACTCCCCCCAAACTCCACAATCATGCCCCCGCAGCACCCACATTCCCCTGCTGGGGTGAAAGGAGAGCACATTTATCCAGCCGGATCCCGTAGCCGCACGCTTCACACCACTGCCCCGTTCCAGCCCCTCACTGAACTGCCCTCCACTGAACATCACCATCTGCATCACCATCATCACCTCTCCCACCATCATCCCCATCATCAGTTAGACACCCGGGCGCACCAACCATTTGCGTGCAACATCCCTCTGCCCCACGATGAAATGAGACGACACAAGAAGAAAAAAAAAAAGTCCGACAACAGAGAATGGAGGGAAAATAACTGGGAATCCCAAGAGTTAGTGAGATTTGATGGAGTCAAACGGAAGAAAAAGATAAGCTGTACAATAAGAGGGCAGCAGAATAAGAAACAAGGCTCTCTTCGTTTGACGATTAAGCGAGGGGGAGGATCTGGTGGTGGTGGGTATAGGCTTATCAACACTGGAGGAATGAAAGTACAGATCCTGTCATCTCTCCAAGTTCCAGTGAAACGGTTCGGATGCCCCATATGCCCCAATTCCGTATTTTCCCGCAAAGCAGGGCTACTGATCCACATGGCAGTTAAACACCCACAAAAGGCCTTGAGCGCTCAGGATCGGCTGAGGTGCAGAGTGTGTGGGAAGCAGTCTCACAGGCCTTTGACAGCCTTCATCCATCGAGCCTCCCATCGTGCCAGAGGGACTTTCTCCTGCCGTCACTGCTCCGCTCGCTTCTGGAACGCTACACTTCTTCACAGGCACAAAGAGTCCTGCCGCCGCAGGGCTAAAAGACTGCAAAGAGGAGATGCTAAGAGGCTGAAGCTTTCAAAGAGACCCGGAGAAAGACAGACACACAACAGTCATGAGGAAATGCCATTCTTACAAGAACCGTACAGATATTGATCCTGGTGTCTGAAAGAAATGGCAAACGAGGGATTTTTGTTGTTCAGTTCTAAAATAGGAAAGTGAGAGGTAAACAAAGGGACTGGCAAAGGCATCTACTGCCTTTAGGAGAATTTACCTCTTTTTCTGTTGCATCTACTCTGCTATTAGAATGAGTGTGTTAACAACTACTGTAGAACATTACATTAAATATCACCAGAGATTCTTCCAGGTTATATTGGAAGATGTTCGAAGGTGTTTTCAAAGACGTGACTGTTTCCATAGGATCATAAATTAACCCCTTAAGTGCATTGACACTATGCTTGGCTGACACTGTGCAGTTATCTAGACAAGTTAGGTGAAATGACCTGCTAATGTATCTTCCCCTTCCACAACTAAAGTTCCCTGCTACACCTCTTGCTGTATGATAATGTCTGCTGTGTATTTTGTCTTGTTGTTGTTCACTTATAGGCTCTGAGGAGTTTTTTTTATGTAAAGTGCATTTATTAGGAATAGGGACATGGGGACAAAAACCTTTTTTTTTTGTTAATAGTATGTCAGTGCATGTTTGTTCTATGGTCAAGTTTTTTGCTGAGGTTGTTAAATCACTCCTGCAGTATGTGATGGTTTATTCAGTATATCCCCAAAGGTTTGTAGTGTAAAGTTGATTTGAGAATTGCCCCTATATTCCTTAGTGATTTAATCACATATAGATGAAATGTAAGTTTCTGGTAATTAGAATTACGGTAACCCCTCTCCTGCCAAAATGAAGAAGCCTTGCTTACGGTGTTCACTTTACTTTATTTGAGGATATTCCTAGTTTTTATACCACAGGATTAAAAACAGGTTAAACAAATTGACTGTAACATGTTAATCTCATGTTATTTGTATGCTCTTTTTAGCAGTGATTATTTCTACAGTACTTCTTCAAAGTGTGTTTAAAAACAAGGACCTATCATGATAAACAAATGTAATATTCCATGTATTTGTGTGTAACCTAATCGGTCTTCATGCCAGTCTTCTACTTAACCCCTTATACGTTTGAGTTGTTTGCTGATCTGCAATCATGTTTTCACTGTCAAACTTTGTTTTTGTTTTTGTTCAACTCAATCTGATGAAATGCATTTTTAAGAACATCTTGTCACTTTATTCGTATATGAAATGTTCAAACCCCTGTCAAGTTTTTTGTTTTCTTAAAGAAAAAAATTCTAGTTTTAGTAGATTTCTATCACATTATTTACTGAGAAGTCAGTAGTTGATTATATTTCAGCAATGAATAAACCTTAAGTGTAATCATTTGTTTCTCTTTTATTTCATATCTGTAACCTACAAGCAATATCTAGAGTATAGTATGAGAAAAAGAGTGTACCTTATCCAAAGTTAACAATTCATTGAGTGAACCAAAGTCTTTCAGGATGTAGTTACTATAACGACACACTTCATTGTGTTAATTGCTTGAGGATAATTAATGGTTTTCAATAATCAAATTTAACACTGTCCATCCAGTCAGTCACTTTCTACACCAGCCCAACCCTTGTAGGGGGTCTGGTTGCTTCCATGTTCAGTAGGTAGGAGGTCACTAGGCCTTCACAGGACAGGTACAAGTGCATCTTAAAGAAGAAACCCAAATGTTCTTGTGTCTGTATTTTAATTTAATTTACAACGAGAACCCCTTATATACCTCAAGTGTGTATTTCTGATTTTCCTGAGTAGGTTTACAGCTAATGAAACTCCAAAGAGTTTTTTAGGAAATATTAATATTATCCTCAAACAACAAAAAGCCCTTTGATTGAATCACTGTGCCAATGCAGCGGGGAATGGAGGTGGCTCTGCTGAGGTGTTGAGAAAGCCCAGGTTGTTTTAATGCCTGGCTTCAGCTGGTCTTCATTGTTGGCTCTGGCACCTGGTCTATTAGGCAATAAATAGAGGGAGTTTAGGTCCGGTGGCTTCCCTGTTTATCAGCTTATCACACTTTTTTTTCCTTAACTTTCCATTAACACAATTGGATACTTCACTCTGTGAACAACTTCTTTAGAAATGACATTTTTATTATTCTAAAGAGTGTCAGTCCTGCGAAGGGTTGTGTGGGCTATAGCAAACAAAATACTTCTGTATGAAAGCTTCAGAACTGAGCAGTGGTCGAATATATATTGATCTATGTGTGATGAATTAGTACATTATGGGCTTATTTCTTTGAACTGAACTAATATAACAAATCTGATTTTCACATTTTTGAGATGCCGTTTTGAAAATAATTGGCTCTCACTTGTGGCGCCACAAGATGGCAGTAAGCAACACGCTATAGTGATCTTGGCCTGGTAGGGATGAGTGGGGCGGTCACATGGATGAAACTGTGATAGGAGAGGTCTGGCGAGGTTGGGTGCTGGATCAAGTATGTGAATGATGTGGCTGTTTTTGTTTACTACAGGATTAATACCACACAGTAACCAAAGTACTCTAGCAGCCCTGTCAAAGTTATTTTAAAAAAAATTAAATGACGTAAAGTTTGAGCTTTCTTCTGTTGTACATTTAAATATGGAGCAGTAAAGCTGGGTTTGGGAATTATTTTTGGCTGTACTTTTAAACATATCTGATTGATACATTTTAAAGTGAGGTTCAGCGTTCATCAATAAATAAGAGACATTGTTGAACTGGAATAAGTGGAGTCAGCAATCTTACTGCCTAACGTGTTGATGCACTGTTATTAAAATAGCCATGAAATGCATTGCTATGTTGCCATGTCTAATCTACTTGAACCTCTGCTTGTGTCAGGAGGAAGACAGGTGAATTCCTGTGGCGCGCTTTGTTTTCACACGCGCTTTGCAATGTACAGTAGACGAGACAAACCCTCGCGCTTTCTTCCCTCTCCCCTCGCTGGTCTCACGCGGCAGTGGCATGCACGCGGGGGGGAATCCAAGCGGGCGGGTTTGTTCGACCTATTTCTGGCCAATGGCTCTCTCTCCTGGGGGCGGGGCAACCGCTCGATTGGGCCAATCAGAGCCCGGAGCGCGAGCGGACAAGGCTCGCTCTTCGCGTGTCCGACCCACGTGAGCTGGAACAGCTATTGTACGCCGGCAGGCAACGTGCAGAAGCGTTCCTCTCTCCTGAAAAAACAGCACACTCACGTTTTCCGTGGATTACAAGGGAAACTGGAAAAGTCGTGCAATTGTGACCAGCCATTATAAAGAAGGGATACCTAATTCAGCTAGAATAGTCCGAGGCTCGAATCTGTAGGTTTTACAATACAAAAATTCAACATACGTATATATATTTTTATGTCTTTGATATGTATTATTCAAAGTTCACACTAAGAAAAAAAAAGCGTGTACCCATAATAAAATTGATTTCAAATCTACTGCTGGTGCAACGAGAATTAAAAAGAAAAAATATGAAAACAAAACGAAGTCACACTGTCTATATCAGACAAAACAAACTGTATGGCAAGCTAATTTAGCATACAATAGCTTGACAAGATCTTCTAAGCAGTACAGTGCAACATGTTCAAATATTATCATTGCAATGTCACCTATATCCATTTATTTTAGTTCTGATCCCCTTTGACACAGGCGACTCATGAATTTGTGACATTACTATCCCTGGTCAGATTAAAATAACTCAAAGTGACCTACTTGTGTTTATTATTTGTTGGTCATTAAACCACATTTTCATAGTAAACTATGAGCAGAATATAGAAAACTCATTTAGATTGTCACTTGTTAAAGTGGGAATCAAACTTCTCTCAGTCAGACGTGGACAAATTCAGGCAAAGTTGGTAAGAAAATGTCCTGGGATAGAGGTTACAATTTAGTAACAGAGAACGTGACCACAAAACAACCAAAATGACAAAAGTACAGCCTGGCAAAAGGTTGAAATGAGTACCATCCTCTGGTATAAAATGGTGGTATGAATTGGTGAATTGGCTGAGAGCCTGCATCAACTTTATATACTGCAATAGAGACGTTTAGTTCCTGTTTTGAAAACCAATGATTTTAAGTAATTTTCTTCAATTTACAGTACAGAAATTATGATCATACTGTTTTAGTTACTGTCCATGATTTGGTTTTGAATTCCAAAGAGAGGAACAATGCCTGCGCCACATGAGAACAGCTGGTGTCTTCCTGACGAGACGATCTTTCAGTCAGATTTAACAAACATGCAGAGATTCCATATTCATTTATGTCAGGTAGTTAGAAACCCAAATTGTCTGTGAGATCTTCAGTTTATTTTTCAGAGAGACATTTATATTAAAGTCAAATCCTTCATCTTCTACTGATACTCCGAGCTTTTAATCTGTTCCCTTCAGAGTTTTTTTTTTTAAACTAATAGTTAAAAATGGTTTGTTTTATGTTGAATGTCTTTATTTAATTAATCAATGAAGTATATTGGTGATATTTTAATAGATTACTTACTTAATTAACAGTGAGTTTCAGTATAAATATTCAGTTTCCAGCTTGTGTCAGTATATGTTTTATATTTTAATATATTGATCACATTCATTTCTAAGTGTACAACTAAGACTCCTTGTGAAAAATATGTAAACATAATGGCCTTTCACTCTCCACACCAGAGGTCTTTAGAGTACCCAAAGTAAGAGTAGCAGTACTTCAAAATACTTCATTAGCAGTAAAAAGTAACTATCCAAGATATTACTCAAGTAAGAGTAAATAATTATCTGGTTAAAAGTCAGCTATATTGAGTAACTGATCAAAAAGTTGATTAAATATATAAAAATGGCATCATCAGAGAAAAATGTTATGTCAAAATTCTGGTATTTTATAGGTTACAATGAAAAAACAAACAAACAAAAATACATAACATGACTACAAAATAAAAGATTCAGGCAGCACTTTTCCAAACTAATACTTACCATCGGTAATTTTGTGTTGTACCACAGGGTGAAGTACCTCCAGGACCAAATGGCACGGCAGACTCAGCAGGTAATAAAATAACGCTAGAAAAACAAACCTTGTACACAAACAAGAAATCTCACTTTAACTTTAGCCGTACGTGTGTCTGTTTCTCACTCGTTTTTTTTTTCTTAATTCGTTGACGTTACTCACAGTGGGTAGAGTATCCAGAAATTTTCCTCAAGTAAGAATAGAGATACTTTATAAAAAATATTACTCAAGTCAAAGTAAAAAGTACAGTGTGGTGAAACTAATGGAGAAAGTAATGTTTTTCCCGAAAAAGTTACTCAAGTATAATGTAACTTACTACCCACCTCTGCTCTATGCCATAATTCAAGAATATAATTGACTATTAAGTGGTTAAGTACATTAGTACGAAAGGGTTTCTAAGAAATGGAAACAAGACAGGCAGAAATTGGCAGGAGTGATGAATTGACCCCGAGGCCAGTGGAAGTCTGTTTTGATTTTATGCCACAACAACCTGCCATACACAGCCTGTTCTCCTCGAGGTGCGCACGAGGGTAGGTGTGTCTCATAAATAAATGAGTGATCTAGCCAAATCCTCGGCTACGCCCCTCTCGCCTGTTCCGCGAGGCGTGACGTCACGTGAACTGCCCGTGTCGGTTCCAGCTGAGCGCGAGAGGCAGAGGACGATCGGACGTGGACGTCGCGCGGCCCGAACGCAGATCCCAGCCCGTGCGCCCGTGACTGCATTCACCGGATGAGGAAAAAAAACAAAACAGTAGAGACAGAAAGAGTGCCCTCCTCCTCCTCCTCCTCTTCCTCCTCCCCCCGCTGACGGACAGCAGAGCGCCACAGCAGAGAAGACAAGCAGCAACACAACTTGTCATCTGACCAACACACAGCTATTCCTTTGACCACTGCTGCTTCTTGTTTGTTTTTCTACATGCACTCGTTTCCTACGAGGTTATTCTTACTGTAACGGCGGAAGGATTTTTGTTGTTTGGTTTTTGTTTTGGGAAATTTGTTTTTTGAGTCCAGGACGAGAAATTCGGGATACCGCTTCGCAGTTGTGAGTTGTGACATTTTGTTTTGCCTCTGCTGTGCGGTTTTATTGCTCTTTTATAGACGGTATCAGCCTGACTGTCCCTCTCACGGCAACGTCTTGATCTACTCTACAGTTTAAAAACATCCAATAACAATGGAGTACTTTGAAGAGATTTTTTATACTAGGAAATAAGGATCTCTATCGCAACAACTGCAAGGTAAATAGTTTCACCTCATTAATAATGTCTTATAAGTATTTTTACACAGTGTAACTGTGATACAAAAGCTATTTTATTCATCATGAATTCATCTTAACACAAGTTTTCTCTCTCTGTGTGTCCATCACCTTTCACCCCTCCTGCATACAAACAAACAGCCCGCCAGTATATTTGTCCTATTGGAAGGTTCTCTGGTCAGATTGCCTCAGTACTTCAGGTGCAACCCCCCACCCCTTCCCTCCAGTCCAGGATGTCCAGGCAACTCACCCAGCTTCCGACCCCTGACCTGCCAGCTGGTGCAAGCCCACAGTTTGGGAGTTGTACTCAGCCTGCGGGCTCCCTCACTGGGGGCCACGTCAACTCTATGGCCGGTTTAAAGTCCCTCCTGCAGCAACCCATGAAGGGAGACCACCGGCTGAAGAATCCTTGTGACTCAAAAGGTGAGAAACTTTGTCTGTCTTTGTGTTATGCTAGTTCCACCCATTTTTGTTGTAGTATCACCTTGAAGCAGTTGATTCACTCTCAAAGCTTCACACCCCAGTCTCATGTGCCAGCACACATGCCTGGGATGACTTCTGCATGACCCTCATCGGTATTCTCCTGGATTATAAACCCGGCTGCAGTTTAAAGTTAGGATCCAGATTACAATGGACTTGTTGAGATGTTTCATCTCAAGCTGCTCTGCATAATACACACAAACACTGTCTTTGCCAAACAGAAGTACAGTCATTGTGAGATTTGTTCAGGAACTTGTTTTCATGTTCTTGTAGCAAATTATACTGCAGTTCGACTACCATCTGGTCCATCTGGGAGTTTGTGTTTATGATTGTGTAACTGAGATTTGGAGAATAAGTGCATCCACCTGCCACTCTGAGTAGCTTTTGCATGCATTTGTAATCAAAATCTCTAAAATAAACTCTTTTTTTTTTTTTTTTGCTTTCTTCTATGGCAGACAAAGACAGGCTGGACCTAGACGAGGATTCTTTGGGAGTGTGCTCCATGAGGAATGGCAATGGGATAGTCAGCAACAACAGCAGTAATGGCTGTGGAGGTGGCAGTGCTGGAGGAAATGGCGGATTCAACCAGTTCCTGGGACCTCTCATGTGGGATCGCACCCTGCCTGCAGACGGCGGGCTCTTTCAGCTCCAGTACATGGACTTGGAGGAGTTTCTGACCGAGAACGGAATGGGCAGCATGCACAACAACAACAGCTCCAGCTCGGCCCAGATCCCCTCACAGAGTTCCCAGTCGGCCGTGCCCAACCAGAGCTCCCAGTGCCTACCGCCCTCATCGCCGCCTGGGTCTTTGTCCTCGTCGCCCTCTTCCTCGTCTTCGCCGTCTCTCATTGGCCTGGAAGTGGCCCAGCCACAGAGTCAAGGAGGAGGAAGCGACTGTCTACATGGTGAGTTGGTGGTTGTTGGAAAAAAAGATAAAAGTTGTGATTTATCCTGACTTTGGTTGTTTGAGTTTGCAATTTTTTTTTGTTTATTTCAATAGTTATCACAAAATATAACAATCAAATTTTATCTCCATATCGCCCTTTTCTTGATGCCGTTTTTTAGATTTGTCTTCATAAAAATGGTTTGTGAAGACCATTTGTGAATGGTCTTCACAAACCATTTATGATCTGCTATCTTTGTGATATGGACGTATCTTCCATAGATACTATGGAAGATAGTATCTATGGATACTAGATACTGTCTAGAAGATAGTATCTATTGATACTAGATACTGTCTAGAAGATAGTATCTATTGATACTAGATACTATCTAGAAGATAGTATTTGTGGATACTATCTTCCATAGTATTTATGCTATGGAATATATGGAAGTATCTTCCATAGCAGCAGCGATGGAAGATACTTCATCACAGCTTTTAATAGTTTACAAGCTTTGAAGGACAAAATGTCCCACTCTACTGATTTGATATTATTTAATGGTCTTTTAAATGCAGCCTAGGTTATATAGTGTCTGTTATTTGGTTCTTCTTTTAGTTTAAACAAATACTAGTGACAAAGCATTTTCCTGTGGTCTGGGGTCACAGTGAAGGCATGAGATAGAGTCACATGGCCCTAAAGGCAAAATCTAATTTAAACATAAACTACAGGATTTAGGGGTTTAGTGAAAAGTTGGATGAGATTTTGGGGAAAGCTGTAAGACCACCAAGGGATAGTACACAAGAAAACTCTTTGGCTTTTTGATGAGTCAACTCCACAGCAGTGACGAGAGGCTTTGCTGTAGCTTGGAATGTGATCTATGTACAGCAGTGTACAGTGCGATCAGCAAGCTCCCTCTCTCAGCCAATAATTGATGTGCATCAGGGTCAAAACACTGCCGAGTGAGGGAAAGACACAGTGAGAGCAGTGTGCAGAGTGTTTGCAGTGGTGCGTCTTTAATCTCTCCCTGCTTCACACGCCACGGCCATGTGCACGCGTCGGTACACGTGAAGAGGATGGGAGTATTGCAGTGAGGGAACTAGAGGCAGGGCCAGGCCGAGACGGAGGAGGAGCCCCACAGAGAGGAGGGGGGAGGAACAGAGCAACAGGAAGAGTTTCCTTCCCTGTGCTGCTGGACTGTTTTTGCATTACGACGATTATTTACAAGTATAAAGTGTTATTAGAGAAGAATGTAGGGATTGTGTGGAAGATCATCAAACTGACTAGCTTTTAATTGCTTTGTAAGTTAAAAAAAAGAGCCTTCTGTCCTTGCTGGAATGCTGTTGTACAAGTTCTGTAGAGTTTTTTCCATCACATCACCTCTAGATAAAAAATCCAGATATTGACTATCAGAACATGTGAGTAATAGAGCTCAAAAAAACCCCAGTTTGCACATCATCCAGTGTCAGAGCCGCCCAGAACTCTGGACATGCAGTTCAAGAAAACATCCAACCAGGTGGTTGGGCTAACTGGTTCCTGATGTTGGGCTGCTGCAGCATGGCACAAGCAGTCTAGCTCTCCTGCTGTAAAGTGATTGTAATCCTGTTGATTGGGCAATATGATCATTGTTTTACTGTGATCAAGGCGTTGGCATTTTTGAACACTGAGATTAGAAGTAAACAGTACACACCTTGTATAAAAATATGCCCTCATATCACCAGGACATTATACTGGCACAGTGTACAATAGATATGTGGTTTCACATGGTTAACAGGTAGTTACTCTACTCTTAAAAAAACATATTTTTGTACAGATATTTAAATCAACATATGTATTTGTGCACTCATTGGGGTAAAGTAATCAGTTGTGGACCTAAAGGTGGTTGGGGGTAGAGTATAGCCCTTTATTGGCCCCATCTAAAGAAAGAGATTTTAAGAAGGGAGGGGGGGGAGGATAGTAATATAACATTTCCATTTGTAAGTCTTTCTTTTGACATAAGTTTTATTACAATATAACGGTTATTGCCTTGATAACTGATTTGATTTATTTAACTCAGATCGATCAGGTTAATTTGTTGTTGTGGTTATAGTTTACACAGTGGAACAAATAGACACAGTACGAATCTTGGTAGGCAATTTGTATAGTTGTTAAGTTTTATGTACAAAGGTTTGTCTTTAATCTCAAAAACAAATAAACATTTCTAAAATGATACTTTTTTTTAAAAATAAAACCCATTTCGTCATATTCTAAAAGTTAGTAAGATGTATATTATGTTATATGATAGTTTTTTTTATTCGTTGTTTGTAAATAACTCAGATTCTCTGAAAAACGTACGCACCTTTTCATGAAGGCTGTCTGGAAAAACTTCACCTCTAAATCAGCTGCAGGCACAGAAATGTCTGCAAGTCTCAGGCACTGAGGAAAAACAGCTCTCTGCTGCCCTCTGGTGGCCATCATAACGATGTTCACATCTTTTAAATGTTTACCACTAGAAATATGATCTCAGTATCATTACTTGTTTTAACTACATTTGCTCAGATTGTGCCATTTTCCAAATTTCACCAATTTCAAAATTAAACTTTAACATAGCAAATGAAAAATATGCTGCAATTTCTTTTGATGGAACCAGTAGCTTTGAATCTAAATCTAAATTAAAGGAATGACAACACTATCACCATTTGGGAGAGATTCTCAGATTTAAATCTTTGGCCAATTTATCCACTTTCACTGCTATAGGATTATTACTCATTAATTGACTTAATTAATCATACAATTTCATTTTCTCCTTTATTTCCAGGTGGTCAGTCGAGTATGAACGACTCCTGCGAATCGCCTTCGTCCTCCTCTTCCTCCTCCTGTCCTCCTTTGCTGACGCCCACGGGAAGCGGACCGGATGCGATTGGAATGTTTGAGATGGATCCGTCAGACATGACCATGTCCAGCACCTCTGGAGACCAAGACTTTGACCCCAGAAGGCATTCCTTCAGCGAGGAAGAGCTGAAACCACAGCCAATGATCAAAAAGGCACGCAAGATCCTAGTGCCTGATAACATGAAGGTGAGCCCAGTAAGAAAACTCAAATTCTGTTTTTTTTTCTTTATTGGCTGTTAGATTAGAGGCAAAATGAAAAAGGAGAACAGATTTCAATCATCTTTTGCAGAATTTTACTAATTGTTTGTTAAATGCACATGAAAATTAGCTTTCTGTTATTATTGATGACATTTCAAGAGACCAAAATCTGTATTAGTCTGCACATTAGATCTTTGTTGGACAGACGCCCTCTGTTCAATTGACAAATGAGGAAATAACACTTTTAGCCGTGATTCACTTTTAAATGAATCACAAACTAACCTGTGATACAAATGAGTAACACAGTGCAGAAATAGCTGACCTTCATAACAGATTATTCAGAAAAAGGCACACAGAGATCTCTGCTCATATTTAACAAATAAGTCTGAAGTTCAGAAATGTTGCCTTTACAGAAAACTGCAAAAGTTTGTTTAGCTGACACAATCTGTACTGTATATATTTTAGCTTTGAGAATATAATTATTCGGAAAAATGTGGTGTAAATATTGTGGTATTTTATGGATAAAAGGTAAATTAGCGAAGCACCAAGAATCACTCGATTCTTCCAGAAACCCCAAAATATTTTTCCAATTAGTAAATGTAAGAGTCTGACAACAAGACTCTTTAGTGTGAAAGATTTTACTACATTTACTATAGACTATTAGCTATTTTGTTACTTATATTAGTTACTTTGTTAGCTATTTTTAGTGTTAAGAAGGTGTAAGCACAGAGATGTAGGAAGTTGTATTTTTTACAGTGTTTCTGAGATTCATTCTGGCTGCGAGGCAGCAAGAGAGAGCAAGACCTCATCCAGACCTCCTTCTGGATGAGCTAAATATATCTTAAAATGTAAAGTCTGCAATCATTTGTCAAAAACTGTTAAATCCTGCTATGCAGAAACGTTCTGACACACGGTGTGACGTCTCCTCTACTATAAATAGTCAATAACGCTTACTGCATGAAGAATATTTTGAAAGTTTTTGCTGTAGCTTATTGTATTATAATTCTTACCAAACATTTGAAATTGGCCAAGATCGATATAAACAGGTCAGAGCTTTACGAAGACTGGAGATCAGAAATCAGGCACAAGTGATGGTGCGACATATAATGTTCAACTGTGAATTAAAAGCAAGATTTCTATTTATTTGGGGATTTTACCAAGAGCTGGCTGCTGGGCATGAAATTTGTTTATTTGCTGTCAGTCCCATGTTTACCTTCTTTAACAGGAAAGACGTTTGGTTGCATATAAAGTTACACTACGTCACAGTGGTCATCAGCTTTGATGATGACCAATAAATACTATTTATATGGTTGCATTAGTGGGTTTTATTTTTACCATTGAATCAACTTTTGCAGAAACTTGATAACTCATTCATTTAAATTAGGCACATGGCAACAAGGAAACATCTAAAAAGGATTAACACTGAGCTGAACTGAGAGCTTTCAATGTTACGGTTCTTTGGTGACCTTCTGAATGAGCCATTGACTCCATCTCGAAGTTATTTTGATCGGCCAGCCACTCTTAGTGCATGTTTATATTGTGGATAGTGGCTATTGTTGTGGTTCAGTGGAGTCCTAAATTCTTAGAAATGGCTTTGTAGGCTTTTACAGTCCTTATGTCTTTTTGAGATCTCTTAATTTTATTCCTATTTGATCAGGGTAGGTGAAATCAAACCAAAAAATTATTTTAATCATTGTTAATTCATGATTTTACCATGGGGGCAAATTGTTTTTACACAAGTTTAATTAATTAATTAAAGAAATACGTTTGACAAAACAAGCAAAAACAGAAGAACTCTGTAACATGTTTTTGCCTCACTATAGATCTTCAAGTTGTCATTTGTGTTTGTTGGTGAAAGCTCACTCACATACTAAAACCACTAAATGTCACTTCTGTGTTTGCTCCCCTCCTAGGACGAGAAGTACTGGACCAGGAGGTACAAAAACAACGAGGCTGCGAAGCGTTCTCGGGACGCTCGCCGCCTGAAGGAGAACCAGATTTCGGTGCGAGCCGCCTACCTGGAGCGGGAGAACGCCGCCCTCCGACAGGAAGTGGCCGAGATGCGGAAAGAACTGGGCCGCTGCCGCAACATCCTTAGTAAATACGAGAACCGTCTGGGTGACCAGTGATGGAGGAAAAATCAAGAAGAGGAGACAAAGTAAACTTAAGACTCCAAATTACCGGGATGGTTTGACGGACTTAATGAGTTGGAAATCATAAAAAGGACACTGACTATTAAAATGATGAATGTATAAGTCAAGGAAAAGGGTTGTGTACTGAAGCTCAGGTGTCTTGTTTTGTTGAGCTATTAAAAGTGATTGATGGAGCGAGAGAGTAATTTAACTGATTAAAAAAGATGTGACTTTTAAGGGTTTTGTTATTGGAGAATTGTATATTTTTATAATACTTAAGAAAAATTTAGAGGGAGAGCAAATGCAGAGAATAATTTTGTATATTTTCTACATGTTTTGGACACAGAGATGCAGAGAAGCCATGGTGAACATCATTTTCTTTTAGATGAGTCTGGAGTTGTCAGCCATTGATGCTTTAGTCACGATGCAGCAGCATGGTTGAGGACGTATGTAATAATTTGTAATATAGAGAGCAAAAATTATCTTAAAAATCGTATTGTTGAGCATTTTGTGGATTATTTCTCGAGCACTTCCTTTTTTTCCCTGTCACGTAAAGGTCACTGGGCATGCTCAGTAGAGGCAGAATGACAGACACAAGGTGTATTCAACACTTGTCTTGACCAGGTCTTGTGTTTTTTGTTTTTTTTTCCTTTTCATCTTTTTAATAGACAATTTTACCCTGTCGACTGGTGCATATTTCTGAAATCCGTTTATATTTGGATCTGTTTTTTTATTTTTATTTCTCTCAGCGCAGTGCTTTGTGATGTTATGGAGCCCTGGATAGTCCTGCTCCTCTGCATCCTCTTTGAATCCATATATCCATGCTTCTATTTCTGCTTGCTCCCACAGTTAAACGCTTCCCATTCAGTGTTGTAACATACTCTGAAACCAGCCCCCCACCAGTTAGGCACACACCGATACTTCACTGTATTAACTAATCACACTTTAGAAGGAGAAATATTTTGAATACGTATTTGGTGTATTTCAGGAGACGGGTCGTGTCCCCCCCCAGCCCCCCATTGAGTAGAATAGTGTAACATTTTCCCAGATTTCTGGGACAAATCAAAGCCAAGATTCCCCGTGTGGATCCACAGAGCTTGTTGCTATTTAGTGCTTTTTTCCCCATAGCCACCTGTCTGCTTTCTACTGTATTTAACAACACCTACACAAGGGCATGGTACAGTGTTATTATGTTCCTGGGGGAGGGATGACTAGCGAAAGTGTGATTTTAATCCCTTTAATGACCATGATGGTAGTTACCATTACAGCTATTGTTATTGTTATAATTATGATGATTACCCTCTTATTGTTATTATTCTATATTACTGAATGTTTTTCTTTCTTTGGAGAGACATGATCTGTTGCATCTAGAAACATCTTTTTGAGTGTTCCTCAGAAATGCTCACCCTCGGACGTTCACTTCTGCTCTGGACTCCACCGCCACCACCTCCTCCTCCACCCCAGTGGGTTTCACAAACTCGACTCATGGGCCTGAACTTGACGTTCATGCAGACTTATTTTACCTTCGTCTTCTGTTTTCGAGCTGTGTAAGGACTATGCACACGACTGCAATGCTCCTCGGCGGTTCCTTACAGCCTGCATCATCTCACTCAGTGATTGTTTGCTCTACCCAACAAGATCCGGTTTCCAATATCCTCACAGATGTGGTTGGTGAACCTTGTAGTGACTGCTGCATAAGTAGTGTTCATGGCGCCCAACCCCTTCTCCCTCTCCCCAGCCAGTTTGAGCTGGCTGGTTTTGGATGTAGTCGCAACTTCCCAAACAAAACAAAACAAAAAAAAAAAAAAAAAAAAAAAACACCAATAAAAGATTGTTCTCATCCACTGCTGCTCTGTTTTGACTGTTTCTTTACAAGTTTGTGTTTCACATTAACTCCATCTGGAAATAAAGTTGGGTTTCTAGAGGGGGAAAAGAGTCGGTCAAAGTTCGGAGTGATAGCCAGACTGTGATTTGTCTTGGGATGCTCCAGGGCTGTTCTGATATTTTGATCTTCTTCTTGTTTGTTCACATTGCACGCATTCCTAAGCCTGTCAGCTGTCTCACAAACTCTGTCCTTGTCCCTTTGGATATCTGTGGAAATATTTAACACCATCATTAGAGATGCCTTGCAAAAGTATTAATCTCCCTGGAACCTTTGCTTATTTTGACACTTAAAACAGCAAAACTGAATGTATCTTAGTGGGATTTTGTGTGATAGACCGACACCAAGGAGCGCATATCTGTGAAGTGGAAGGAAAACATCAACTGGTTTGTATAATCAGCTTTCTTTGCAGTTACAGCAGCAAGTCTTTTGGGGATGTCGCTCTGCACATATATAGAGTGAAATATCTGCCTGTTTGTCTTTGCAAAATGCACTGCAAAAACACAAAATCTTATCAAGTATTTTTGGGCTAGTTTCCAGGGCAAAATCTTAGTATACTAGAAATAAAACAAAACTAACTTATAAGTAACTTTTCAGCTAAATTAAATCAATAATATGTGAATGTTTATTTAAAAAGTACTAGTTCCACTGGCAGAGTTTTTCACTTAAATAACATTTTTTTTAAGTTAAATAATCTGCAGGTAAAGGCAGATCAAGATTAGCTAAATATTAACTTAAAGCAAGCTTCTATATGCTGAAAAGTTATTTGCGAGCATAATGCTGCCACCACCATGTATCCCTGTGGGAGGATGAATTCAATGTTTTATGGTATGTTAATTTTTCCCATGCATGTTGCCCAAGATGTTATATTTCAGTCTGATCAGATTGATGCATATTCGTCTACAAGTTTGCTGTATCCCCTATGACTTGTGGCCAGAGGTGAGTAGTAAGTGGATGCATTTATTTGAGTAACGTTAAAATAATAATAATAATAATAAAAACAAACAAACAAAAAAAGGCTTTTAGGAGGAGTTTTACATCACCATACTTTTTGTTTTCACCTGAGTGATGTTATTATGAAGGTGTGTGCATAAGACTGACATAAAAATGACATAACACCTATCATGAACATGAAGGAGTCTTAATGAATGTTTACAACTGTTGACATGAAGTCTCGTTCGGTAAATAATGACACTTTTAATGCAAAGTTGACTCTTTTGCTTGGTTTTTAATGTAGGTTCTAATGTAAGTTTGACCAAAAAAAGCTAAATAATGCACTTTTAATGGAAATCTGCATTAAAAGTGTCATTATTTATTGAAAGACACTTCATGATGACAGTAGACATTCAGGAAGACTCCCTCATCTTCATGACAGGTGTTATGTCATGTTTATGTCATGTAATGTCAGTCTTAAGCACACCCCTTCAAATAAAGTGTTACCAAAAGAGGATTTGAAATAAGAAATTCTGATTGAATTTGGTATTTTGTTATTTTAAAAACTTTTGTTCTTTATAATACCAGAATTTGAACATTACTTTATATTTTTTTCTATCTGATGACATCGTTTAAAAAATATTAAATGAGGTTGTGATCAATTGCTTAGTACATGAGTGTACTTTTCACCAAATACTTTTTTACTCCAAGATATATACATTTTCCCAAAGCAGTTAACCTGCTGTATATAGTTGAAAGTGTCAGATATATCATAGTTGTGTTGTCAAAATAAAAACTTGTTTACAGGTCTATTCATAAGCTTGTCAGTCTGTGCTGTCTTAACAGAAATGGGTGAAAGGTCCTTCAGAGAGGAATTTTCCTCATTTCTCTTCGTCTTCAACACAAAACAGATGTGAGCTCCCGGGTTCTCTGAAACCACCCCCCACCCACTCCCTGCATTGTTCCACCCTTTGTGTTCCCCCCCACCTACTTCTTTAAAAAAGCTGCATCTGTGTTTGTCCCTCACTCATATCATCCTGAGGTCTGGCTATGATGATGGACTCTGCACTGCTGCTGCTTCTCCTCTGGGCTCTGATTGGAACGACTTCCCCTCAGGCTTCAGGTAAGGCTCATCTTCAGAGAAAATCACAGTTTACTAAATGAAGTATAATAAAAACATATATCGGCACATCTTATTGTGTCAATAAGACACATTACATTTGAATGTAAGCACCAAACTCCTGGAGTTTGCACTAAACACTCTTTTGCAAAACGTCCTAAAACTAGCATTTTGATCAGGTGATTGCAGATTTTTAAAAGTCTTCTATTTATAATATCTACATATTTTTTCTGTGTTAATGTTTGTGCATAAATGCAGCTGTGTAGGAATTTCTTTTCCTCACTTTCTAGTATTTTCGAAAAGTTTGGGTCCTGGCATGACCCTCGCTTCTTGTTCTGGAACATTTTTAAAGTTGTACGAAACTGATGCTAAACATGCGCAGCTGTCAGTGGAAGATGTGCAGAGAAGGTGGTTGTGGCTGCACATACAGCGCTTTTGCAAAAGTATTTTTACTCATTGATTTATTCCACATGTTGCCACTTTGAAACTATTTTATTGGGGTTTTGTGTGACAGAGTAACACATTGTGGTCTGTAAATTAGGAGGAAAATGATACATGGTTTTCAATATTTTCTACAAATAAAATCTCAAAAGCATGGCGTGCATTTGTATCTAGCTGAGTTGCTGCTGTGTATCTGCGACTCATAGATCAGACATAGAAACTGTGCACATCAATTTTCAAGCCTATCCACTGATGTCCAGTTGGATTTAGATCTGGACTTTGACTGGGCCGCTCTAGCCCATGATTAGATCTAAACCTTTTCATTGTAGCTGTCTGTCTTTGTGTGCTGTTATTTGTTGTCTCTACATTTAGATTCCAATATTACTTTGTTTTTAGCTCTATCCATCTTTCAATAAACTCAGAGAAGCTTCTTTGCCTCTGCTGAAGAAAAGCATCTCCAGAGCATGATGCTGCCAAAAACATGTTCACAATAGCAAACCTCTTGCCTTCAATAATGCCTTTTTTTTGGCTTTGTCTTCTTCTATAAGAGACAGATTGTTGAACACAATTGTTGTGTCTACAAATCTTCAGGGCTCCTGTAGCTCCTCTGTGGTTGCTATGGGCCTTTTGGCTGCTTTTCTGACAAATGCCGTCTTCGCACAGTCTTTTTTTTTTTTTTGTCCAGACGGCCATGTCTTTGTAGGTTTGCAGTTGTGCCAAACTGTCTCTACTTTGATGGATTAAAACTGTGATCTGTGAGATGCTGTTTGTTCATTAATGTTATATTCTCTCTGGCTTTCATTGCAGCTGCATTTATACTGAGATTAAATTACACACAGGTTGACTCTATTTACTAATTAGGTAACTTCTGATGCTTGCTCTGACTTTTTCTCTTTGTTTTGTCACCTAAGAGCCATATCAACTAAATAGAAATTTGTGGTTGTACCTTGTGAAAATGTGGAAAAGTTCAATAAATATGAACACTATTTTAAGGAATAGACTGTTAAAATAAAGTGCAGTTATAAAGATAGAGATTTTCAGATTAAACATGATTAGATAAGAAGGAAGACCGAAAGCTGAACAGAAGGGATTAAACAAAACCCACCATGGAAATACTCATTTACTCAGCCACCCACGCAAATGTTTCCCCCATCCAAAAAGAAGACAAAAGCAGAGCTGGCAAACAGGATCTCAAGATGTGAACAATCGTATGACTGATTGGTGGTGTGTGATGAGTGTTGGTGTCACAGCAGGGCCGTGTGTGGAGAGACTTCAGGGAGGAGAGAGGAAAACGAGAGCCTGTCCTCGGACCTGCAAATCTGACGCAGAATGCGGCAGCAAGCGCCAATGCCTGTGTGACGGCGAGTGTGGTCTGAGTTGTGTGGCTCCAGGTAACTGGATTCATTACGATTCACTGTGAAAAGCTTTATGCGCATGTGTATCTGCATCTGCAGGGGTGGCTCTTGCTTGAAAGGAGACCTGGGCAGGCTCTTTCCGCTGCAGCCCCCGAAATCAGAAATAAACAAAGTTCTGAAGAAAAAAAAAAAAACAAATCTGTGAAAAATCTTCTCACTGTCAGGTTATGCGTTTTTTAAAGTAATTATCAATATTGTGAGCTTACAGCCCCACATTTTTATCCAAATGATCTTATCTGGACAGACACATTTCTTCCACACACCCGACTGTTTTTAAAGCAATATTAACTTGATAGAATCAGACAAGATTGTTTTTTTTTTTTGCAATATTTAAAAAACAAGAAGTTTTTTGTGGTTTTATTCTCTCATGAAGAAAATATTTAATCAAAGTTCTGTTCTACGTCTGTCCACTCTATGTTTTGTGGTTTTCATGTGTTTGTCCAACCTCGCCTCTCCCCTTTTAATCATAGTTAATCAACATTTTTTTTTATAAATATATATATATATAAATATATATATATATAGTGCTTCCAATCTGATACTAAAAACCTCATCAGCTTTTCTGTTGAGGCCCCGGTCTAAATAGCGCCTTGGGTGGTGAGCCCAATCGCACATAATAAAATCCGCCTCTGTGTATCTTAGCCAACTCACAATCTTTTTCTTTTTTTTTCTGGAGAATTAAATAAAACCCAACAATCCCAACACCTCAGAAAGCAGAACACAAGCTTTTATTATGTATGTCATAAAGTAGGGCATTGTAATTGCAAGCAATTTAGTTATACAACCTCATTAGTTCTCTTTTAAAGTGATTCAGCTGTAACTGTTTTCTTTGGTTAACATCCAACACTTCCTAAGAATTGTTTTGTTCCCGACCCTCTTGGTTTCTCTCCTCCCCTCCTCGATCTTCTCCCTCTGCCCTCACCCCAGGTCGTACTTGTCCCTGGCCTCTTCACTCAAATGAAAACTTGGTGTTTCGCCTCGTGTCGGCCACTCCTTCCTTCTCCGCCCTGCTAGAGGTCCACTGCAAGCCGGGCCTTACGTTGCCTGATGGCTTGGATGTCACGGTTCGTCGGTGTCAGGGTGACCGACAGTGGAGTGGGGATGAGCCCATCTGCGCAGGTGGGTTTACTGTTCATTTTTTATATGTCCAGAAATGTACAGAAAAGGTTTGTTTGTCTTCTTTAGTTCTGATACTTTAAAAATCGAGTTTGTGGCTGTTTTATGGCCAAGGACTGAGCATTGGAGTTTGTGTGTTGACACCAGATGGGGAGAAAAAGAGAGAGGCAGATAAACATGACTGGAAACCCCCCTGTGAATGTGTCAACTTAAACGTGTTGCACAACTGTGACCTATTCTCCCCATCACCATGTCAACCAGAGCGTTCAGAGACCCAAGATTTTGCTGCTGAACTGTTAAAGCAGCCCAGTCTCTATCAAGCTGTCAATGGTCTTAATGAAAACAGACTTAATACAAGAAAAGCTTTTTCTGAATGAATCTTATTCACTTTCAGTCAATACCAATATTTTTTAGTCAAGCATTTCACTCTTTTTAATCTACAGCTTTGTTCTGAAATATGCTTCCTTCGGACTAAAGAAAAAATAGCGGAAAATCAAACTATTTGTATTTTTTCTCAAGGAAGGTAGAGTGAAAACCCCATAAATATTATTCCTTGACATCTCTAAAGTCTGTGGTTCAATTCATGATACTAAAATACTAATGCATCTTTTCTCTCTGTTCACTTCCTGCCTGAAAACTGTAAATACAGGCCTCCAAGCATCATTTCAAATACAATTTCTTTGGTTAGAAATATACCAGGCAGACCTCACTGGAACCCAGGATGAATCTGTGACACCCCTGACCTTTTTTCTTTAATGTTTTGTGAACCCAACAGGTTGCTTTTTTCTCCATTTTCTTTTTCTGAACCAACAGCAAACACATAACAGCAAACACAGCAACACATAACATCTCTGGTCTGTGATCATAAAGGGATGCAATTCTCCTTTCAATCTAAAACACAGAAGATGAAGTAAATAGATTATCTAGATATTTATTTATTTATTTTACTTCTTAAAGATATTTTAAATAACAGTGACCTTGAGTGGATTAATGTGTGTCGAGCTGATTCATTTAAAAAAATGTGTCAGCTAAAGTTGAAATATTTGAAATAACTGATTATTCTGCACTGACTAAACACAGATTCCTGAGCGATTCTAGTTGCACAATAGAGACAAATCTTAATATGAATTATTATTATTATTATTATTTTTTTTACTTTGGTATCTGAAGCATCTGTTGGAACTTTTTAATAGTGATTAGGTTTGGATTGTGCACTTTTAAAGGGGACAGCATAATTTTAAGCACAAATTTCAGGGAGACCACACTGGAAGGGAGAATAAATCTTACTTTGTATGACATTCAAAACCTTTTTTTTTTTTTTTTTTTTTACAAATCTAACAATGCAACAAGTCAATTCTCCGATACCTGCAAAGCAAACTTTGCCTTAAATCAACATAGCTCTGTAAAAAAAAAAACAAAAAAAACATTGCACACTTTCGCTCTGGTGTATTTCCTGAGTTTGTCCTTTATGTGCATGTGAATTCAATGCGTTTGTTTCTGCGGCCACGCAAAGGAACAAACGAACAAAAATCTGCGAGTAAACACGAAAGAAGTCTCAAATTTAGCATCGTCCACAAAATGACAAGCAATTGTGCTAAAAACCTGCTTCACAAGTACAAATTGATCGAGAAATGTCAAAATGTTTTACAGAGGGAGTTGCTAATATGTGCAAATTGCTCTTACGCTTTACGGGTGGGATGTTACACAACAGACACAAAAATATACTCTTGCAGTTCTAGATATTTGTGGACTGTCGCTCTCTTTTTTTTCCATCTGATGAGCTGCAGTTGCAAATGGACACAAATTCAGAAAATATAAGAGTCCAACAAAATGTCAAAATGTTTTTCAGTCAAACCGGCTTTTCACAATCTGGACAGGTCAGAAAATATCCTGGGGTTGTGAGCTGCACTGTGGTGGACAAAATATAAAACATTTTGCTTTGTTGCTTAAACATGTTGAGAATAAGAGAGTCAATCAAAATAATGAGACGACTACAGCACCAAAGTAAAATATATCTGACTTTCAACGACTTGTTAGTTTGACAGCGTACATTTTGTGTTTAACTCAGCCGCTGTTTGTGAACCATTAGTGCCTTTAAACACATGAGGAGAATTGCACATACATTGCATCAAATTAAATTAATAGTTAAGTAGTTAAGTTAACTTGAGCATCAAACAGATTCAATTTCAGAGGTCTTTCATTTTTGATTACTTATAACCAGTTTACTCTCAAAATATAAAAAGCAATTATTCTGGCTTCAAATAAATTAGTCTTTTATTGCAGCAGGACAATTCCACATTTGACGTGTTTCATCTGAGTCCATTTATTCTGTGTGGAGACAAAACTGAGTAACTCAAAGATTTTGTCGTTAAAACTTGAGTTTGTGTTGAGTTTTAGTTTCCCCCACAAGCGTTAGACCTTCTGTTTATACCAACCAGGTTGTTTGGAGCCTTTTCCCCCCACAACATCAGCAGTGGGAGTTTGCTAAGCTCTTCAGTGCCTTCACTGGAACCACATGTTTTGATCAACACACATTAAAGTTGAGGTTTTCAACATCATGACAACTGTCAGGCATAGTGGTGGATCTGTCAGGCTATGGGCCAGATTGTCTTTTAAAGAACCATGGGAAGAAACATCTTTTAATTGAAATCTTGTGAGTTTGAGTATAGCTTTCTGCAACCAAATGGGCAAGGCACTTAACCACAGGTTTCTTTCCCAGAGACGAGAGTTGAAACTGAAGCAGTCGATGGATTGGAGTGAAAGCAGTGAGGATGAGAGACTGAAGTATGAAAGCCATCTGAGTTTAGTCTTACAACTAGAATGTTATGACTTTACATTCACAATTTAGTCACCTGCAGGCATTTCAGTTTCACTGGTTTTGTTAACAAAGTAACTTTAGCTACTAAAATTATAGACTGAAAGATTTAGATGTATTTGATTTAACCATGAAGTTTGTTTCTGAATGCAAATGCAATAGATAGCTCCTAAAAGCAGGAACATTTTTCATTTTGAGGATTAGAATCTGTTTTTCATTCCCCTTTTGACAAAAAAAATTAATAAAAATGAAGAAGGAATATCTTCAGTGGTATTCCAGACATTTCAGTTTATTGGAGTTGTACTGGAGTCAAGAAGACTCAATCTCATTGGCTATTTCTGGAAGAATCCAGATCTGCACAATAGATTGAATACACATTACTGATGCTTGCGACATCTAATATTTTGATCAATTTCATGTTGCATTTACCCCCTCTATCCCAATAGCATATTTGACCGGTGTTGTTTCTGCACTGAACAAGCGATTTCAAATAATTTTTAAATATATTTTTCAGTATGAGATCATGCTGTTACAATAAAACATAATTTATTTTAAAATGTAAAATAAATCTGGATATTTACAACTGGGTGATAACTGCTGGAAGATACTGTATTTTATTTAATGTAAAATAGATTTTTTTGTGTAGTCATGTTTCTTAAAATATAGCAGGATGCACAAATCTAAAAAGGCTCATGAATAAGTAGAACCTCTAGTAATTTATCAGTACTTATCTTGAATTTTCCCTGACTATCTTTGGTCAACTTGTCACTGTTGTCAGTTTTTACCATCTGAGACAGACCGCATTAGCCACGCACCTCCAGCTGCACTGAACTTGCTCTCTGAGGAAAGTCCTCATCTGAGCTGCTTTCTGTCTTAAAATGTGTATTTCATCTCTTGGAAGACGTGAAATCAGGATAAAATCGTCGGCTCGCTCTCTGCTGCAGAGAGACGGGCAGAAGGTAGGTGGGTTCTGAACGTGTGAGAGTGTTTGCGTTGTGTGTTGGTGTGAGTGAGTTGATCCGTGTCTGTTGTGAGGCGGTGGGCAGCGGGTCCCTGTCAGAGTGTGTGCCTTGTGCACTGTTTGCGTGTGTGTGTGTTTACCAGGAAGGTATTTTTCCGGATAGATTGGATGTGTTAGAGGGGTGGGCTGCAGATGTGTCACACTGTTTGTCTGCATGTGTGTCTGTGTGTGTGTGGGCGACAGATCACAGACGGGAGAGTCAGAAAGCTCTCTTGCTCATGCTGCTTCAGGCCTTTCTCTTCTCTGTCCGTTCCTCCTCTCCTCTCATCTCTTTCTGGACTCATCCTTCTGCATCTGAGGCCTCCGATAAGGTCTCTCTCCACAATAGGAGCCAAGGACAGGCGTGCAGCTTCAGGGTGTTTAGTTTGCATAGCGTGGATATACCAAGGTACATGTTTGCACGAGTGAAACCCCATAACCAGATCCGTTTTAGTCAGAATGATGCATTTTCTTCGCCGTGTTTCATTCAAATGTGCTGTATTGTAGTTTTTAAGGAGATGAATCTGATATACCTGTTTCACTGCAGTTTGGTGCCAGAGACTGTGAGTGGGGGCGGCAGCCAGCAGTACGAGGCAGGAGAGGGGCGGTATGAGAAAACAGAACTTGGCATTCGGCTCTCATCTGACTCCAAAAAAAAAAAAAAAAACAAAGAGAAAGAAAAATCTCCCTCTCCCATAGGTGCCTTTACATTCTTGTCTCAGTGTTTCTCCATTTCAGAGGCAGAGATCGTCCTCAGGCGAGAGCAGTCTCTGCCTTTCAAAGCTGCGTTCCTGTTCAAAACTGCTCCGGTCACTCCAGCCTCTCTCTGCAAAGCACCACTCTTGATATTTTTACTTGCACAAGCGTGAGGCTCTCAGCTGCGGGAACGATCAGAGCCAGGAGTTATACAACCTGAAAGCTTGGAGAGGTTTGAGGCGGTGGTTCACCTGCATGTCAAACTTTGGTTTATTACCTAAGACAGGTTATTTCTACTGAAATAGAATGAGACGTTGGGTGAAACGCCTCTGTTGGGTCGCAGGAGGTCTGGGTTAAACAAAACAGGTTCCAGGATATATTGGGTTTACATTGGAATGCAGTTTAGTAATACTACAGGGTTGTAGAGATGTGTACATTCACATGTTTTCTTTAAGTAAAAGGAACAAAGTTGCAATAAAACTCAGCACCCAATAAAGTTACCGAATTAATGCAGGGTAAAAACTCTGGCAGGTTTTGTGGTTCTGCAGTGCTTTGGCTGAGACACATTTTGTGACATAATAACCACAAACCTCAATGCATTTTATAGGGGAGGCTCTCTGATGGTCCATCTTTCACAACAAATACAACTGTTTCATCTGTTAGGCGGTGTTTCTACTACTATTGCACATCCATAGGCTGATGCTTTTGCTCTATTTCCTTTGCAAAATACTTGAAGTTCATCAGTAAGACAGGATCGACAGTGTTTACATTGATTAATTGTCAATTCTCTGCTGCCCTCCACCATTCAAAATGGAGGAAATCATCGAGCCTGGCACAAGTCGCTCAACCAACTCAACACACCGGAGTGCCAACTCTCTTTTGATTGCTGATTAGATGCACTTACGCCCCCTTTCTAACGCCATCCTGGGCAAACGCCCGTATGAGCCATGTGTAAAAGGAAAACTGTTTGTTCGTGTTACTTTACAGGAGAATTTTCTCATGTAAATTTCTGCAACTAACAATTATTTTTAACTGATTATTCAACCGATTAGTCTGACAATTAATCAAGCAGTCGTATAAAAAATTACATTCTGCCTTTTTTAATACACAATGTTAGAAATTAATTAAAAGATGCAAATATTTTATTGCCTAAATTGCAGTAATGTGGCATTACTACTTTACTTTGCCACTTGAGGACTTTTGGGAAGAACATATTAACAGACAAAAGTTTTTTATCTTAAATGAAAAATGTATATATTTTTTGTACAGTTTTGCTTTAATTAATGCTCTGAATGACTTGTCCTGTTAGCAAATGGTTGTTTTTGAGTCTCTGTTCTCCAGTTAACAATTAATCGATTACTAGGTTAGTTGACGATTAGTTCAATAATCGATTCATCATGATGAATCCGATTAATCATTTCAGCTGTAGAATTCGTTATTTGAAGACCAGTGGCGAACCTGTTTCTTTGCACATGAATGAAGTGAATAATGTCCTAAATTTGCTCAGATTTGATCACAAATGATGTAATTGTAAATATTTCCTATCACTCTTTCACCTTCTTTGACGCCTCCTACTTTTTCCTTGAACCACAGAGGCTCAGTCACCTGGACACACTCCTCCTCCGACCTGCCCTTTGCCAGAGGAGGTGATCAACACCTTCAGCATCCACGGCGACGCCTCTGTGGGGACTTCAATCCGCTACAGCTGCCTGTCTGGGTGAGCGAGTGTGGCTCTGAGTTACACAGAAAGGAGCGGAGGAAGTGATAGATGGAGTGTGAAGGAAAGAAAAGAGAGGGAGGGGGCAAGGCTGGTGTGATGAGCGATGAATGGCAGGGAATACATTTTGATCTCCCAGCTGATCATGCCTCCATTGAGCTAACTAGGTCATTACAGTCAAATCTTGTATCGACTTCCCTTTTACACACTGAGTCATCTCACAGGAAAGGATGAGCCAGAGTGGATGTGTCAGCCAGAGCTGCTGCACTCATGCTCACACACACACTTTAAATGAGACGCACAAGCAAAGGATGCATTCACACTGTTTTTTAAATATAATTTTTGTGCTTCATGAAGCTCCTTAGTTGGCATTACTGCATGTGTCATCCTGCCATCTGCTTCCTTCACTTTTCCCCTTTTCCCACCCTGCAGGGCGGATGTAGTGGGGAGCAGGGAAAATTTCTGTCAGGACAACCAGACCTGGATGCATCCTCACCCGGTCTGTAAAAGTAAGTGTGCAGACTGACCACAGTGTGTGTGAGTGTGTGTGTGTTACATCCACTCCACTCTCAGCAGGACTTTACACACTTCTGAAGGTTAGTGAATAATGTGTGAGTGAGTGAGAGACTGAAAATAGGTGTTAGTTTGGAAACTGCAATTTTTTTTTTTACACTATCAGCGTGGTGTAAAATAAAAATGACACACTCACACACCCATCCTTGTTCTTCTATGCAAACTGAGGACTTTGGATTGACTTCCATTAATTTTAGTAGCTGCATTAATAACCAAGAGATTTTCCATAAAAGTAACATTAACCCAAACTTAATTCACACCTTACCTCTAAATCTAACCTGTAGAGCAGAGTAGAAATGTAAAAAAAAAAAAAAAAAAAAAGTCGCAAATGGCCTCCCTTTGTAGGTAAACATTGTGAAAGTGGTCCTTTATGTATATTATATACAAGTAAACACACATATCATACCTCTAAGCTTAACCTCTGACCTTAAACAAGAGGGTCCATTGAATTACTACTGGACTGTGGTCCCCAAAAGGCTCATCAGTCTTCAGAAAGTTAGTAAATATACCAGAAATGGTCCTAAATAAAATAGCTGAACAATTACACACGCGCACACGCCAACCCTTCAAGCGCCAAGCTTTGCTTCAAAGTCCTCTCCTGCCCTCTAGTGGTCAAATCTCGAACTGTCTGGATTGACCGACAGGATGGGAAAAAACATCCATGTAACTCCATGCTGAAAGACAAACTGGATCCTTCCTGCAAGGCAACGGTGCTACGAACTGTAACACTGTGCAGCTCTACAGAGACTTGAATTAGTTTCGCTATAAAATCAACTTGGTAACAGACAGCTTGTCGGTCCAGTAAAGATGTCCATAAATGCAAAAATGCAGCATCATTACTCGTTGTAAAAGCACAAAACGTTTTTTTTCAATCAAACAACTTATCTTTCAAGCCATTCCTCATTTCCCACTCAGAAAACATTCTTTAAAAAAGCAGTATATATTTTTTTTACATATAGAATATACAAAATTTACAATGATTTAACTGCCTCTATGAAATTGCCTTGAAGACATCAAGTAAGCAGAGGTTATTTTATTCATTCCTCACAGAACCTCATGCAACACCCTTATTAATTTTGGTTGCCTTGAGTCATTCATCAAACGCTCTGTTACAAATTTGTGAGTCATTATGCACTCAGATGTTAAATTTAATAAACGCAGCAGCTCAGTTTACAAACAAAAAGGGTCTTCTAGTTCAAGCAAATAACAAAATATAAGCCAGGTTTGTTGAGGCATGACTGAGAGAATAATACAGGCCTTTATCTGCAGTTTATGTGGGTGTCAGTCACGTATCCCTTTCAGCTTATTCAGAATACTGCTGGTACACACCAACATGAGTACATCTCACCTCTTCATTGACTCCCTTTGTGTCAAGTAGTTTATTTTAATGTGCTAATATTAGCCTTTAAATGACTAAATAATCTCGCTTCTCTCTGCTTTACTCTAACTTTCCTTTCCTTTGAGGTTCAACCAGCTGCTTTTAGACCAAAAACTTGGCAGAAACTGAGAGGAGATGGAGCTTTTTTCTGTTGTGGCTCCCAAACTTTGAAACACGTTGTCTTTAAAAATTAGTGTGAAAATAAAACATGCTGTTTTTAGTTTCTCTATTCTGTTTAATCAAGTATTTTAACATGGCCTCCTTCAGAATAACATGATATAAATTGAAGTAGTTTGGCATTTTGTCAACTCCATCAGAGTTTTTAACTGACAGCGTGACTCTTGTTGACAAATCTCACTTAAATGTGCAGTTAATTCATTTCAATGTATTTTACATAAATGGCATTACTTCACACGTATCAAGTATTTCTTTTTACTCACTAGTGTCACCACCTTCAGTTCTGCATCAACTCCGTCAGGTGGACTTTATGTTGTTTTTTGTTTTAAATAATATTTCTTTTGTTTCTTGAGAAGCATTTGTCTGTAAAATTGAGTAAAAATATCACTAATTGGGTCATTAAAAAAATATTTTAGATTTATTTTTGTCAGATGGTGTTGACAAAGTTCTGGGTCAGGTCCATTAAAAAAGTAATTTTCAAAAAGATGCTGCAACTAGGAGCCTGCACCTTTGCATCTTTACATTTCCAAAACATTATTTGTCATATTTGTGTACATAAGCTTGAGGAATTATTAAAATAATTTGGGGAAAATTTAAACCCATTTTGTCCCACTTCTCAAAAATCACTGGTTTGTTTTTTGTGTGGGCATGTCACAGTAATAATTTTTTCTGTTTCAGTAATTATTGCGATAGACAATATTATTGTTGTTTTTAGACCATTTCTGAGTATTATGTTGATAATGGCATGATAATGCTGTTCTCTCAAAGATGAATACACAATAATTTACTAAAGAACACTTAACACTGGAACTGGAAGATATTTTAAATATCCAAATTAAAACACAACAACCAAAATCAATAAATTAAACGGAAATAAACGCACACAACTGACATCATAAACCATATTATTATGTTTATGTACACAAAATTGTCCTTCAAAAAATATTAATCATTAGAATGGAAATTATTGAGCTCATTTTAATTTATCATATGATTCATTGATTAATTGTTTATTGTTGCAGGATTGGCTTTATATCTTGGTTTTTGTCTTAAATGTATACGGCAGTTTCCGCAAACCTCCTGTTTTTAAAAAAATAATTAGATTTGAATTTTTGGATTTCAATTCAAATTCAAAAATACTTTCAATATTGTTGTAATCGATATTCATTCAAAATTCTTCACAGGTGAATATTTGTCATGCATTGGGGCTCGACTTTCTTTGAGCTGTTTGTTACATAATATTTTGTATTAAATTTTTCCCAACATTTTCTCATCATAAATTATTATATGTTTAATTTTGCGTAATTTTTTTTCCCATTCAGTACTTTTCTATTGCAAAGTTAATACTTCAACAACAATAAAACCACTCTGCCTTGTAGAGTTGTTCTGCCAACCTCCGAAGGAAGTGCAGCAGGGCTACGTGGTTGCAGTCCAGAAGACTGAGTATGAGGTCGCCTTTGACATCCACTATCTATGCAAGAAGAACTACCGGCTGGATGGACCCCAGAAGATCACCTGTCTGTCAAACGGCAGCTGGAGCGCGTCTCCACCACACTGCCGAGGTGAGGAGCAGATCGGTGTGTCTGGGTTCAGGGAAACCTGGAATTTCTGAGAATAAACATGTAAATGTCTTCGTGACGCTTTCATATTTTCGCAACGCAGCTCGCTGTGTCATCCCTGCTGAGCGGAGTCGTGTTGTGATTGGTGGAGTGAAGCGTTGGCCGTTTGATGTCACGGACGCCATGGTTCCCCACGGGGAAAACGTGACATTCTACTGCAAACATCCCAAGAAGCAGTGCAGCTTCACCGCAGCCCAGGCCTGCTTTGACGGGAAGCTGCAGACACCAGAGTGCTACCTTGGTAAACCCAAACAGGCTGTTCCGGTTATTTGCACGAGAACATCACAACCTTTACTACGTCAGAGATTGCTTTATTTCTTATTTTAAACGACAGACCAACACGTCTCGAACTATTCCAAAGTAGTTCCTAATTATTCTGCTGCTGGAAGGTGAACTTCTGCCTCTTCAGCCTTTTACAGACTCTGTTTTTAGCTCACATTGAAGAGAAGCATCTCCACAGCTTGATGCTGCCACCACCATGCTTAGCCACTGGTATAGCATGTGGAGATGATGCATTCAAGATGATGTACACTTTTCATTTTTACCCAAACACATAACTTTTTGCTTAAATGTTTACTTTGGTCTCCTATGTCCAGAGCTCCTTCTTCCACATGTTTGCTGTGTTCCTTACATGAGTTTGTTTAGTTTATATGACTTTCATAAGCATCAGAGGAAAATACAGATAAAACACATACAATGACTAAAAGAGACTGTGAGTTTTCATGAAAGGTTCCTCTTGGAAATTAGCTTTCCTCTGATCGGCACGTCACACTTGGATTATTCTCAAAATCCATCACCCAGTGGCTGGTAACTAATCATTTATATATAGATCAGTGACTATACTGAGTGTTAGGGTCAATTGGAGCAGAAAATAAAGAATGGATGTTTATTTTTTTTGTGGATTATTTTTTCTTTTAAATTACAGATTAAAGGTTAAAAGTCAAAGAGTCATTCAGAGAATAAAGCTGCAATGTTGATAGAAAAAAATTGTCTTTCCTGGTTAAAATCAAAGTATTGGGAATAAAGTGGAAATAAAATCTTGAAGAGATGGCAGAAACTGCTGGGTTCTTCTCAAGCAGGTTTGATGCTTCACAGGATGTTCATATGCAGAAAGAGAAATCATTTCTTAGTTATTAGATCTTATTCTACAGTATAAAGTTTCATACTCAGTTACACACGGCCTGGCCGCCACAGGTCTTTACACCAGTTTCACTTCAACTTTACTGCTTGAGTAGCTTGTTTTGCTTTCGTCCCATCATGTTGTCTTAGATCTAAAATGGGTGAGCAAAAAAAAAACTTCCTTCCTGTAATACTCTGTCAGCCATGTGCTTTTGACTTTCCTTCTTTTTAATCTACATGTGTGATTTCATGTTTGCATCAACCTGCCGTGGACTGCAGATGGAAATTAGCTTTACTATCCTTCTTGTCTGGCCTGTCAGTTTAGTAATATGGATGTTTTTTTTTGCTGCTCTGTGTTGGTCCGTCACATAAAACTGGTTAATGTTTAAAAGTATTTGAATATTGTTGCCAGCCGCTTATATCTCTCTTCTTTTATCTTTCAGAGCCTACATGGTTGCAGTACAAACTCTTCCCACATCGGCTGGTGTCAGAAATTGAAACATGTGCGCCCGGTGACGTGGAGTGATTACCCAAGATCTCAACCCGCTAAGACATGCATCCGTTTAAGAACTCCTCCTGAACACTCAGCACAGCTTCATGTACTTTAATTATGGTCACCTAGATATTCTTTGTTCAACATCTGTTAGTTTTCTTGCACACTAATCAAAAGTCATTGTTATTACATTCAAACATTACAAGTTATATTCAAATCCTGCTGCAGCTTGAGTTGCTCCATACGGTAGAGACTGTAATCATGATATATGCAGTGGCGGTTCTTGGTTGAACAGCACCCAGGGCGAGTCGCTACCCTGCTTCATCTGCCACAAATGCCCTCAGATCTTTTCTATGATTTCAACAGTTTCAATCTGTTTTAAAGAATGTTTGCAGTGTAGAACGATCCAGACCAGACTTGATCAGGATGTTTGCTCTTGAACTGGAGATGACCAAGAGGAGTACAAATTATTTACAAAACTCAAATTGCAAATTAAATCCAAACATTTGCATAATCAGTACAGTCAGATTTTGTTACCGCACAGAATGTAGTTACTGAGAACTCTGGAAATTCAGTCTGGAAAAATGGGGGATATTGACATTAAAAATGTGGTGGAATTGAATGTTTAAGGTATAAAACTTACCTATGAAGTGAACTCCAGGTTCACTGTGAACCTATGGATCTGCAGGGATGGGGATTTGTGAATGGTAACTAGATGAGCAGATAGATAAATCAATTGACCGATGCATTTAGAGAGCTTGTTTCATACCTGGAATATATTTAAATCAAATTGCAGACTAGAGGGTTGTGATACTGCATATTTTGGTATTGATCCGATACCAAATAAATAAGGGGCCAGTATTACCAATGCCAATATTGATCAAAATATTTTTTATTATGCAAGTTTAATATATCAGACCTCTAACATTTAGGTGTTTTTGTGTTTTTTTCCCCCCTTTTAAATATATTGTTAAAACCTTAGAAAGAATTTGTGAAAAGTTTATAAATGTCTACAAAATACATAAGAAACATATTAACAAGATCAACAGAAACAGCATAACAAAACTAATTTGTGTGCACTGTTTCCTAAAACACAGTGTAAAAAGTGCAATCAAAACAAAGTCTTTTTGAGGGAGATTAAATGGGATTTCATTAGGCAATCTGAAACTAAAATATCAATCTTACGCACTAGTATTGATCTGATACTGATGCTGACTTAGTATTGACATTATCAGTAATTTGGATTGTTCTGCCTGACTCTATTGCAGACTGTTAAAGGTCGGTGTGAACAGGATTGCTTCTGGTATAACTTTTTCTCCTTGTGCCGCCCTGAGACTGTGCTGTCCTGGTAAAAGAGCCACATTGTCCACATCAAAAACCGCCACTGGATGCATGTATAGTTCATTAGTAGATTATATATTATCCATGAACTGACTCTGTGATATGTTTCACTGTGAGATCTTTTTTTTCCTGCTCAGTCTGAGACATCAAGCCTGCGGGGCTTGTGAGTTTTATATTTTTGATGTTTAAAATAAAGGAAAACGACGTGAAAACGATCCGCTCTCTGGCTCTTTAATGCCACATGATGAAACCCTCCTGTGCTGCAGGTTCAACAGTACTCATAGGCTGAACATGGCTACTGCTCGGACCCGGTAGGCTGCGACACCATAGCAACTCCCTTTGACCCCTCCCTCCCTCTGCATTCGCAGCATCACCCCTTTTTACACTGCACAGTCATATTTGGTCCTCCGGAAATATCCACAGCTCGGGTAAGCCAGTCCCAATGCAGCGAGAGTATGGGTGGAGAATAGTTGGGGTTTTTTTTTAATGCAGTGTTTTTAAATGTATGTAAAGCGTGTCCGGTCCATCCAGGCGCCGGCGGCTGCTGGACAAGCAGAGACACGAATTAGGCGGACAACGCGCCGGGAAAGTTTGCCCCCGAAGCTGCGCTCTCGGCGGCTCGGACCTTCGGCTCCATAAAATGGCTGGCTGTAGGTCCGAGGAAGCTGCGGTACCGAGGAGGACGGGATCCGCTCCGGCTGCGAACTGACACGTTTCCCCCCTGCTCCGACTGACGCGATTGTGATGCTGCTGTCCCAGGTCCGACAGCTGTCACAGCGCACACGCTCCCTTAGAATGAAACGGTCATTTCGGACCTAGGGCTGTGCGTAATGGCGTCCTCCACGGACAGCTCGCCTCGGTTTTATCCCCAGCAATAATTTAGAACAGCCACATGCTGCAATCCGAGAATAATCCGAATAATATTCTGACGCGAAATCAACCTTAAGCGTTTTATTCGTGCTGCATTCAGGTTAATAGAATGGTGCTGGAAAATGCAAATTCTCTCGATCCTTTGCTCCGTTGCGTTTCGAGTTCAGTCTCTGTTGGTCATATGCTGAAGTTTAATTAGAAATAGAGCAAAAATAAACAGAAGGGGTAGCAGAAGGTTGTAATATTGGGTCATATGCGGCGATCCTTATTATTGAGGAAGAATCCTGCACGATCTAAATATCATAAAATGCCAAAATTGTGGATGAATATTGGCTTGACCCTTATAATAATAATAATAATAATAATAATAATAATAATAATAATAATAATAATAATAATAATAATAAAGAAATTTTGAGTTTTTGACTCGGTAATTTACTACATTCATTTTACTTTAATTTAATGTTGTTAACTGAACTTTCTAATGTCTATTTTTTTCTTTTATTTGATAGAAATAGGAATAGTTATGCCCCAAAATGGATTCTCAGTTGGCCTCAGTCCTGACAAGTGGCAGCCTGGAAGTCCAAAATGGCAGCCAGTGTGCAGAGGCACCGGGGCCCGTGACAGAGGTCGCTTTGGACCCAAAGGATAAAAAAGTCCCACCCAGCACCAAACCGGGTAACCTCAAAACCTGCTCCGTCAAAGCTGCGGTGACCATCATCAGGAGAGATGCTCAAACAGTCAACGGGGAGCAGGCAGAGGTGGGCGGGACATCGGAGCCGGTCTCTCAGGAAACCAGTAAGATTGCTGGGATCAGGCAGCCAATTAGAGTGAAGCCTGGGGTGCCGGTCCTGGGGAAGCAACCAATAAGGATCAGAATTGTTGTCCCGCCGCAGTGCAAGAGGCCAATCACGAAATGTGCCATCAGCCAGACCAAAGACTGTGCTGGGTCACATTTGAGGGGACCTGCTTTGGTTTCTGCTGGAGGACTAATCACAGAGAACAGCAGCGGTCAAATCCACATATCAACTGTTAGGAATAAAGAAGAGTTCACTGAAGATGCCCCAGAGGCAGAGGGAAAAGTTAAAATCACACACATGGAAGGGTCAGAGACTGACCTCATCTCAAACACTGTTGCATTTAAATTATTGAGCCATCACTGGATTAAACAGGAACCTACAGAGACAGAAATGGAGCAAAATATTCCTCTGACTGTGCAAGAAGTGGACTGCAGGTCTTTGAGGATGTTCAGGGAGGAGGAGGAGCAGACGGAGCCGCTGGATCTCAGTCTGCCCAAGAAAAGAGAGAGGACCTGCGGGCGCTTCCTGGAGGACCTGAGCTGTGAAAGCCCCCTGATCATGGAGGTGGATGAATTCGAGGGAGACGGAGACAGAGACATGGTGGAGGAAGACAGTGATGAAGGCTCTGAGGACTTTTCTACTTCTGTCCTCACGTCTCTGTCTTCAGAAGACTGCGACAATGAAAACCTCCTCCTCATTGACGACCAGGGAATCCCATATACGCTCAGTCCGGAGGGACTCAAAGTGCCGCAAATCGATGCTTCCATGTTGGGGAAGCTTCAGTCGGATCAGGTTCAGGTGGAAGAAGAAGACGGGTCATCGAATTTGGCAGGTTCAAGCTTTAGCCAAAGTTTAGAGAATGCACTAAATGCACCTTCTGCCAGTGATCAGCCACCACAAAGCAGTGATCAGATACAACTGCTGACAAACTCTGACGCTCCAGCTGCTGCAGAGTTGAATGTTAAAGCTGCTCAGGAGGCTAATCTAGCCGTGCTCCCTTCACTGTCCAGCCAAACCATCCAGATCCTGACCAACCCTTCAGCCAGCGCCCCTCTCCTGCTGCTATCTTCCTCTCCGTCGCCTCAGCTCTCCTCGCTTCCCCTCTCAGTGACCTCACCGGGTGCTTCCATGCCCATGTTGCTCCTCCTCTCCTCTGTTCCTGCCACATCTACTGATCCCACCTCTACCTCCACCCCCATCGCTGTCCTCGACCCCTCCACTGGTCAGCTATCCCAGGTTACCACTGCCTCGGCTCAAGTGTCCCTTCCTTTGCCTTCAGGTCAGGTCAACTCCCTCGGATCGGCTCTTCCCACCTTTCCTAACCCCATAATCAGACTGGACGCCGGCAGCTCTCCCCTCATCCTGTCAGGTGTTAACAGCGTGACCTCTGGCCCCGTCCTCACATCCTTCGCTATCCCTACTCCCACCATGGGTCTGCAGGACAGCCATCTTATCCAAACTCAGATCTGCTACTCTCAATCAAACCCAGGAACTGAAGCCATATCTGATGAAGAAGTCACCAGTGAAAACAACAAGCCATCAACTTTTGGAGCCCCTCCTGCACAGTCGGAGTCTCCGACATGCGACCCCTCCGCTACGGAGGCAGAGGCCCGGTCTCCGGACTCTGAATCCAAGTTTGACTCTCCAGATCTCCACTCAGAGCATCTTCCTCTGGACGACCACCTTTACTTCTCCAACAGCACAGCTCCTCCCCCTCAATCTCCTTCCCCTCCCATCGGACCCCTTCTCCCGTCGGGCAAACTCGACTCCCTCGACGCCCTCGACCCCCTCTCTCCGGCGGAGTCTCCCACCAACCTGGGCTCTCGCAGGGTGCTGTGTTGCCAACTCTGCCCGCGGATCTTCTTCTACCTCTCCGACCTGGAGCGGCACGCCATCACACACTCTCAGAAGAAGCCTCATGTCTGCCAGCAGTGCGGCAAAGCCTTCAAGCGCTCCAGCCATCTGCAGGTAACTATAGTTTCATTAGACGCACAGCAGGAGGATCATCAGGCGTCAGTTTTAAGGGATGGCACAACTTATTACAATGATTGTTTTTCTCTGTAGGGAACAGCAGAAACAATCTTGAACAGACCGACGCAGCAAAGATTTATTACTACTGATTAATTTGCCAACATATTTAATAAACGCTTACTTAAACTGCTCACAAATGACAGAAATCCATCTCTGCAGGACAAAATCTACACCTTTCTGTTTATAAAAGTAGCTGAAATTATTAAATGGTTTTACAAAGTGTTGCAAAAACACAAAATGTTACTTTATATATTTTTTTGTCTACTCCAGCGGTGTGCAAACTGTTTATCACATGGGCCATTATTGTTGAATCAGAAATTCTAGCATGTTAAGAAAACAAACTAAAAAAAACAAAAATCAAGAAAATAATGTAGTTTTTCTTGGAAAGGGATCTTATTCATTGTAGATCCAGAACTTCAGAAGGATCTTGCACATTTTCTGTACTCTAAGAAAAGCATCTAGTTTAAATTGAACAAATTTATTCTTAGTTATAAGAAGAGGATTTGGGTCACCCTCCTTCAAAAGGCTTGCCATATTCAGCAAAATTTTATAAATTAAGTAAAAGTTGATTTGGTGCAGCAAAGTCAGTTTTCCAGTAAAATTCTCTGACTCTGAAAACGTGGTGATAAAAAGACAAATACTTTGTGTTGTACTGAACATTAAGTCAGTAACACTTTCACTCTAATTACAGGTAAAACGTCTCTATCTGTATCAACCACCTGCTGAATTGGTTTGTATCTTTCAGAATGGAGAGTCACACAAAATTAGTCCAAGGATCACAAATGCCCTCCGGGCCGCACTTTGGACACTCCTGTCCGAAGTTTCTAATTCAAATATTAAGATATATTTGAAACAAGACAAAACTAACTTACAACAAATTTTTCAACAAGATATAGGAGCTTGTTTTAAGCTAACAATTCCCTAAAATTGATGAAAAAATAATCTTTCCACTGGCAGATTTGATCGCTATACGACATGGGAAAATGGGATGGTTTTATGACAGACTGCTAATCTTTTACAAAAAACCCAAACACTCAAATATGAAAATATAAATATGTATAACACGTATGTTCTGCTCTTTAGAAAAAGCTAGAAAACCATAGATTTTCAGGCCTGATGTACACACAGGATGTCCCCTGCATGTTACATTATGATCCATCGTTGAGTCTCACTACTTTTCCACAAATCCCATCTAAGCTCCCAGTGGATGTTGCTATGGAACCTCGCAACTCTTTACCTCTTCCAGATCACATTATTTTCCTCTTAATTTGCAGCAGAGACGTTTCAGAGCCCGGATGCTGGTGAAAATGCTAATGAGGAAGCAGCAAACCAAAGCTGCTTCCTCATTAATAAATGTGATTGCAGACTATTATTTAGCTGTTATTTTTTTCGATCTACTGGAGGCACAGAAACAGCTAGAGGTGGTGTGTAATTCTCCAAAATAGTGTTATTTGTTTTCCAGCTTAATGAAACAAATGGGATTTTATCCTTTGTTTTCCAGGATATTCTTTCTCTGCTTCTCCAGGCTCTACAGTTTTTACCTTTGTCTCCAACTTGCAATATTAGGTTTAGCCTGGATCTTTAGGTTTATGGGGCTGCGGTTAAACAGCTGCAGCTTATTAAAATGTCAAACCAGTTTCCAGTCAACATATTCATATAGAGTTATGTTTTTCTGCTTCTGTTTGAATCGTTTAGTGCAACTTCATGTTGGAGTTGACCAGGTGGACGTATAGGCCTAGTTATTTTCAGAAAATTATATGAAGGAAATAAGGTTTTGAGTTCACAATTATTATTATTATTATTATTATTATTATTATTATTATTATTATTATTATTATTATTATTATTATTATTATTATTATTATCAACTCAACATTTAAAAATACCATGTATTCAACCTTGTAATGGCTCAATAGTGAACAATATTTTAATTTCTTGACACCAGTTTCAAAATTTAAACCCTAGTGTTGGCTCACATACAGTCGTTTTTTGAACCAGTTAACTCAAATAAGTGATTAATTGCTTTCAGACTCATAAACAAATGAAAAAACTGCAATGTGACCTGAATGCAGCATGTAGCGCAGCACATTATAGAAATCTAGTGGAGTAGAAAGTAGATACTTCATGTAAAATGTAGTAGAGCAAAAGTAGAAAGTACACACAACTAAATCTGCTGAAGAAGTAACAAAATATTTATACTTTGCTACATCCAGCCACTGTAATGTGACAAAATGTAAAGAAAAATCCTTGAATACCTTTGTATTGCATCAGAAATCTATTGCGCCTGCTATGAAAGTTTATAATTTCTTTCAACAGAGACACAAGCACATCCACACGGGCCAGAGGAACTTCGTGTGTCCCATCTGCTCCAAACGTTTCAGGGAGGCCGGCGAGCTGCAGCGCCACCAGCGGGTGCACACCGGAGAGAAACCCTACCAGTGCCAGCTCTGCCACACTCGCTTCGCGGAGCGCAACACCCTGCGACGGCACACCAAACGCAAGCACCCGTATCACCAGGTGGCGGTGGAAATGCTGAACGAGAGAAAAGAAAGAGGAGACGGAGTGGGAGGGAGGCAGGAGGAAGAGGAGAGTGCGGAGTGGTACAGCTCTGCCGTATCCACCCTGGATAACTCTGAGTCTGAGGAGGACGCTGCAAACTGAAGGAAGAGACACTCGCCATCACTTTGGGTCTAAACCTCGATTTTTAAAGAAGAGAGCACTTTCAATGTGTATTCCAGTTTTAGATGTAAAAGGCATTAATGTGCATTAATCCCATTCCAATTGATGGGCCAAAATCAAACACAGGAAGACATTACCTTAATTTATTGCTTTGCAGATAAAGGGAATACTCATATGAGTCTAAAGGTTATTTAAAATATCAAAATGAAATGATGCGTTTTCATGCAATCTGATAAATCCCTAAAGTGCTCAGAAAAGAAAGATTATTTAGTCTAAGCAGCTCTCTGGGGGCCATGGGAAAAAATGTCTCTTTTGTGTTACCTCGCAATAGGTTTTGTGTTCTCGCAATAATGTACTGATCAGTTCATGCAGGATAATTGAATACTGAAAGTCTTTCTTACGGTGGCCACCGTACTTTCTGCTATAATATAAGATTTTCGTAAGGTTTCTCCATGTATATTGGTATCTCGTTTGTGAGATATCTGAAGTTTTATATCTTTTTCTTTAGGATAGAAATGCACCACAAACATATGTGCAACAGCAAAACAGGCCAAACATGAGCTTTCCATCTCCCTTCTAAGACGTAAACACATTTTCCGTAAGAAGGAAAGAAAGAAAAACTGCGTCCAAACTATTTGGACTATTTCTGAGTCATTTTCACTGGGTACTAAAGTCATATCTGACCATTTTGGTTGTCTTTTTGTGTTACACAGACATAAACATGCAGTGAGTAAATCGACTTTCAATCTGTTTTTGCACCAAAGAGTTAAGGGTATATGAACACGTTTTCACTGAGTCTCTTTAAATGGGTCTGTATTTGAAATTTTAAATTGACATCTGTGACTGTGTACAAAATAGACCAGCGGACGCAAAACTTATTGCGATGTAACGCAGAAGAAAAAAAAGTTCTCCATGTCCCCTAGGGGGCGCCGTAGATCATGCTTTAGTTGTACATAGAAAGAGAAGTATTTGTAAAAGCTGCACTCCTGCACTATCTCATCTGGAAGATGTAAACTTTCCTACCGTCTGAGACACTGTGAGTTGTTTGCACTTGTTTGATTTAAATTCAGAAATCTGTTTTTTCTTCTTTTATTTAGATGACTGTTCTGATTTCATCCATATTCAGTAAGAGTTTGACCAAATGTTTTTGGGATATTCTAACACTACATTTCAGATTTCTTTTCCAGAAATGATTTATGCTAATTTATTGGAATAAAATATTTGCAACTGTTTTTGTGTTTGTCAACATCTTTGTATCGGTTTTCACTTTTTCCCCCCCCCCCAGTTTATTTTGCTTTGTCATGCAGCTGCTTAGCAGAATCAAGTGTTTGATTAACCTTGATTTTTCCTCAAATTCTCCTCCAAATGATGAGAAACTCGTTTAGATAACGAGCACCAGAGCAAGGGTCCGTATCGCTCTTCTAATTTAGGCTAATCCCTGGCCTTGATTTTCTTCACTACGTTAATCACCAAAGAGGAGGCTTTGCATGGATCTTTGTGATAAAAAAGATTAAAGATCGTGGATGGCTGAGTGTGCAAGCTGGCAGTGGCCACTTGGACTGCCTTCAGGGAGTAATTGAGTTAGGACGGCAGCCCTCTGTTTTTGGTGCTCTTTGAATTTTCTGCTCGATTTAAGCCATGAAGTCTACAGGAGCTGAGCTCAAGATAAGCCTTTAAGTACAGAATGGCTGAAATGACCCGACTGGGTCGTCATGGTCGTCCCTTTTTTTACTCCTCAGCTGGTCTTTGCACGGATAAAAGGAGCTCTGGGCTGCTGCGAGCGGCTTTGTTTGAGTTTGGTAAAATAATATCTACAGGGGGTCAGAGGAAGAGGTGGCAGATGTTCAAAGGTTAACTAACCAGTTTCTGCCATAATGGAGAGTAAATTTTAGGAGAGAAGTGAGAATTTGCTCCAATAAAACTGCAAACGCAGATGCCATGTTTTTGATGTTGAAGCAGACTAAAATTAAAGTGTTAAATAAGCAAAGAAGCAACTAATTAAAACAAATTTTAAAATAATCCACCAATAAGCATTTCAGTCACAAACACATAGCTGTCCAGGGGTTCAGAGTAACTTCAGTAGATTATGATCAGAAAGTACATTTTATTTAATACGTCTATTCATATACACACTATGCATTTATTACATACATTTAGCAATACTATTTCCATTTTTGTTAGTGGTTGTTATACATAATTCTACTTCCTGATGCCTCTGAAGATCAATAAACTGATATTTTTTAATTTTAAGTACACAGCGTATAAAAATGTATTCGCCTCTTCTATGCCTTCTTCTTCTTCTTTTTCTTCTTCTTCTAAACTTTTTGTCATTTAAGTTCAACTAAATAAAACAAAGATAACTTGATCTAATTCATGTAAAAGCATGAAAAGTGTGATCACATTCTTCTGTACAAGTTGATTTATACACCTTTTTGTTCTTAAATAAATTATGAACTGCTTTTTGTGTTTTCTGAGTTATGCTGTGTCTTTGTGAAACAACTATTTGAACCCATGTGCCACCAAAATGTCTTTATACCAGAAAAGAGGCATCATTCCCCCACTATCATAAACCTAAGTTGAGTTTAATATGCAGTCCTGAAACATCTTCTGAACCAGTTTCCTTTGGTCAAATTAGATTAAGATTGAACTTTTTAAAAGTTAATACCTTGGGTGATCTGTGCATGAAACAAAAGATGCATTTGAGGAAAAACTTTAACTTTAACCAGGTGGAAGATCTCTGATCCTGCTGGGTATTTTTCTTCCTAAGATCCTGAAAACCTTGTTAAAATTTCTGCATTCGGGAATTCTTTGAAATATGTGACCTAATCAAAGTCTAGACCAAAGTATAACAGGGAATATGAGGAGTGAAAAGTCTGATTACATATGTTTTTACAAATGTGACTGGGCTTGAGCTAGAAATCAGTCTCTAAATGTGCAAAGCACAGGTGTCCCAAAACAAGCTTGAATCTGTATTTACTGTGAAAAGCAGTTCTGCACAGTGAATTATGGGGATGAATACATAATTATGATGCATTTCTCAGGATTTTTCATTTTTAAAAAATCCTTTCATATCACAATCACACACTACTGTGTGTTCGTCTATTACATAAAATCCCAATGAAATGCATTGAGGTTTGGGGTTGAATGTTATGAACAGTGTATTTTCTCCTTCTGGCTCATTAGCACAGGAGCCATTTGTCTGACACTCAGTATTTATAACTCCACTGTTTGTTTATTTTTGCTCTCCCCTTGCCTCGTTGCAGTTCATGCAATGCTTTACCCACTTTCATTGCAAATTAATTTAACTTCTTTCTTTGAGTCCCCCACCTAAAACAAAAGCAGTGACAAGAGTCGAAACAAAAGGAAAGTGCTGCATTCGCACCACAGAGAGTTCTCTGAGAGCTCAGCCATTAAATCAGCACGGATCAGGAAGAAAGGGAACAAGTTGACACAAAACAGATTTTGTCCCCTGTAATTGACACCGCTGGAGCTGCTGCAACAATGACCCTACAAGGTGCTCTCAGCTTGGCGATGATGGTGATGGTGAATATTCAGCAGGCTGGGTGTGTGGCATCAGCAGTCCAGCTGGTGTATTGTGCAGAACATGGCCCTCCGTGTGTGTGCAGGTCCAGATTGCACGGAGCTTCAAAGTGCAGTGACTGACAGACAGATGGATGACGGACAGAGAGCGTGTTTGAAATGGGTGCGAGGTGAAACAGGGCAGCGGGCCTACTGAGTGGCAGGAGGCACATTGCCAAGTGATTGAAGCAATAAAGGTAGAGGAGGGAGGGGGGGATTGAGAATAGAGCCGGTGATAAATGAGCAGGAAGAGGCTGCAGATGTAATGAAGTGTTACAGCGGCCTGCTGTAGCTCTCTGTTCGCTAATATAAATGTTGGCCCTTCATAAATTCATACTTTCCTGTAATGTTGCAGCAGAAAGTCTCCTTATAGCTACTGAGAGACAAAATGATGGAGGCTAAACCAACCATGAATGTTTCTTTAACACCTGCTGTTGCGCAGCTGAACCATGTGGTGGCGCGCTTACACTTACGATGAGCTGCATGTTTGGCTCGTTCATCTGTCAAATGGTGGAGGGATACATACTTACGGCTGTGTGCTGAAGAACACTACGCTCTGCAGAATCAACGGAGAAAGACATAAATATGAAACCACCTGATTCTGCTTTTCTCACACTCTTTCACTCGACCAGAAGTCCCCCGCCCCTTTGATTTATTCATTCATTTTGCTATTCCGCATCATGTAAAGAAATCTGATACTTTAGAGGGAGAAGGTTAACTCCGTGCAAGTCTGCCTCTTCGTCAGACACAGTGCAGGATTTAACACCCTGCTGCGTGTGTGTGGGTGTCTGTTTGCATGTTGGGGGGAGGGGAGGAGGAGAAAGAAGGAGGGTAACAGGTGCTAATCAGAAAGGGAGTCCCGGCTGCAGAGGAGAGGGCATATCTGGGGTGGGGGACCAGAGAGGAAAAGCGATTACATCACCTTTCTAACAATATTGTGTCTCTCTGTCTTTGCAGCCGGTTTTTATTCATGTGTTTCCTTCGTGATAGTGTTTGACAAATGCAGAAGGTTTTCAGACTAACAGAGTGGGTGGGTGGCACCTGGAAGAATGGTTTTATCTTTAGCGATTTATTAAAGCGAGGCTCCCTTACAGTTTGTGGTCCATTAGTTGTTTCACTGCAACCTTCACTGGAGAATACAGTGGCTCGCAAAAGTATTAACTATTTCCAAATGCTTTTTTTCCCTTCAAATTACTACCAGAAACTTGCATTGAGATTTTGTTTGGCTAACTCTAAAAACTGTGAGATAGGCTACGTTTATAGCATCTCTATCGGCTTCGCATTCGTATTGTAAGTATTTTTGTATTTTGTCAGCCTTTAACAAGAAGGTCCTGGAAGTTTGCTTACTGGTTATGCTGGTTTTCATCCACAGCTCAAAAATATGCATGCTGTTTTGTTAGCATACTAACAAATGTGTACATGAACGCATGTTTGTCATGTTTCTTGTTTCATCCAGCCCAGACATGAAACCTGTTCAGTGTGAACCCTGCCCCTTGCGTGGTGGTATTAAACTTTTACAATCCAAAGAAACCGAAGCTAAACGAGACTTAAATTAAGTTTAGACCCACAAATACTTCTGGGCCTTCGTGGGGGGAAAAGTTTACTGCAATTTCTAAAGAACTACCATTTTCTAACTAGTTTTAGGGTTTAAAATAAAATGGGGAAAAGAATAGCAAAAAGGTGGGTGGATATATTTCCTTCTATATGTTTTTTGTTATGTAAAAAAACAGTTTCCAACACATTGACAAAAAAAGAAAAAACAGATCCAAAAAATATATTAGTGGCACTTTTAGGATCTTTATGTTGTGAAAATTCAGTATAATTTTCCAAATAATAATAAAAAAACCTTATTGTATATATTTTTAAAACCACATGCGGGTCTCTATCGATTGTGGAGAGTACAAAAAGACATTTGTGGATACTGAGCCACAGATAATGGATGGCTGGCCAGAGAAACTTCTTCCATCTTTGCTTTTAACAAATTGCATTCTTTCAGCAATGACATTTCTTCTTGTGATTCTTCCAAATAGACTAGATTTGATCTTTAATGGAAGTCTGACTTAAACTTGTCTTATTTTTGTCTTGATCTGAGTTGTTCACAGAGCACCTGGACTTAAATTGAGAATAAGTTACACTAAAAAAGACTGGATTTAATTCAGGTGTATCGTGGAAAAGGCTTAAATATAAATGCAAACTGCACTCTTGAGGTTTTTTTCTTTTTAAACAAACTTCACAATTGTGTTATTTTGTCACTCCATTATATAGAATCCTAATAAATTGACGTTTGTGGTTGTAATGTAACAAAATGGGATGCCGTTTATTGAACATGAACACTTCCTCAAGTATTTCGAGGATCTCCACATCAGATAAAACTGATCTAACCTCTTTTTTTCCTCTCTTTCAGGACCTGCTCTCCTGACCAACCGGCTTGTTGCTTCATCCTCTCCTCCTCGCCGTCCTCTCTCTTCGCCTCCCCTCCCTCTTCTCCATGACCTGCTGAACCAGCACACACACCGGCTTGTCTGTCAAACTGTAGGAACAGGTGCTCCAGCTACAGACTCACTTACCCCATTTCCCCCCCTCCCTCTGACAGCCTATAGTTACACATGTAAAAGCGTGACCGGGCACATGCAGGCAGACCCTCCCCTGTTCGTCCCCCCAGCTGAGCTTGAACACTGAGGTGAAACTCAGGTGATTTCGCTTGACGGCCGGTGCATATAGACGCTATAAAGCGTGCAGACTTACTGACCTGTGACTTTCCACGGTGCCGCACGCACGCACGCACGCACGCACACACACACACACACACACACACACACACACACACACACACACGTGCATGTACACACACTACTAAATCACTTTACCGAGTGACCCAAAGGTATCTTGACAGGAGCATATGAGCCTGCAGTCCTGCTGCAGCACATAATTTGACGTGAGTCCAAAACACTCCAGGGCTTCTCCTGTTGCTGTGTAATAAACTGTCTTCTTATCCTGGTTTCACTTTTCTAACCATCACATTATGTGCCAGTTCAGCTCCTCGCTTTAAAGAACTGCACTAATTTTTATCTGTGGTTCTGCTCCTGTCAGAGTCAAGTACAAACATGAGAGCAGCTCGCCCGTCTTTGAGCTTCTGTCAAGCAGCCAGCAGGTGTCAGGGGAGGGTGACTGGCTTTGAGGGAGGAGGGCGAGGATGGGAGACGAGGTCATAAAGTGGGGGTGGGGGGGTGAGGCTTGACAGTCCCTCACAGTTGGCACCGAGGATCTGTGATGCTTCAGGGGCGGACGGGGCAGAGGGAGAGAAGTTTTGAGAGTGAGGGGACGGAGAAACTGCAGAGCCTTCTCCTCCTTGCTTCTGCACCTTCAGGACAAAGAGCCAAGAAGTGTGGAAACAGGAGAAAAAAAGACATGAAAAGAACATGAAAGACAGAAAGTGTCATTAACCGCACTACGAAGTTCTCTCTCTTCCCTCCGTCTTGCACCTCTCTCAATTTAATCTTAAAGCCACTCCAATTTCCCCCGAGAGACTCAATTCTCCCTTTTCCTGTAAGTATTCTCTTTCATTCTCTTGCTTTTATTCTCTTAGCGTTCGCAGCTCCTTCTTGTACCTTGGTGCCCTGCAGTCGAGCCTCTCCTCTGCCAGACATGAAATCTCAATCAACTTCTTGTTGCTTGATGGCAGTAATGAGCGAGTGGCCTCGTTTTGGACCCCTTCAATCATAAATAAGCAAAGTCGGTGTGTGTTTATGGAAACGGGGACTAGGAGGAGCTGAATTAGCATGCATCACCTCAGCTATTCCACAGCATGTGTGTGTGTTTGCACACTCAAACGGACTTCCTCTGGGTGTTCTGCTGCCGGCTATTTCTCGGATCAATATTGTTAATAGGTTGTGTGTGCGCGTGCTGATGCGGCTTATGCAGATTTCCAGCTCTCTCTGTTTGAGTCAGCCCTTCTTCCTTCAGCTCACAAGCTGCTGTCACTGTGTAGCTATGTGGCGGCGCGCTGTAGGTGTTGTGACTTCATGTTTGTCCGTCACAATCAGGCTCCTCGGGGCCCTGATCTCTCAGGATCCGCGGGGCTTTCTGTCTCCGTCACTCATCCGAGCTTAGCACCCCTCTTCTTCTTCCTCTTCCTCCTCTTGGCTCCTCGCTCTGCCTCTTGTCTGTTTAATTCTGTGTGTCGTTAGCTGTGTCTCTGGCTGTGGGTGGGCCTCTGTGACACTCAGTGCGATTATGACAGGCTGTCTGCAGGGAGGCCTGCTGCTTCCAGAGCTGCTCGCCATAGAGTTCAGTTAGCCTGCAGGTCTGAGACGTCTCCATTTCCTGCTATGTCTATCGCTGCTGTGCCTGGGTGTGTGTGTGTGTTTGTGTGTGTGCCTCTATCAATATATTATCTCTATCAGTAGATTAATAAGCATCTGTCTCTCCACCTCCCGTCCCTCCTTGGCTCTGATGTTTCCTGAGCAGCGAGAGACAGGACAGAAGCCCATTCCACCTGGTAGGGCGACGCAAGGAACTTCCTCTTTCTCCTGGCTCCACTTCCTTTGCTCCACTCCGCCATGACTCTCCTGGCCTCCGAGAGGTCGCTTCTCATCAGGAACAAGTTCCGGTCAGGTGAGAGCCAGCCGGACGTTAATCATGCGGGTTAAAATTGCTTTGCCACAATATTAGCTTTCCATTTCAGATACTGTTTTCACTATAATCAGAAATATGTGAATGTCTGTCATTTTATGTTAGCAAGAGTTGAACACAGCAATTTAAGAACTTCAGTAAGACATAAGGTAGGACATAATAGTGAAGTAGAAGGGGAAGGTTTTCTACATTTTTTATAAACAAAAAGAGAGTAGTGTGCATCTGTATTTAGCACCTTACACTCTGGTACCCTGTAGTAAAATCCTTTCGAAGTAATTATCTGTCTAGATGTTTAAGCCAGACTTAAGTTATAAAGCAGTTTCTCAAAGTTTGGAAATTGCAGTTCTCAGTTCAAACCACCAAACAAAAAATAAGACTTATTATGGCACAAATGAAAACATATCAAGACATGGCTGTCCATCTAAACTGCAAAGTTGGACAAGGAGAACATCTGTCAGAGAAGCAGCCAAAAAAAGAGTAAATGATTGGTGATAGAAAGTCATACAAAGTTTGGTTTGAAGCTTAAAAACTAGTGGATGAAAGTGGCTGCTTGAAGATAATTTTCAGGCCCGCCTGTAAAGCTGTGTGTGGTGGAAAACTAACTCTACCCATTACCCTGAAACTTCAAGCTTGCAATGAAACACGGTGGTGGCAGCAGCATGCTTTTGTGATGCTTCTTTTCAGGAGATACCAGGAAGCTCGTCAGAGCTGATGGGAAAATTCACAAAGCTAAATAAGACAGTCATGAAATGAAACCTGTTACAGGCTGCAAATGATCTGAAACTGAACTGGACCTTCCAGCAGGACAAAACCTGCAGCCAGAGCTAAAGATTCAGAGCATATTTACATACTAGAATGGCTCAGTTAAAGTCCAGACATGAATCCAGTTAAAAATCAATGGTAATACTATTAAAGCTATTTTGCAAAAAATTAAAAAATTGAGTGGAAAAAGTCAGTTTCCAGGTGGTGAAGAGATACCCTCATAAGTGGTAACTGCATTAAATAATAACCAGATAAGCCATAAACAACGATGGAGTTTGCATTTCTAGCTACTAAAGTGTACAATAACTGAAATAAGGAATAGTAAACTTTGAGTGTATGGAGATTCCTTCAAAACATTGGCCAAGTCATGTAGAAATCTGCATAAAATTTGACAATATGGATGAATTTTAGGTGTAAAATTAATTACAGTTTTTGCAAGAAAACAGAATCAGTGTGGATGAATTATGAACCAAACTGCACAGATTTGAACACAACTGTATGGTCTTTTTTCTCTTTCTCTCAGCAGATACTAGAAGCTGCTGTTTTCACTATGAAATAGGCCATTGAGTAATGTATTGTCATGGTATCATTTTGTGTTGAAGTATCAGAATATCACAGTATTTACACAAAAATATAAAACAGTGGCGTTCAAAGTCGGCATCCTGCGTGTTTTAGTTCTCCCACTGGTTTAAAGCACCCGGATCAAATGACGGCTCATTAGAAGGTTTAAGAAGAACATCGACATGCTGAAGAGGTTGTTACTACCAGCAGGGAGAGATCTAAAACATGCAGGATGCCGGACCTCCAGGACCCACTTTGGGCAGCCCAGATATAAAACAAAACAAACAAAAGATTAAACATTATCAAATCAATTTGATTAAAAAGAGTTGAGTGATATGTGCGGCTGGTTTAGTATCCAGTCCATGGCATGCGTTTGTCACCAGTGATATATAAAATGACTTGAAATCTTGGTGTTAACAGGATAAAATGTGGTTCTTTTCAGAATTGAGTGGTGAAACCATAGCGACACCACTTCACTGCACCGCTGAATTTGTTGTTGACTACTTCTGTGCACTTGTGCAGCAGAATTGGTTGGACAGGGAGGAACAGATCAAACACTTGTCATCTTCTCACATTGGAGAAAGATTTCAAAATCAGGATTTTCAAGTGACAGGTCTCTCCCTTAGGCCGACTTTACTCCACCGTCGTGGTGTGTGTGTGTAGCATGTGTGTAACCTTGCGGTGAGAGGCGGTTTATTCAATTCCTATGTCAACAGATTAGAGGGTCTACAACATGACACACTTGGTCTCTGCTGTGGCTCAATCTGGGTTGCAGTTGCACATTTTCAGTGCATCAGCGCATTTTCTGTTGAGTTGAAAGTTGTAACTTGGATCCTGCGAACTACTGATACAGCTGAATATTTTTGTTTATTGAGAAACAAATAAACAAAAGCGGAGACTGTATTCTAAAAAATTAAATTGGATCCAGATTCAATCAAATTCATTCTAATCCATTCAAATCATTTAGACAGATTCTGACAGAATTACAAACATCTCAACAGAATACCGTCAGATTTAATGGATAATTTTTTCGCCAGTTGCTAAAGCTGTCCATCTAAGAAAGCGCCGCTGACTGCATCAAGTCACTGACCTTAAAGCAAACCTGAGGATCCCCACGAAGTATGAGATGGAGAATTACCCCTTTTTAACAGGAAGACACTTCCAGTTAAACCAGACCCAGAATCTGCTATCTGCTGCGACTGGCTGAAGGTTAAGAGAACAGAAACAAAATAACTGAAGCAAAAACAAAGAGAACACAGATGATACCAGATGATGCTTAAAAACACCACTGTCTTGCAACGTTTGGATGCATGCATGGCTTTCTCAAACATATCTGAATCAAATGAATGATTACTGAACAGGTCTTTGCCAAGGAGATGATTAAGATAAATAAGTGTTACAGTGAAAATGCCTCCAAAAGATGCAGAACATCTCAGTGTTGCAGAACCCTGGTTTAAATCAAGGGGTGCTCATTATCAAAGGCACAACTTCACAAAATTCTCAAGATTATTGAGCTAGCAATAATCTCCACATGGACACATACACAAAGGTCCAACAACATCCTTTCCCTGGAGGGTTCTCAACGTTTGCTAGAAGTACAACAGGTGACATTCTGGCTGACTTTAGTTGTGCTCTGTGGTGAGATGTTGGTACCATTTCAAGACGAACACAAACAAACCGTGATAAAGAGCTACAAAGCATTAGCAGCCAAAGCATGTTATTTCTCTGACATTTCTTAAAAGAGAAGTGCAGAGAAAATCCGGTGAACTTCTACAAACTTAAGGAGAAGAAGTCGTTAAACAAGTCCTGCTGGATGCATACGCCACGATTTATTTACCTCAGCAGTTTTAAATTTGATCTGCAGTGGATTTGCTAACTGTTGTTTGTAGTGACCAGACTCACTACTGTTGGCACTACAAGCTAGTAGCACTGTATTGTTCAGCAGTTTCTGCTTTCAAAGTGTAGCAATATGTTCCTTAAAGAAGGTTGATGCCTTACATGCAAGGTAGCCATATTGAATTTGAATGTCAGTATTTTCAAAAAAACAAAAAATAAAATAAAAAAGAAACCCTTAATTTTCCATTTGGGACTTTTTGGGACCTTTCTGTTGATATTTACCTGGATACTTGGGCTTCTGAGTAAAAAAGGAGCATAAAATTACCCGGCATGCTTATTCGAGTCAGGCAGTGCCTTTGGATAAGTTCGTTTTTCTTTCAGTTTTTTTTGTTGTTTTTTTCAAGACAGACTACAACCAAATTACTTTTGTTGAACTGCTTTAAAATGTCTCTAGTTAAAATTTAGCGTTTACTGCAGTGATACTTGTTATAAAAGTTTGAGAGCCACTGCCATACTATGCACCCAGGGGATTCAGGTGGTGTAAAACCACTACAAAACATGGAAGATAAGAGTGTTAAAACAATGGTTGACACTGATGTCATCAATAAAAAATGAAAGCCTGGGCGTGCCGTGGTGGCGTAGGGGTTAGTGCGACCCGCATTTGGAGGCCTTGAGTCCTCGACGCGGCCGTCGTGGGTTCGACTCCCGGGCCCGACGACATTTGCCGCATGTCTTCCCCTCCTCTCCTTCCCTGTTTCCTGTCAGCCTACTATCACATAAGGGACACTAGAGCCCACAAAAGACCCCCTGGAGGGGTAAAAAAATGAAAGCCTTGGGTGAATTTGGCTTCTCCACACAAATTTTAGTCATTTTGCCATTTGCATTAAGATAATAAGCATAAAAAAATAAGCTGGAGAGGTTGGAAAAAAGTCTATTTGGATTTCTTAACTGGGCCAGTGAACACAACTCTACACTAACACTGGACCTGATACTGTAAATAATAAAAAAAAAACTACGCACCACTTGCTTTTACTAACAATAATAAAACCTTAAAAGGTGCTTCTGCATGACATCCTTTTGGGATTCAACAGCCACTCTGCCACAAACAACCTTTCCATCACTGCATATTTTAATGCTACATTTCCTGCAACTTGTAGCGGCTGCTGAATTCCCAGGCAGCTGTCGTGAATGGCTGCAAAATAGAAAGGCGAGAAAATGACAGTCCCCTAGGTGTTCAAACAGCTGCTGGAAAACAGGATTCTTTAGGCAGCTGCTCTGCTCCAAATCTCGTCTGTACATACATGAGCTGTTTCCAGTAAACGTCTCCAAAGGAAGCGTCGTGACTGGGCATTTGGGAATATTATAGTCTGTTTGGGCTGTGATCTTTTTTATTAGTAGGCCTTCATCACAACTGGTGTAGCAGAAAATGCTCATTTTCGAGTTTTACTGGGAGGCAAAATTAGTTTTTGAGAACTTTGAAGAAGCATGATTTCCCTGTTTGATCCTGACCTTCACCAACATTTAGTTTTGAGAGGATTAGAAGCGAAGTCAAAGGTTTGCATGGCATCTACAGTTCAAACAACAAATGAATAGTTGAAACTGAGCTGACAAACTTGTTTCAGACAACAATTTAATTCCAGATTACCACACTTTCATACTGAGAGAGAGGAAATCAGGAAGACTGCGGCTAGCAGCACAAACGAGCATGACGTGAGCAGGACAGGATGTATGAGAGGCTTGTGAAGAGAGCGGGACAGCTGAAGGGGGGATGGGACCAACAGAAATAGATTTACAGAGGGATAAATAGAAACCTCAACCTCCTCCCTGCTGCGCTGCCCCCTCCCCACCTGCTTTCTCAGGTCTCTCAGGTCTCAGTACACACCAAAGTGTACCAGAGGCCCAGCTGTACCCTGCTTCACCTGTGTGTTTTATGTGATAAGCATTAAAGAATATATTCTCCATCTACAGGCTAATTGATTTACAAGCATGCATTATTGAGCTGTTGGTAAAGTGCCTTGGATTGATTGCTTTCTGCTTTTCTTTGGCTGAATTTCTGTTTCCAGATCTGTCTTTCTCTCAGCACAGCTCATCATCTTTGTTTTGTTTCAGTCCTGCAGCTGAGGATTCAGAACCGAAGGCTGAGCGAAATCAATGCAGACCCAGGTTAGCTTGCGTTATTAACCTTTGATTGAGTGCTCTGCTCTGGCAGCAAGCTGCATGTGTTGTTAACCACGGCAGAGCCACCGCTTTTAAATCAAAGACGATGCAAATCTCATTTACTTTTTCATATTAACCTTTTGTGAAAATGGCAAAACCTTTAAAAACATGATGTTTTAATCCACCAGGGTGACGCAATAGATGGCAATAATAGCAGAGAAAATATTATAGCATTTATTTTACTGTTCATCTTTCTCTGCAGCAGTAAAATCACAAATTGAGAAATTTAGACACACTAACAAGGTTCTTAGGGCCTGTGAAAGAGAAACAGGCCCACAGCACCCAACCCTAACCCTCCACACATTTACACCTTGATAGTAGAACAGAATCACTTCTTTTTTCTGCCATGAATCTCAGTTATAGATAGTGTCCACTGGATGTTATGGAGATTTTATCTCATTTTCACACTGCAAATACACAAAGTCTTACTAAGTACTTTTGTCTGGTTTCATGTGCAAATATCTTAGTACACTTGAAAAAAGACAAAATTAACTTGCCTTAATTAGGAGCTTGTTTAAGTCAGTAACTCCTTAATATTGTTGAAAATGTTCTAGTTACACTGGCAGATTATTTCACTTATAACTTGAGAAAAAACATCTTGTTATAAGTGAGAAAATCTCCCAGTGAAACTAGTACTTTTTTTTATCAATATGAAGAAATTAAACTGCACTGACCTGTGTTGTACCGCTCAGTGGAAACAAAGCTCCAGGTTTCCACTCTGAGCTGCAGTTCTCTATAAGTGAACTTTAGACATTGTTACTTCTTACACTTTTCTGTTTATTCTGTGTGATTGGGAGATAAACCTCATCTAGTCTTGCTTGTAACAACTTCAGTTCATTTAAACCAGGGGTCCCCAAACTTTCTCCTGTGAGGGCCACATAACTTGTCCCTTCTCTGATGGGGGCCGGGGTCATTTTGTAACAGAAAAAGTGTGACGATTGTAAGAGTGATAAACATAAAAATGTATTGTTTTTCAGAAAGCACAATCAAATAACCTTTTCTGGATTCTTCAGAGAACAAAAGTCAGGAAATAACACTATTTATGAAATAAATAATAACCAAATAACACTGGGTTCTCCACATAAAAAAAAGGGTTAGGGTCAATTATATGCATGTATAAAATAGTTACTAACTAATAGTTAATAATAAATAAAGTTCATTACTAAGGAACATTTTATTGCAAAAGTCCAACTTATCAAATAAAAATGCACATATATGAAAATACTCTGGTATTGTTCAGGGGGCCGGACCAAATGTGGAGGCGGGCCGCATCTGGCCCGCGGGCCGTAGTTTGGGGACCACTGATTTAAACTTTTAAATTATTGCTGTAACTGAGAAGTTTAGGTATTTTCTTGTGGTCATTTGTTGACCAATAATTTGTTGAGACATTTGCAAAAACGTGTGGTAGTTTTCCCTCCACTAAATAAACTATTTTGAGTGTAAAATTGCACTTCTGCAGCCGAGTATGAATATATTTCAGAATAAATGGTGTAAGTCAAAATAAAACCCTGAGGGCTGAATGGTTTTGTTGATGCCCACCTGAAGGGTTGAAAACAACTTAAAAGTTGGCAAAACTATCGGCAACCAGATTTAAAAGAAGTTGCACAAGTCTAAGAAGTAATTCTCACTTTTGTTGGTTCATAGATACAGATTTAATAAAGTCAAGTGTAAATGCAGAATGCTCCTAACACATTGTCAGTTGTCTCTATTAGAAAGACATAGAGGAGTCAATATCTGAATGTATTTAGAAATGTTGAAATAGAAAAAATGACACAATAGTCTACGGATCTTCACTTCTACGGTTCTTCATGCTGTAACTTGCAGGGATGAGTGGAAAATCTGAAGGTTTTCAGTGGATTTTATTTCCATCATCCACTTCTTTTAATTTCTAAAACTATAAGTAAGAACACATTTTGTTTTTTTACATCCTGTTATTCATATGTTTTGTCTGCAGGGTTGAAATCTGCCTCCACTCACCAGAAAACAGAGAAAAGGCGGAGTGAAGCTCATGTAAGTTGTACAATATAATATAACAAGTCATGTATTTTAAGCCATACAAACTTCCGATGTTGACTGTATGTGGGAGAATATAATAAACGCTTTAGCGTAGGACCCAAAAAATGACTTTCTTAAAATTTCTTAAAACTTTAACTTTTGCAAATCAACGCAATAATTTGAAACATCTCTTGATCTTTCATAATTGATGCATGAGGCTTTTGCGGCCATCTAACTATACCCCCCCCCCAAAAGATTGCTTTTTATAAATATCCTTAGAGGATATTTATATATTTAGGGCAACTACTAAAGATCCATTTATTTAGAGAAGTGACAACAGGTTTGTTTGATAAAAAGAATAAAGTTGGAGCGAATTGAGAATCTTTGCAGCTCTGTGTAATGCCAGTCATATTACGAATATAGAAAGCTGTGTAATAAAGCTGGACTCATTTGAATAAACTGACCTAATGTTTTCTGATGCAGCGTCAAACTGAGGACGGCGTCACTCAGAAGTTGCCCCCTGGTGGTCTGAGCGCTGAAACTGCACAAGGTGATGCCAAGCCGACGGTGAAGCTGCTGTCTGCTTCTTGCTTTACTCTCTCTGCCTTCAGCTTTGTGCACAATAACAGATTTGCCCTCTTGGTACTCCGTCTCTGTCTGCGTTACATCTGCTGTACAGCAGCTGAGGGTGTGTGTGTGTGTAGGCGTGCGTGTGTGTCACAGTGTACTGTGCTTCACTATCTGTGAAACTAAGATGTGACCTTGTTGCATAGTGTAATGCTGCTTTAAAAGAAGCCGACACATCAGTGACTGACAGCACATGATAATCTGACAATCGCAGTCATCATTTCTTCTCCCTCTAATCTCTTCCTCTTCTAAACTCTCATCTTCTTCATTTCCATACCCCCTAACCCTGCCTTTGATTTAAAAGAGCTATTATTATAGTATCAGGCATTTCAAAAAGATGTAATTTCTCTAAAAGCTCTTTCTTCTGACATTTAAAAAAACAGTGAGAGGGACTGTGTGTGCACACATCCAAGGCGACACATTTCCCTGTGGGAAAAAGTGTTTACTATTTCCTGATGCCTCTGCTGGTTTGGACTGGAACTCGCTGCCTGTGGCGAAGCTGTTCTGCACACTCACATCACATATGTTCTCTAGTCCTGTTGCTTCCCTTTCTCCAATCTTCTCTCTCTCTCTCTCCGTCTGCACTGATCTCCCATCTGTCCTGTTCTCTCCTTTTAATCTGCAACATTCCTCCTTCTGTCTTCCACCCGTAGAGAGGACTGTATGTGGGGCCCTGAGGCAGAGGAAGGCTCGCCCCTCACAGACCCTCACTGAGAGGATCCAGCTACCTCCAGCAGCCACAGAGCAACAGCTTGAGCACACGTTGCCCCTGGAGAATGGTAAATAAATACTCGGCAACACACATACCGACTCATTTGGAAACAAATTCTTCCCAAAATCCTGTTTCCTTGCTGTTTTGATCTTGCATTCCTGGACCGGTGATTTCCTCAGGTCTTGCCTCGTTCCCCGCTGATGTCTTCGAAGAGGACATCTCTTCCTCCATCTCGTCTTTAAACACGGAGCAACATGCCGCTCTCCAAGCCCCATCTATTTCCTCCCTGCCAGGCCTCCCAGTTGACCAACCACTAAGTGACTGCTCAGCTGTGGGCCTGACCCTTAATAACAATCCCAGTCATGCACAGGTATTGAAGACAGCAGAAAGCCATTAACACCACTGTCTGGTGAATGACCCTGTCAGAAACTTGCATATCTGCATTGTTTTTTACCGTGTGACTGCATGAAACTTTAAATAAATACTTCAGCTCCGTTTTTCTCTGCATCTGACACTGAACATTTGTAATTATCAAGTTAAATCAGACTGACACAGTCCTGGGATGAAAATCTTGTTGCAGGAGGATTGTAGCTTTGAGATACTACATGTAAATAAGATAAGACTCACTGCAATAAAATGTAAACGTCAATTACCCAGTATGAACAACACTTAACCTGATGCTACCCCATGCAAACACTCTCAACTCGGATGAAAATGTTAGCTGTCTTTGCAAACTTAATGCTTGAAGTGGCTCCAACTGCCTGCAGTCCAACCTATATTTTGATTAATTCGGCTAATACTGAATACTCATTTATCTATTTTATCAATTTAAAACCGCTTTTATTTTGTTGTGTGTTTTTCTCTGTTCATGTATTTTGAGATTTTTATCTCGAAAGGTGCCAGGTAAAGATTTACTTACTTTAACCACAAGGGGGTGATCATAGCATGTGCAAAGATCATTGAACTTTCATCCCAAGATGGTTTGAAGATCATTACGTATGATTTAAAAAACAAACAAACAAAAAAAACAACTAACAGCCCCTAAATCTACATTTCCAGGGGTTTAACTGTCCCAGTTATCCCAACTGAGTTTCTGTATTTCTGAAACCTAAACAAACATATCAATAGCTTTAACAAAATTTCTGCATAAACTCAAACTGTTAGTTATGATAATCCACCATATTACCCATAAATGATTGAGGCCCCACCCACCTGGCAATGTATAATTCTTAACAATCGTAGTTAAGACTAATTATTTGTATCCTTCAAGTTTGTTCTCAGACGAGTTATAATTTGAGTTTGCCACGCTGTATATCTGTATATATCTAATATACATTTTGCCAGTATATTAGATATACATTGTCAAAAACATGTAACATTTGAAATACAATAAAGATGATTCATTTCTAAAATGGGTAAAGTTAGCTTTTTTTTCTTCTTGCTTTACAAACAGAAAAATGTCATTATTTTTCTGAAATGCACTTTGTTTCTTTATGCTTTCAGTCCGGTTTGACGTTGCTTCCGGCAACCGCGGGCATCAGACAACCTCTGAGCGTGACGCTGGGCGAATCAAACTCCTTGGCACCAACTGGAAGACCAAACGGGATGTTCCTGACCTCTCAGACGACACCCCTGCTGCCAAAGGTATCATCCAGTCTCAGGACAAGATCATTTCAGTTTGGTTCTTGTTAGTTCTATCAACGTTTTTGTATATATATATATATATTTTTATTAATCTGGAAGATACAGTTATAGCAAAACGCAAATAAATATATCTCAAAGTAATCTAAAATAATAATTTACTCATGCATATTTTCTGGTGGCATTCACAGCATGTGTACAACAAAGTACACAAGAAAAGCGCTGTGGTGTTCTTTAACCTAACAGGATGGTCAATCCTGTATTTTTTTCTGTACTAAGCTGCCCTGCAGTCATTACTGTCACTTTGTACTTCTGGGGGAAGTCGGTGCTTGCCATGTAGGTTAACATATTCACACATAAACCCCGGTGGTGTAGGTCAGAGGCGGCACACAGTGTCATCAGGACATTTGTGAGGCATTTACACATAAAAAATGTAACCTTAGCAAGGGCCAAACATGTCAAATATTTTACAATAAGCTGACATTTCCAATGAAATTCTCCATGTGGAAAGTATTCACTTGTAGTATGTAATATACTGTAGCTACTGTTTAGAGAGATGTTGGCAATGTGTGTGTTTACAGACAGCTCGGCCTCCCAGCCCGATCTGCCCCTCGTCTTTGCCCCCTCCCCTAAACTTCAATCACCTTACCCGCCCACGGAAACCTCGGGACATCAAACCCAAGATGAAGAAACTCAAGTATCATCAGTACATTCCTCCAGACCAGAAGGGAGCGTCTGGGACTGGAGGTGCTAAACTTAAGCTCTACTTTTCTCCATTTATTGCAAAAATATTCCTTCATTTTGCTAACATGTTTCACTCCCATGTTTTCCAGCGGGAGGAGCTAAGCAGAGCAGCCCTGCCCCTACGCAGCCGCTAGACCCCGCCTACTCCCATCTGCTGAAACAACAGCAGGTCTTCCTCCAGCTTCAGATCCTGCAGAGTCAACAGCAGCAGCAGCAGCGACTACAGCCGCCGCAGCAGGTTACAGTTGTACCGAGGTATGCAAACAATAATGATGAACTGCACCTAATCAAAAAACCTTTTGGTAACTGCATTTTGCTTTCAGTCCAGCTTCATGAATATTGTTTTTCACGGAAGCTAAATCAGCAAATGTGCAACAGTTAGCGTTGCCAAATGAAGACAGAGTGTTTCTATACAAAAAGCAGAGTTTGTACATTTTGATGCCGTTATTCTGTTTGAACAAGTTCAAACATGGTCAAGGTAGCAAGAAAGCAGCAAAATTGCTCTTTTTGTAGTTTTTTGTGTTTATATTGTGGGTTTTCTCATTAAGTATCATTAAAGCAAAAAAAAAAGATGGCAAATGACAGGTTGAAAGTGAATATAAATCTTTCTAAAAACACACTTTATTCTTTTGAAATGCAAATCTAAGCCAAAAAAATTTGGGATAACAGGAAAAACATTTTGGAAAATGCAACATTTTTCCCCACTTGTTCAGATCTGAAAAACTTATGAGAGCAATGACTCCAAACAAATCCGGCATAAAACTACCAAAATTTAAAAGGTGTGAATCATCATAGATCAGGTGAATTGACCAACACCCAGCAGTGCAGATATCTGAATTACTTATCCAGACATTTACCTGAGTTGATCGCTCTTTCACTCCTCCAGTGGAGATCACAATGATCTAATGAAGTCTTGTGGAGCCTCACCGCTCAGCCTCCAACCTGTTCCTGCCACAACAAACCAAACTCAGACGGACGCAAATCTTACTTCCAAACCAGAGCTTCTTCCTGCAAATCTTGTTGATCTAACGGTAATACATATATATATATATTTTCCACTAATCATTTTTAATAACTAGAAGAAGCTGAAAATGCTTGTTGACCGTTCCCCCAGGTGTCGGAGTTGAGGCAGCAGCTGCGTAAACGTGGCCTTCCTGTCTCTGGAACCAAGCCGGCCTTGTTGCAGCGCCTTCGTCCGTTCCAGCTTCAGCACGCCTGCCCCACCCCGGCTCCTCTTAGCAAGCTGGGCACCAGCATGGAGCCCCTTAGTCCTTGTGCCCCGCTGCCACCTTGTCAGAGCCCTGGCTCCAGCCCCGGCTTCAGGCTGAGCTCACCCGGCAGCAGCCCGAACCAACAACTGTACATCCAAGACGGGGGGATTCCTAATGGGATTCTCAGTGACAGTCCCAACAGAGATCCAAATGGGACTCTGAACGCTGTCCCAAAAGCGTTCGCAGACGCTGCGTCAGTCAGTTTGGCAGGTGAACAGTGTGGTCTCAGCAGCACTGTGTTCTGGGATCCTGCTAGCACTGCATCAGGAACTCCAAGTCCCAGTTTGCCCATGTCGTCCTCCTCGCCCCTGCAGTGTGGGACTCCATGGAGAACCGACAGAGAACAGCAGCAGCAGGAACATTTAGAGCTGAGCGTGAAGCTGGAGAAGAGGGAGAGGAAGAGAAGCCGGCATACTGACTTCTACCTGCAAGCGGGTACTGAGGTGAGAAGTTTGAGTGTTTTGCCACAAAAGATTTGGAAAGCATGTGATATATTAGGGGTAGTACTGCATAAATGTGACTTCTCCCCAACCAGTCTGGGGAGGGATCCCTTCATCCGTTCCTGCAACAGGATCCGGGACGCCTAAAAAGGCAGGCAGAACTAAATGTGCAAACGGAGGTGCTGTTTGCTGAGGTAATATGCACAAGTCATAAAGACATAAAGTATGTTTTATAAAATATTCCTTGATAGTTTCTCATTTTAGCACTTTACAACCACAAACCTTCAGTATTTTATTGAGACTTTATCGACCAACACAAAGTGTTGCATAAATGTGAAGTGGAAGCAAAGTAATACATGGTGTTTGAATTTTTACAAAATCTGGACAAAGGTTCCAGTATGAGGAGAATATTGAGCAGTAAATTAGCCAAGAGGAATGAAATACATTAAAGTTTGCTGTTGTAACGTGAGAAAATCTAAAAAGTTCAAGAGGAATGAATACTTTGGCAATGTACTGTTAACGTTAAAAGCAATTACTCCAGTCTGCACTCTAAATCACTGTGCCTTAAAACATTTATCAAATTCCTCATGTGAATGAGCACTCATCCTCACCTGTCAACTGATTTAAACTGTCTTGTCCAATCATGTGATTTTGCCGCTAGCCGTGTGATGTGATTGGCCATGACTTCGAGCTGCCACTGCAGATTACAGCAAGTCCAGCTCAGACCTCACTTGGCGTTCGCAGCTTGGAGGAAGAGCTACAGGAGGCGATTCAGAAAGCCCAGGTTAGTCTGCAGAAAAAAGGAAGTCACTGAGAGATCTTTGAGTTCAGGACTGAAGCATCTTTTCTTCCTCTCTGCAACAGATGGACCCTCGACAGTCTATTGATGATATTCTAGATGAGCCACTTATTTGTGATGGTAAGTCTCAAAAAGGGAACTAGAAATACATTCTTAATGTCGTATCTGTCTAATCCTTTTGACTGTATCCTGCTTCCAGGCTCTCTTGAGGCCTCTGATCATAAATCTGCTGCACACTCACTTCCTGACCGCTCCCCTGCCCCTCAAACCAAGCAGCCCCAGCCTTTTCAGCAGCAAGATGACAACTTCCTGCCATCCCCTCTTTGTTCCTCTCTCTTACTGGAGCTCCCTCCGTCTCCTGCTGTAATAAACCCAAGCCAGGTTGTCCCTGCGCCTCCGCCTCTCCCAATCTGCACCTCCCCTTCGCCTTCGACTAGAAAGTCTCGGAAACGGCGGGCTCCTGCACAGTTTGACGCTGCCGATTGGCTCGAAACCCTCACGTCAGGCCTCCACCCCCTCACCCCGCCGAAACCTCCGTTTGTCGAGTCCGATTTTAGTCTGGATTCGGATCTGAATGTGAATCGAGTGCTCGATCTTTTGATAGAGCAGTGGTGAAGATGTAAAAGATGGTGTGTAAACATGGTGCCGTGAAAAAGTATTCATATCCCTCGAACTTTTCAACATGTTGTGACGTTGCAACTAAAAGTCTCAATTGTAATTTATTGGGATTTTGATGGATCAACACAAAGTTTTCAAAACACTTTACTTTAAAAATCTAAAAAGTGTGTCAGGTATTTGGATTCAGCCCTTCTTAGTGAGAGGACCAATTTTCAGTGCAAAACAGCTGCAGAGCGTCTAGAGCAGGGGTGGGCACTCCTGGTCCTCGAGGGCCGGTGTCCTGCAACTCTTAGATGTCTCCCTGGTCCAACACACCTGAATCCAACAGCTGAATCTCCTCCTAAGTGCAGTCAAGTTCTCCAGAGTCCTGTTAACGACCTCATTATTTGACTCAGGTGTGTTGAAGTAGAGATGCATCTAAAAGTTGCAGGACACCGGCCCTCGAGGACCAGGAGTGCCCACCCCTGGTCTAGAGGTATGTCTCATTTTGTCTATTCTTTTTTAAATATCTTAAGCTCCTTTAGACTGAAATAATATTATTTGTGAGCTTTAACTTTCAACACCATTTAGATTTTAAATTGAATTTAGGTTTAGACCTTTACCAGGCCTTTCTAACATATGAACGTGCTTTGATCTAAACCAATACATGGTCGCTGGGGCGGTATTTTTAGAGTTGTCGAAAGGTCAACCTTTTCTGAAATCTGAAAACTATGCTCCCTCGCCCAGCCTGATAGTTTACATCCGGGGTGTCCAAGCTGTGGCCCGGGGGCTATATGTGGCCCTTGAAATGATTTTGTTTGGCCCCTGACCACAAGTCAAGAATTGATGAATAAAAACATTTGGAAATGCTCTGTTTTTTTTAGTAAGGCAACAGCCTTTTTATGTTTTGGATCCTGTACAGATTTTATAAAAAATGTTGTTTATTGTTGAGCAGGTAAAACAACAACAGCAAAATATTACAATAAAATAATTTTGCATTTTTGCTTTAATTAACTTTGTGACGCACCACCAGTTTCAATTTCCCAGGTTTGGCTTCGAAAGGAAACAGTTTGGACCCAGTGGTTGACATGGCTCACCATGTCTTTAAGTTGTCATGCCATCTTCTTCTCATGAAGCTGGTTGTTTACTAATATTCTTTAACAAACCTCTAAGGTCTCGACAGAGCAGTTCATATCCAAGTTGAGATTAAAATGTACAAAAGTTAACTCTGTTGACCTATAATGTGAATTCTGAATGCAAATGATTACACTGGATATTTTTTGCGAGTATAGGACTGAATACATTTGTGCGCCACCTGTTTGATTTTTAAATTTTTTTTTTACAAAATGTTTTCTCAACATTATGTCTGGACTAACAGGTTAAAAACCTCAAGGGATGTGAAATACTTTTGCGAGGCACTTTATGTTTGCATTTCTTTTGTATGATAAACTGTGGATAGTTTCTTACTGTAATGAATTGCACAAAGTGTGTTTGTTGTACGTTCCATGACTAACCTGCAGCCTGAGTCACTGGCTCCACGCAACGTCGAGAGCCGACTTTACTGCGTCTAGTCAGACGCCACTCCGATAGGACAATGAGAACAAACACAGAGATGTAGTCATGCACCCTGTGAACCCTGAGACACAGCAGAGGGGTGCTCAAAAGCACTTTGGCTCAAGCAGCAAAAGAAAACCTGTTGGCGTATTAAGTTGAACACGGTTGCTGGCTGTGCTGGGAGACAAGTCGGTTTTTGACTTTTCTCCAGAACCCGTTGTCGGATTGGGTTGAGTGCGGCACCCTGGTGTTCACTCAGTCTTTGAGTCACAGCCATTCATAAAGCCCATTCAGAGTATGTGGAAGCCAGACAGAGCACACAGCTTGTGTGTGTCTCCAGACCTTAACCTTGATGCCAGACGCACGGTCGGCATGTGGAGAGAAAAACCTGGCAGACTCCCCAAACAAGAAGTGTGTGCTTGCCTTGCGAATGTACTTGTATTTCTCTGTAAGGTATGTATGCTTTTACTGCTTTTCTTAATGTGGTACTCTGCACATAAGTCGGCTTATGTTTGCATAAATGTACAAACTCTCCGTGTTTACTTACAAGTAATGCAAAATTAATTGCTTACTTACCGTTAAAGGGTCCTTGAAATGAAGCAGGATGCAGAAAACCTCGGTGTTCTCACTTTCTTTATCGTCACTGGTGTTTTTACAGCACAAACTCCAATCAGCAGAAAAAAAATAAAAAACACATTACCTTCCTGAAGTCATGACTCCACAGGAGAGCAATCAGGCAAGAACCACCAGAAAAAAAGTTTTTATACAAATGCACCAATCAGCTGAGTAAGAGTTTCTTCATCGTGTAGCAAAAACAGGTGGTCATTTTGTTCCCTGATTAACCTTCAGTGGCCTCTGCCTCCTGTTGAGTGCTCACCCCATTGCAGTCTAATCCAATTTTAGCACAAGTTATCACCAAACACCAGGGCGACACCTGTTCAGTTAGTGCAAATTAATTCCTTACAACAGTTATCATGCGTTAATGAAATGACTGCTGTATATCATAAGACGCAAAACACAAAATGCATTATTAGGTGTACAATTTGGATTGTTTGCTAACACCATTAGCGACCAGCCAATCACATGACAGAAACTTTATGTTTTAAGTCATTTAGTTGGCATGAAGTTACAACCAAACATCAGAGTGGGTAAGAAAGGATCTAAGTGACTTTTATGGTTGTTTGTGCCAGGCTGACATTTTGGAGCATTTCAGAAACTACTGGGATTTTCATCTTTTGGATTTGCAGAAATCAATCCAAAGATCTTGTGGGCACAAATACCTTGATGATGTTAGAGGAGAATTGGAAACAAATCCCTTATTACAACCAATGTGTGCAGAATACTATCTCTGAATGCAGAGACTGCAGACAACAGCAGCCAAAGTTCACATCCAGTGCCACTCCTGTCAGCTGAGAACAGCGGACTGAGGGTACAATTCACACAGACTTACCACATTTGGACAGCGACAGATTGGAAAATTGTTATCACAGCTGTGAAATTCAGATGTTTGAGTCAGAATTTGATGTAAAGTATGGATCCATTTTTCCTCTTATCCCCGATTCAGACTGTTGGTAGTGATGTAATACTGTGAGGGATATCTGGCACATTTTGGACACTTTAGATCAACTAAGCATGATCTAAAAAACCACAGGTTGCCTCAGAACTGTTGCTGACAGTTTCCACTTCTTTACATTGACAATGTGGTCGTTTTCTGATGGCTCCATGTCACCAATCTCAAATCTTCCTGTTGTTTCTTGAATGATTTTATTGTACTCCAATTGCCACCACAGTCATCAGATCTCTGTCCAATAAACAGAGCACCTTTTGGATGTGGTAAAATAGGAGATTCACATCACGAATGTGCAACTAAAAAATCTGCAGCAACATCATGTCAATATGGACCAAAACCTCTGAGGAATATTTCCATCACCTTGTTAAGTTTATGCCTGAATTGAGGGAGATCTGAAGCTAATGAATGAATTAAATGTTTTGTGTTCCAGCCCAGCCCATACAGAAAAGCCTTTTTTCCTGCTGATTTTATAATCCACACAATGTGCTGACTGTAAGGAGTTTCATTTGTCATTTGTTTGCGTATAAACATTCAGGTACCGATGTCCATTTTTCAGCCTTGCTGAACAAAACTGTATAAATGAACCAAAGTCTGACAAAGGTCAGGAAGCATTAACCTTTCTGTACCTCACTAATGTAATCCAGATAAAGAATCTCATCTACAGAACATTATACTTTGATTTTAATTGGCTGCGTGTCCCATCTGTCATGTAGGAAGGTTTGGACTGAATCCTTTTAATCATTTGGCCACCCTCTCCGTGGGATCACTTTATATTCTGTTGGGCTCCTTCTTGAAGGAAAATGTCATCTGCATTGCGATCTCTGGAAAGCAGACTTCTTAAAATCCACCTACCCATGTATGTTCAGATCATGATGTTCCCATGCAGAGTTTCTGCCTCTTTGTTTCTCTTTATCATGATAAATAACAGACAGTGAATCAAAATAAGATTATCTGTACATTGGCAAACCTTCAGCACAGAGCTACAGCTTTATGATGAAGTGACTCTAGTGCAGCTTTCACTATGGAGATGACATGGGGAAAAAATGCAGTTAAATGTGGATGGATGGCTATGATAATCACAGCGATCAATAAATGTTGCCTGCTGCAAGAAAAAAAAACAGAAAAATTGATAGGCGGGAGAGTAAGATGCTACCTCCTGTGACTTCCACTGCTTAAGGGCTGATGCTCCTGTTTTTATTGTTTCTTATTTCATTTCCAAAAAAAAAAAGAAGAAAAAAAAACTAGGGCAGAGTTTGCTGTAAAACCTCGGTGAAAGTGTAACTGGTTGAATATTTCTATTTTAAAATGACGGAAATTTTGACTGGGTACGTTGGAGTGTTTTAGATGAATGTGATCCGGTTTGCCAGTTGCTGCTACAATTGACTTATTGTGAAAAGACAAAATACTGTATGTTTGCTTTTATTTATGATGTAACTTATTAATGGAAAAGCACAATTTCTGTGCAAAATGTATTTAAAAGAAAGGGAAAAAATTAAAGTCTTAATAGATTTTCTTCCTGTTTTTGCTTTTTTTTTTTTTGCATTTCTTCGTATGATCAAGCAACTAATGAGAACGGAACTTATGATCACTTTTTCCAGCTGTCCCGTTTTATATTTCATTAAATATGAATGATCACAAAGTGAATTAAACATTCATTTGTACCAGTGTAGTTCTTAAACTTTCTTAAAGCCTCAGTAACGTAGACAAAGCTTGATAGCTAATCTTTGTAATGACACAGTTGATTAATCTGAAGGCGCAACTTCTTTGGCTGCACTGAGGAATAGAAATGCAAAATTTGTTGTATAATCATATTTATTCTGTGAAAGGCCTCTCTCTGTAAAAATTATATTTTTCAAAAGAAAGGTTATTTATAGTCCTGTTGATTCTGAGCTGAGAAATAAACCTTTAATGTGATTAAAAATTTATTAGACCTGTTGAAGCGTTTCTGGCATGGCTGGTACAGCTTTATGGTGCATTATAAATAACTTATGCTAGCTCAATTAAATGTTCATACAATTAGGATAGAGATGTTTAAACAGGGTTTACAGACTCATTTGTTATCTGAAGCGGGCCAGTCCGACAGGGATTGCGTCATCATGTTGATTATTAAAAGTAAAAACCACTCAATGTAGTGTGTGCTAAGTACACAAAGCTAAACATGGGACAGGACTTAGTTTTGCATTTTGAACTCTGGTAGAAAACGCTTAGGTTTGATGTAAATGACTGCAGGACGTGGTTATTTCTGCAGAAACAGACGGCATGATTCATCTGTTTTTGGCTGAAAAAGCTGCACTAATTGCTTACTACACCTTACAACAAGTTGTCCCAACCTTTGTGGCAACAACTGCAATCAGAAATTTGTGAGAGAGTCTTTTGCATGACCTTGGAGGAATTGCTTTGATTTAGCTACAATGTAGGGTTTTCAAACTGTTTAAGGTCACAAAACAGCATCTCAAATTGATTTCATACCAGACTTTGACAAGAAATCCTTTTTTTTTTTTTTACTATTCAGACATGAATGTGTTGGTGTGCTTTGCATCATTGCAAAGTATGATAAAATTATTCTTTTGATATTCTCCTTTAGTGTTTTGCTTTTAGAGAGCGGGATTCTTCAAGTCATCCAGGTCCTGATGCTCCAACATCCCTCGACATCACCCTGCCACCACCATGTTGGACATAATATTTTTTTATCTGAAGTGCTGTGTAAGTTTTATGTTCGTTACGATGAGATTCACTGTTGTCTTCTCCGTCTTAGAGATCACCAAGATGTTTTTTGGGAAATGTGAGACGGATCTTTTCCATTTTTGCCCACTCTATTTTTTGAATTGTGGAATCATGAAAGGTGATCTTGGCTCAGGTAAGTTCAGTTTGCAATGCTTTGGGTTATTTTGTAACAAAACCTGGATAAGTCATCAATGCACTGGTACTTCTGGTTGCTTTTCCAGATTTTTAAGTCTACTTCAGGATTTATTTAAGTCATTACTTGTTTCTTCTTGCCTGCCAGTAATGAGTCTGAGTGTTACTAGGGAAAGTAAACCAAAAAATGTGATTAAGTACAGTTACCTTAAAAAAATAATAATTTACTCAGTCTATCTTTGATGTTCACATTTATTTGACTACCTTAAACATTTAAGTGTGAGAATAAGAACAGAAAAGAGGGTGAATTATTTTCCATAACACTGTTATTTTCGGTGAACAAATATTTGCGAAACAGTCCATGAAAAATGTATGTGTTTCCTGTACAAACAACAGTTTTTTTGTGTTGCGGCTTACGAGTAAATAATTCAGAGATTCTCCGACTTACAACAGACCTTTTGCGGGTTTGCTGGACGAGGAATCAAAGAGTTTGTGATGTTTTACACATGTTCCCAATAAAACCAGCTCAGGATTTCCAGGATCTACTTAACAATCAAGATGATCATATTGTTGTGCTTTTCTGTATTTTCTGAGAATGAAAATTACAGCAGTTAGCATTATCATTAGCGTGCTAACAGCCCAGAGCATAATTTTAATTATATATTAAACAAAATAGATAGGGGTAATGTTTTTTACCACAAGAGAGCAGAACATAAAGTCCAAGATCCAACAAATTGCACGATTACTGTATATGTGAGATGACAGGCAGCCTGATTTTATGTCTTTGGCTGAATACATGTTGCAACTGCCAATTTGTCTTCATGACAGTGACGTTACATTTATAAAAGAAACTACACTTTGGTTCAGGAGGTAGAGGGTATATCTGGTAGCCATTGGGCTGCCACTTCAAACTCCTAATCTGCCCATTTCAGTCTTTGTGTCCTTGGAAAAGGCACTTCTCCTGCCTTACCTGCTGGTGGCATCGATTTTATGGCATCCTCACCTCTGTCAATCTTCCCCAGGGCAGCTATGGCTACAATGTAGCTTACCACTTTCCACGTGCAAATGACTGATTTTAGTGTAAATTGCTTTGTAGTCCTCAGACTTCTTTAAGCACTGCAGAGGCTATTTACACATTTTTTTTCTCATTTGTTCATTTACGCAAAAACCATAGCTAATAAATATCTCAGCGCTGTTTTTTGAGGACAACACAGTAGAATCAGGTCTCTTTCTTTACATTGTAAATTAAAACACACTCTTAGCATGTCTACTGGACTAAAATGCAGTTTTAGCAGGCAGGGTTTTGTTCCTCATAAACTCTTACATAATCCTGCTGGGGATGAGAAGTTAACAGTTGAGATGTTTGGTGAAATACTGTTCAGATATTGTTTTGGGACATTTTTGACAAGTCTGAAAGTAGCAGCAATTCACTATTGGCATTGCAACTTATACTACTAGCATGCTAAGTGAACATGCTACTGCTACCTTGCTAATGCAGGCCGCTCTGTTGATCTTCTTAAACTGTGAAGCATTGTACATTTCTGCGGTACCTTGCAACCAAACAGCTCTATACCGGCGGAAAATTTTAATGAATAAATTTTTTAATAATTATTAATTTCTCATTAGAAACTAAAAAAGACAAACAAAACAAAAGAGTTTACTTAAATTTTGTTTTAAGTTAATAAATACTAAATTCAAATACAAGATGTTTTATAAATTTTTCTGGTCAAAATTGAGTTTATGTTTGCTTTGAACCAACAAAAAAAAAAGAGAGGAAAGAAATATAACCCAATCTTGTAATCATCCTAAACAGGCAGCTACTTTACTGCCTTTGTGTCCTGAAACTGTAGTAGGCGCTGTTTCCTCTGCACACAGATGTTGTAATTGTTTTACAACCAAACAAACACAGACAAGAACACATAAAAGTAACAGATGTCTAAATTTTGGATTATTTTGGACAGGATAAGTTTTGAAAATATTCAGCATTTCTCATCATACATAAGTCTGGTGTTAAAAATGTTCATTCTTACCGTGCATGTCACAGAGCTAGTGTGAGACGAGGTGCAGAGCGTATTGAACTAAAATAAGTGGACAGGCTTTATGTTATTTCTGGGGATTTTCTTTGTGTTAGGTTTAACTTGTAGTGTCGGATAGCAAATTAGATCTTGAGGCATCAGGAATGTATTCCTAAGACAGCCTTATAATGAGCTACAAAAACAAACAAAAAACAAGCTGTGAACGCCTAACAGGGCTTAAAGACATATTGAAGCTACAAGCTGAGGGAAAGTGGACCTGTGGAGAATACTGTCTTATTGCTAAAGCTATAAAGTCATACAGGAATCTGTGCTCTTTGCCTATAGGAAAAACTGTATTCAGAGATTTTTGGAGATTTTTCTTACTATTCGATTCTTAAATTCTCATCAGGTTGGTGCCCAGATCTATAAAAGGCTTGTTTGAAATAAACTATTCCTTTGTTCTAATAAATCCATGTCATTAGAGTTTTCAAATAATAATTTTTAAGGTTGACTAACCTCCTTCGATGCGTGACAGGCAATTCAACTTTGCTCATTTTTGACTTGATTTTTGTTTTTCTGCTCTGGTTTCTAATTACAACATTCGAAACCAACCGGGCACAGACCATTTAATTTGCAAATGATGTGTTATTTATTTAGAGTGACCTAGTAGAGTAAACGTCAATAATGCTGTTTCGTTGAGTTTTAGACTGCACTGCTTTTTTCAAATAGTTTTACTTCATCATCATGCTTAACACATTTTTATTTTAAATGACATGTTTCTCTCATGGAACATTACTGGTATGCTGAGTTGGTTCACGGTCCATTAATGGACCACCATGTACAGAAAAAACATGAGGTTATATGTAAATAACTGTGGTGGAGTTCAGAAAACAGCATACACAACATTTTAAGGTTTTGAAATTGGCCATAGAAAAATAACTACCACCTCAATTATCTGGATTCCCAACTTTAAAAAAAAGTAAGAAATGACTTTTAATTAAAACAAAGGAAAACCGACTGACTGATGGATTAAAACCTCGCTTGTACTAAACATGTTACATAAATCATCGTTATGTAGCTGATGCTTCTTCAAAGCGTGGCCGCATGGCTCAAATATATTTAAATATATATTCAAGCTCAGCGGTAAAGCTGCTTCACTAATGTGTTTTGATGCTGGCGTTTTCTGTAAAATGCATGATTTCTGCAATTATTCCTGCAAACTGGCTCTTCTTTAAACTGCATCTTATAATGAATAGAGGAACTAATAGATTTACACGAGTCATGTTTTTTCTGCTGTCATGTCTTGCCAAACTATTCCTCCTGCTATCCCATGAAAGTGAGTGTTTCTGTTCATCAGACTTAGCCGCCTTGCAGTCCTCCTCAGTGGTTCAGATCACATTGTTTTAAAAGAGCTAACTCTATTGAAACAGGAGTTTATTACTTGATTAATTGAACCAGTCAGGATGTTCTGTGGGGATCCATTCTAATGCTTCCTCTCTGTAAGGGACACAATACAACTAAATTGACCCCTATATACCAATCATCTTAGAAATTTAGAATAATGAGTTGCACTTATGTAAATACAATCCACCTTTAAAAAAAAGTTGATCTCAGAATGTTTCATAAACTTTTTTTGTGACCGTCTCCTGTTGACTAATCATAAATTGCAGTGGAAACACATTTATCTGATCGTAACACCTGAATGATGATCAAACCCAGAACATTTTGTAGAACTGCATCACTGCTGCTTGCCTGCCTTTCTCTGCCAGATGAAGATTTATCACCGCCTGTCCACACATCTGATTCTGTAGCCAACACACTGCGCAGTGTTGGGCCAGTTCATCTGTAAGAAGAACTAGTTCTAAGTTCAGCTGAGACAAGTTAAGATAAATTAGTTGATGTTCATAGTTAATCACCAAAACGTTCATCTAAGTTCATAGGTCCAGCCTGAGCCTGGTTGGAGTTCGTTAAACGTATGTTGTCTGCAATGCCGATTAGAAATGTAGCTCCTGGCATCAATCAGTAGCACATGGATGATGTCATTGTATTTGTAGCTTTTGTCTTTGTTTACATAAGTTTTATTTCATAATGACCACATTTCCCCATAAAACGCTGCTCTCATTCACATATTTTTACGTCTTTGTTATTAGAAAACAACATAAAAGAAATCTTGACAGCAACGTTGTCTCTCCAGAGAAAGTTTTTGTAATTGTGGTCCCTTTTAAACCTGTTCTTACTGTCATTTCAGAGCACACAGCTTGTTTCGTTATGCACTTCAAACTGTTGGAAACAAGCTTAATAAATCCAGGTGGTCTGTGTATAATTTTGGCCACAAAGGACATAAAGCCTCACAATTTTCCTCTTTAATAAAACCTTCACTCTGTTATAGCATATTAAGCTTCACTTATGTAAATTAAAGACTACACATATGCTGTTATTTTATCCATATTTACCTGTTCGATGGTCTGAGAGAAAAGCTAGGAGAGTAACAGGAAGCTCCCTCATATTCTGCACATGAACAATACAAAAGGAAAGCAAAAAAGCTCAGATTAAACTATGACTTTTCAAGACTAGCCGAGCTTTGAGTAGACTAAAGTGAGCTTTCAGTTAAAATTCTTACATAATAAAAAAAATAAAATCCGAGTTTAAAGCCAAGAGCAGATATCATAAATTCGAAACATCAAGTCTGGAGGCATTTTGCTTGCTTTGAGGGAAAAATTTTATAGATGCTTCTCTTTTCTGCACAAAGTATGCGAACTTTGTTGTTTAGAAATATAGTATAATTCTTTTATTTGTCCCTAAATAGACGTTAGATTATTTGGGGAGATGTGCTCACTTTACATGCACCAAGAAAGCGAACTGTACTGTTTGTAAAGTTCTCCAAAAACTCATGAATGCAGAGAGTCGCTCACGTAACTCAGATGATTTTGATGTGCCAAGAAATTATAGACGTCTCGACTCAGAAATGCCACACATACTGCTGTAAATCACATGATAAATGTTTTACTTAGTTGTTGTTCACCAGGTTCACTTTTCCATTTTTGTTTTCTGTAAACATAATTAAAAACATTTCTTCCACCACCTGTCCAGAGCAAACAACCAATATTTTAATAAGCTAAACCTTCATAGCCTCTTGCAGAGTGAATGTATTCCCCAGATAATTAAAAACCTTTTTTGGCTTGAGCTAAAGAATGGTTACTTTCAGATCATTTGTTATATATAACCAAATACATTTTAATTATGTGTAAATGTTAATATTCTGTTGCCTGTTTGAAACCAAATGTTAAGAGGCAGATGATGGCAGGTTGTGATGCTGACATGCTAAATGTTTTTCCTTTTTCAAGCTCAGACTGCACGCTCGCATGGTCACCTTTCGCCGCTGCCTGACGCGCGAAACCACAGACGCTCCAGAAAAATGATCATCCCCACCGTCTCTCACATAATTTTTAATTGCAGAGCAGAAACCTCTCAGAGGAGAGCCACAGAAAATCGAACCACTGTGAGCCTCTGCCAGTGATCAAAGCTTACCCAACCTCGACCCAGGAGATAAAAAAAAAAGAAGAAAGCAAGACGGAAAAGAGGGAGAGCGAGAATCCACACATAGCATCTCACGCCGCAGATGGAGCTACCTGCTTTACATAAGAAGAACACCCTTTAATCCCCATGAAATAATGCAGGAAGGAGTTATTTTACCAGAGAGAACAGAAGGGAAGTCATGTGGAACGGCCAGAAGGCCCACAACAGAAAATTTCTGATCAGACCCAGGTCACAGTTTTGGAGTATTACTCTGCCGAAAACACACACTCACCCCTGGGTGTAAAAGTCAAAGAGGGTAGATTGCCTCATCTTCTCCTTGTGCCTTGTCTCTAGACAGATAGGATATTGTCACACTTATCAACATGCAGTTTTAGCTTGCTGTACAACCCAAAGACAGCTTGTTTTAGGTCTCCCCGGGCTTTTACAAGTGTTTAAACGAGACCTTCGTGCTCTTCTTCTCTCTGTGTTGCTACACTGGGACTCCATTATGCCATTTTAATGATTCATAGCTCTACAGTCATGGCAAAACGTACTACAACCTGTTTCCAGTTATTCAAAAAAAGAGTTCTGGTCTGAACGCTGACACAGTTGGTAGCACCGTTGCCTTGCAGCAAGAAGGTCCTGGGTTTGAATCCCGGCATGGGATCTTTCTGCATGATCTCCCTGTATGGGTCCGTTCTCTCTGGGTACTCCGGCTTCCTCCCACAACCCTCCAAGAAAATGACCGTAAGTTTGACTAAGTCTGTTGAGAAAACTATTGATTATCTTTAAGACCTCAGGCATCGATACTTTAAGATGTTTTATCCATTACGTTGGTCCACAACTTTTTATTTTTGAAGTGACAGTATGTGAATTATACAACATTACTAGCACATATCAAAAAATCATGCAGCCTATAAAATATGAAGCCAATACGGCCTATTTATTGACTAGAAACTGATCATTTTACCAACTTCAGTATCTGAAAGCTTGGATGCAGGAGACAGCGAAGGGAATAATTTTTCTTCAGTTAATCACGTTTCTAGCTTTAATTGAATTTACCGTTCACCAATAAAAATCTACTTTGTGCTACAATTAGTTTTCAATTATACTCCTCTGTTTCCAGTAATGTTGAACTAATTTGAGACATTGGAGCATGAGTCATTAATAAAAACTCCCTTTTAGGCACTCTAAAGACAGTCTGCTGTGGTTCATATGAGCACCTACATTATATTGATCATGCTCTCATTCAAATTATGAATTTAATGGGATATTGTCTACAATTATTGAGTAAAATTATGGTACAAAAAAAACATTCACACACATATATAACGGAAAAAATCAAGAGACCACTTGAACTTATCAGTTTATCTGATTTTACTTTTTATATGTATATATTTGAGTAAAATGAACATTGTTCTTTTGTTCTATGAACTACTGACAACATGTCTCCAAAATGCCAAGCAAAAATTTAGTATGTATTTGCAGAAAATGAGAAATGGTCAAAATAATGAAGAAGATGGAGTGCTTTCAGACTTCAAATAATGCAAAGAAAACAAGTTCATATTAATTTAGGAACAACAAAACTAATGTTTTAACTCGGGAAGAGTTCAGAAATCAATATTTGGTGGAATAACCAGGAGGTTTTCAATGGGGCTCAGAGCAGTGGGCTCTTCATTTCTTCCACATACTGTATATATACATATATATATAAAGTTTATGATTCACCTACTTGAATTTAGAAGTAAATATTTTGTTTAAGCACTGAAAATTACGCCCACAACGAGATAAAAAGGCAGTGTATTTAAATATCTGGACTCTACTAGACTTCCTTTACAAGTCAGAGAAGAGGTAATCCTTCCAGTCTGGTGCAGGCGGGACATGAGACATCTCTAAAAGCACCTGTGGAAATAACATTATTGATTCCTCAGTGCCCTCTCGTGCCTCACACACACCATGACATTGAACCAATGTGCGAGCGGGACCTCATCTAAGTGAAATATAGCCTCCGTTAACACACATGTTCCTCCCCGTATCCCTGTGGGAGTGATTGAACCACTTGAAGAAGATGATTCTGCGATCACTTTCAGAGGTGGACTCTGTCATCTTAAATGTAACAATACTTTGCTATTAGTTCACTTTTTCACATCACTGTTGTGGCTTGATCTTAAATCATTAAAATACTATTCTGTCAGGGTGCTGTGGTGGTGAAGGGGTTAAGCACAACCCACATAAGGAGGGCTTAGTCCTTGGTGTGGCTGTCGCAGGTTTGATTCCCGGCCTGGTGACCTTTGCCACACGTCTTCCCCTTTCTTTCATTACCCACTTTGCTGTCAATTCACTATCAAATAAAGGCCACTACAGCTAATAAAACCTTAAATATACGTGTATATATACTATTCTGTCAATAAAGTATATTTTTTAAATATTAATTTGTTTTTTTTAGACGGATTCTGGTCCTAATTTAACATTCATGGTAGAATATTTAACAAATTATAAAGAACACAACATTTTCCTATTACATTTTGACAAAAATGGGAAAATGATTCCCTAAAAATCACAATTTATAAAAATAAATAAATAAATAAATAAAAATGACCTAAACTGATTTGCCTTATTCTGCTATAAAAAGTTTTTAAAACTAAATTGTGCAGATAAAACAATTTATTCTAACAGAAAATCTTTCTCCATACTATTGTTGTTTTCATTATTGATTCCAAAGAAAATTGTTTCATTATAATCACAGCTGAATAATATATAAACGTATGCATTTTCAAATTCGGGATTTAATAAAAAATAAAGTACTTATTTTTAAAAGCCTCTAAAAATGTATGTCTAATTATGGTGTCATCAAATTATATGACAGATGGTGACTTGGCTGGATAATTAGTTGCTTCTGATTAAAGTTTTCATCCGCATAGTGTTGCTGCATGTTTATTATTGTGTTTTATCTTATCGTGGGTTCTTTAATATACACAATTGTACTTGAAGACGATCTTTTATTAGCTGTACGTCACAAACTTACAAGACTTGGCTCAGTCCGACGGTCGCAAAACTACTACAGTGCCCCCTGGTGCACACTCCCATTACTACAACTTTACATTACCACACCTTAGCAGCTCCAATCATTAAACAGTCACCACTCAAAACTGTGTTTCTCTGCTTGCCTCGACAAGTTACGCATGTCACATGACTTCGCACACGAAGTCACACTATTCTAAAGTGAAACATCCGGGTTCGCTGTCGCCATTTTGATAGTAGAGATGCTGCTTTCCGCTTCATTGATCGCACAAAAGAGGATCCCCATGGTTGGATATTGTTGGATTTAAACAAAGACGATAAAACAGCGAAGCAGGGAGTTTGGTAACCCGTGAAGGTTACCAAACTTTCGTTGCTACTGAGCATCAAGCGTCAACAAGTGTGGCTGGCTAATATCCTGAGGAAACAAACACAAGCCATCCAGTACTTAATGGACTTACTCCGACCACTATTAACGGTAAGGATGTTTCCAAAAGTTTCTAAAAATAATCAGAACTTTGACTCTGTTAGTTAGCCAATAGTGTATTGAACAAATTGCTGTAAAAACATTTACTCTGTAGACAAACCTGCAGACATGTATGTATCCATTTGCACAAAGTATGAGACGCTACTATGACATGTAGATGTTCAAATGTATGTATTTCTTCTTGCTGCAACACTAGAACAAAACAGAAAATATCCAGGTAACATTCGAAGTCGCTCCTGTACTTCAGTACTGGTTATTTGACCACATTTACAATCTCATAACGTTTATGAAATTCTTGATGGATATATTCAAATTTCATGAAGCTTACAGAATGGTTAAAAAAAACTTGGCCCAACACTGCCTTTTGTTTTGGCTGTAGAGTGATGTGATATTTAATTTCTTTTCCATATGTCCTGTTTAGTGTCCAAATAGTAACATTTTAGACTCTTTGTCTAAAATGTTCCTGAAGTTCTGGCGTTTGTCTACATTCTCTGTGAGAACATTTCAGTCTGGCCTTAATGTTTATGTCAGAGTCCAAACTTTTCCACCTTGCGCATCTTTCATAAAAGTTAAACTTGCAGCATTTTTCAGCTTGCTCAGACATGCAATCTCATGTCAGCAGCAGCAAGAATCATCCGAAGGTCCCATGATGGCATTTTGTGGTTTTTGCATTCATTCTTTTTGCAACTTATAGAATGTTATCAGGATTAGATATCTTATTCTTCACATATTATATTTAATAATGTTATTAAAAAATAGGCTTGTATTTAGTGGCCTAATATTTTCACAGGACTTTGTGTATAACACAAAGAATGTTCTTTTTCTGTTTTTTTTGCTAGCTACACATTCTTTATAAAAAGAAAGATGACTTCAGGTTATCACAGCATGGAGCAAACACACAACAACATATAAGAGAGAAACAAATAGCCAGAGATTCTTGGATTTGATTAACACGGTCACTGAAACAGCTTGCACACAGATGGCAGCTACAGAAACTGTGTTTTATGTCTTGTTTTATCTCGGTGAGCTTCTACAAAACTACAGAAAGAAAATAAAAACTTCAGAATGAACCATGTCCTCCTGGAATACAAAACAGGGATTCAGTGGAACTGCTGCAGAAATGTTTTGGCACTGTAAAAGCTGATGAATTATTACTGCCACTCTGCCCTGAGGTGGAAATACTTGAAAAATTCAAATGTTGTCTCATTGCTCTATGATTAAAAGGCAGACTCCGCATTGAAACCAGAGTCAGGTACCAATGTTTGAGCATGTAAAGGAAGAGTGAGCTCTTTGCAAAGACTGAAGCACAATTTGAAATTTTCGTGTTGTTGAGGTATAAATGATCTTTACCTTCAAAACTTATTTGGCTTTTCTTTTCCGTTTGGTTGCATCTGTTTCATTCACACCTACTACTGAAATACTTTAATCTCAAGAGAAGAAATATGGACTGTGATGTCCTTAAAGTTTGCCTGCCATAAAACTCGAACTGAGGGAATTTTGCGTCCATGTTGCTCTTCGAGTGCAGAATCCCCCATTTCTGTGCCACAGCTTTGCTACAGGGACTCGCAGGGAATAATTCAGAAAACAAGGCAGGATGCAGCTTCATCCTCTAAAGGAAGGATGCCCTGAAAGTGTTGAAAGTAGCCCGTGTCTGTAACTGGAGGCTTCTGCAGCTTTACAGCATCACCACACATCAAACTGCATGGCTGGTTAAGCTGAGCGGAGCTGCTGCTTGTCTTTGTGTAGAACTGTGTGAGATGAGGAAGGCTAATTGGACTAATTAGCACCAAAACAAGACTCAACTGAGCAGTCTCTCTGTACCGCAGATAATGTGTCTCTCTTTTTTTTCCTGTTTGAAAACAGAGGCAGGAAAAAAAAGAGAGCCTCATTTTCAAGGCTAACCCAATGTGGCCTTATTAGGCTCTGTGTAGTCACAACTCAGGTGGGTAGACATGTTTTGATGTACCGAAGCTTAAACTAACCCTTGCCACAAGAGCGGAAACCTCAGCAACAGCAGAGGAAACTTCTTAGCTGAGCCTCGCTGCGCCCTGTGGGATGAAAGCTTTGCCGACTTTACACTGAATGTTTAGGCTTAGTTTTACTTTACAAACTGTGATGCTACTGGCTGTGATATCAACACCTGAATATCTAATGAAAGCTTCATAAAACCTGCGCTTTGTCTAGACACACAGTGCCCAAACATGGACAGAGAGATGAACAGAGTTGTGCAGCTTACATTACAGAAAATGAAACATTGGTTTTCTTTATTTGATGTTGTAAGTCTGCTAGGGGGAAAAAAATCCATTAATGCTCCTGTTAAATCCATCACTCACTGTAATAGCATGTGGAGGAAGCGAAAGCTTCACAGACCTGCTGTGCGTACTTTACAGTTGCTAAGCTACAACTGGACAATCTGAGATTTAAAGAGACCATGAATCATGTCATTTTGATAGCAGGTCAGTGTGTAGATATTATAAATACCTCTGCAAATATTCTGACGCTGACAGCAGTCGCACAGCAAGACGAGGAATCCAAACTCTTCAGATTCCTGTGAGGATCAAGCTACTGTGGGAAGCACGAGTTAGATCAGTCTGTGAGCTTCTCAGCCCTATGCGCTGAATTTGTAACACATTACGTCCTTTTAAAGTAGGTTGAAATGCCAATAAAGCACAATATATTATAAATTTATCATTACCCCTATGTAACTCAATTTTCATATGTAACAAAATTTTTATATAGTTATAATTTTTTTTTTTTGTAAAATTCTTGAAGAACTTTTAAAGAAAAAACTGGATATATTCCAAAACAAATAACCTTTCTAATTTCTTAAAAACAGTATTGCTGTTTATCCAAATTTCAGTCTGGTCCAAAGAGAAATCCATTATTTCCAGACATTTACCATGTTTATCTTGTGTGTTTATTTCTTTATTTAAAAATCCAAAAAGATGAAAGAAATTCAAGAAAAACTCCCACTGCAGGCCCGTTAGAGGCAGTTTTATCTTCTGCATGTTTGTTAGTGTGTGTGCTTGAGGTGTTTCACAGTAAATCTGAAAAGGTGTGACACTTCACAAATAACGCAGCCCCCCCTCATTCCTCGGTATCTCCTCCAGCTGTTCATGAAAATTTATGCAACAAATGCTTCAAGAGAGCGATGCTCAAGCTATTTAGGATGCAGGTTTCCGGGAAATCGTTCTCCTGTCTTTTGTCAGTGGATTAGATCATCTTGTGGGTTGTCCTCTATAATTTACATCGTTGTCCTGCTTGTTGAACGTTTAGCACCACCAGGGGAGCAGCTACTGTTCTGACAGTCCTGGCATGTCACATCTGCGTGTAAATTTATGGAACAAGACGCTTTTTCTTTTTTTTTTGTGCAATTTATCACAGGCAAGTGATATGATGGGGAACAGTTATTTCCACTAACTAAAGATAAGATGTAACACTGCGACCTATAACAGGCATTATTTTTAATTAATTTAAATCGGAGTATTTAGATTGCCACATCTCTAATAGATATTTGTGAATCCTGGTTTAACTTAATAAGTTAGAATATAATTGAAAAGGTTTTTTTTTATTTCAGTAAAACTCAAGTAGATTAATTTCTCTAGCAAGGACTACTTCTCACTGATTAGAGTATAAAGGTTTATTAAGAAAAGGGTTGAGAGGATGGATGGATTGGATGTGGTCGTCTGGGAAAACATGCTGATGAAGTCTTAGGAGGAGGAGGAGACACAAAGGAGAGTAAATTGTCTTTTCCCAAGTTACCTTGGGAAAAGACAATTTACTCTCTGCAATGAAGAAGATTGGATGAAGAATTAAAATAGAAACTAGGGGTGAGGGTGATGGGATGGAGAGGTGAAAGAAAGATAATTAAATTCGATTCAAAAACATTTTATGCATCCTAAAGGGAAATTAAGGGATGTCATAACTCATATCATCCAAGTATCTTCAAAGAGATATGCTGCTGTGCATGGTGATGCTGGAGGCAGGAAGGATCTCCGTTAGCAGTCAGTCTTGAAGCGTTTCTGAAGACTTAGTGGCAGAGAGAAAGGGCGAGGTTGTGAGCGATGCGTACAAAGGGGTGATCGACAGCGCTGAGACCCTCCTCCTGACTCTGATTGGTTGTTTTTGACGGAGAAGTGTGGATGATAGCAGGTTCAATGAGAGAAGGCAGAGGAGCTCAATTACTTTCAGATTATCTGTCTCATACCTGCCACGTCATAGTGAGTTTTAACAAATATATAAAAACATATTTATTTTTTAAATAAAAGTTACATACTGCTGCTTCAAGGAAAGATGTGGCTAGTGGAAATTTGCTGATTTACTTTTCATACCAGTGTGTGCCCACACTGTCAAAAGTACAGATACTTATCAGGGTTTCCCCCAGAAAACGTGCTAAACCTGGTGGTTGGGCTCTAGTGTAACAGAGTTACAAATGTGTTTCTTTGTTAAATTATTATTTCTTATTCATTTTATATTGAGAATTTGTGAATTTTATCTTATTCAGTTATTTTTATTTATTTTGTTGTTTTTGCCTGCGGGGGTCGCCCTTCTGCTCTCCGCCTCGTTTGTGTTTCCTGGGCTTCCGTAGTTTACTCCAGCCCTCATAGCTCCTCTGCCCCCCCTTTTTCCCTCAGAGCGTTGTTCTGTGCTGCTGTGGGTAAGTCAGAGGAAAGTTAGCTGCTGAGATATGTTTGTTTTTCTGTATGGATGTTGTTCATGTTGATGTCTTTACCATATGTTGTTTATTATTGTTTGTTAGTGTGTTATTTTGCAGTTTTGACCGTCATTGTGGTTTTTTTTATAAACAGTTTTATTATAATTTCCTTTTTTATTTTGGCGCGAACGACCGGTGCTAGTCCAGTACAGCCCGGTTGAACATTGTTTTTATTTTCACATTTTTAGAGCTGGAGTGCAGGGAGAAGGAGTTGAGGAGGTTGTTCATTTGTTTTCCCTTCTTCCCCCAGGTATGTGTTTTTATTTTTAATTTATACTTTTTATCTCTGTTTATTTAACTCTGTCCCACTGTATTGTGTTGTTGTGGCCACCAGGTGGCGTTTTTCTCCTCTTGTTTTTAGTTTACGATTTTTGTGAGAAGATTTCTTTTTTTGTTAACTTTTGTTAAGTCTGAGAGAGAGAAAAAATGTTAGGAGAGCGTTGTTCTGTGCTGCTGTGGAGCTGGAGTGCAGGGAGAAGGAGTTGAGGAGGTTGTTCATTTGTTTTCCCTTCTTCCCCCAGAATAAAAAAAAGAAATAAAATATCTGGTTGAGACCCACCTGAACGACTTCCGAGACTCATTGATACCATCTGTTACACTGGTGCCGTGACCCTTTGGATCTACAGATCAGCTCGACGCTCTTCGCCGTGGTTGCTGTGCACCTGACCTGATCTGCAGTTCGGAATCCTTTTGTGGTCAGGTCAATAAGAGACTTGGAATTACAACACTTTCTTTTACGATCACTGAGTAAATACAAAAAAAAAAAAAAAAAAATTTATGGTGTGCTACTTTTTTTTAAATCCAATTTAAGTGATTGTTCTGCTTTGGTATTTTTCTTTGATTGGAAACAATACTGTGGTGCCTTTTATGGTTACAGGTAACTGGTGTGTCAGAGATGGATCAGTTTACTACTCCTAAACTACCTAAAGGTCGGGGTGTGTGGTTCAGCCGTACTGCTGACAGTGGAGATGTAGGACATTCAAAACTCACATATGATGCTAGTGCAGAATCAGGGCTAGGTCAGAGCCAAAGTTGTACTGCTATTGATGGGTTCATGAGGGAGAATCCCCCTACTTCCACACCCTGCAGTGATGTTGATGCCCTCCATCACCTTACAGACATGGTTGGCCAGTTAGGTGCACAAATTGGTGAATCAATTGTTTCTAAACTAATGTCAGCTGGTGTTGTAAATATGAACAGTGAACCTCAGCCTTCTTGTGTCACTCAGAACTCACGTGGTGACAGTGACAGACATGACCCATCTCATTTGACAGTCCATGTTAGACCTGATAGGGTACTTCAGACATACAGAGGTGATCACACTGACAAATGTTCAATCCGTGACTGGATTGACTTGACTAGAATGCACCTCAGAAAACAAGACATACCTACCTGTGGTCAAGGAGAGGAGATCATGTGCCACTTAATGGGCAAGGCAAAGGATGTGGTGCAGATTGCATTGCGCAGTGATCCTTCACTTGATGTTACAAAGAATCCTGAACTGATATATGATGTTCTTCTCCATTACTTCAGTGAAACCCCATCATGCCTCCCCCTCGCCGATTTTTATGCTACTCTGCCCAGACACAGGGAGAACCCTGTTGATTATTGGATAAGACTAAACAAGGCAGCAGACTTAGCTCTTGAGGGTCAGCGTAAGCGTGGGAAACAGACGGAAAGCATGAATGATGAAGTGGCTCTCATGTTCGTCAAACACTGCCCTGACCCGGAGTTATCCTGCATTTTGAAGTGCAAACCAGCTCGTGAGTGGACTTCACGTGATGTTCAGTTAAGGATTGATGACTACCAGAGAGAGTTGAGGGCAGCTAGCAGAGCAACTGGTGTTCCACAGCTAAGAAGCCAGGTTGCTGCCATCAGCCCAGAGCTGCCTACCCCGGTGTCACCTGGTCTGGCAGCTTATGAGCCTTGTTACTCTCCTCCTAACTCATTACTTTCACCCTCCTTTCTCCAATCTCAGCATCATTCTTCGTGCCAGTCTCCAGCAGTTTCCTGTCAGGGTGGTCTCCAGGATACTAGAAGCAAAGACTCAGTGCCAGTAGTTACACAACATATTCAGCAATCAGAGGAGAGGCTTCTCACTCGAATGGTCGACATGTTTCAGCAAATGATGGAGAGAATGCAGCAACGCAATACTTTTCATCCTACCCGGGGTGGGAGGTTCCAGCGTGCGCCTCGTGAACAAAGCAACAGAGTGGCAGGTTGCAAAGTCTGTAATGACTCAAGTCACACCACTACTTCGCACTGTATGTCTGAGAGGCTGTGTTTTGTCTGTTTTGCCCCTGGCCACACCAAACTGAACTGCCCCATGAAGAATCCCTCCCAGTCCCAGTTGGAGGGAAACTAAAGGACCTGTATTCGGAGGGAGGCAGTGCAGGTCACACTAACGACTCCCAAACTGATGACATGTCAGATGCTGAGACTGTGTACACTTCAGAGAAGAACTCATGCAGTAGCTCAGGAGCTGTTATTTATCAGAATATTCACATAGTTAGCAGCAGTAACAGTCTTTTCTACACTTCTGTGAACGTGGGTGGGACATTTAAAATGGGCGGAATGCTGGACAGTGGTTCAATGGCCTGCAGCATCAGTGAAGCAGCTGAAATGAAGCTGAAAGAAGCTGGAGTGTTAACTGACCAAAACATAACTGATGTGGATGTGGTTCTTGTTGGATGTGGCGGACTTCGTGTTAAGCCTAAATGTGCTTTTGATGTGGAGATGGAAGTGTATGGCTGTAAAATGGTGGTGCCAACACTCGTTGTTCCAGGCCAGCATGATGACTTGATACTGGGCACTAATGTCATAAAACACATCCTGCATCAATTCAAGCAGTGTGATTCCTACTGGAAGACGGTGTCCACCCCGTGTCCTTCTGGGGATCCAGAAACTGAACGTTTCCTGTCCATGCTGTCTGGTCTTAATCCATGGAAGGATGGAAATGCTCCTGATAAAATCGGTACTGTAAAGTGTAACTCAGCTACCTGCCTTGAGCCTGGACGAGAGTATCTTGTGTGGGGAAAACTACCCAGAAACACTTCTGTCTCTCCAGGCAGCACCATCATGACAGAGCCCACGTCATCCCGCTCAGCACCCCGAGGTGTTCTGGTTGCAAAGCTTGTGACCACATTGTGGGGAGACAGGTGGGTTCCATTAAAGCTCATCAATATGTCCGAAAGACCTGTGTTATTGAGACGCAACACAAAGCTAGCTGATGTCTACCCCGTTGTGGCGCTGGAAGACATGGATTATGCAGAGTGCTCAGAGGTTCGACTTGCTAGTTCTGGACAATCTATCATGCCACCTACTGCGGATGCCAGTCTGGTCACAGATGCGCTGAGATCAGTCGGGCTCGGTGATGTTGATATCGAGTCTTGTGAAGTTTCTGAGGACTGCAGAACAAGAATGGCTAACCTTGTTTTGCAGTATGAGGGTTTATTTTCCCGCCACCATCTTGATTGTGGAGAAGCAAAGAGGTTTGTGCACCGTATAAACCTCTCCGACACCCGACCTTTCCGGCTTCCATACAGGCGAGTGCCCCCTGGCCAGTATCAGAAACTGCGGCAAGTCCTGAGTGAGATGGAAGAGAAGGAAATTATCAGAAAATCCACAAGCGAGTACGCATCACCTCTAGTTCTCGTGTGGAAGAAAAATGGAGATCTCCGTATCTGCACAGACTTTCGCTGGTTGAACAAGAGAACCCTGAGAGATGCCCATCCCCTTCCCCATCAGGCAGACTGTCTGGCAGCATTGGGGGGAAACAGTCTGTTCAGTACCATGGATTTGACCTCTGGGTTTTATAATATGCCACTTCACGAGGACGACAAGAAGTATTCTGCCTTTACTACTCCTATGGGCTTATATGAATACAATCGTCTGCCACAGGGTCTCTGCAATAGTCCTGGGAGCTTTATGCGCATGATGACCAGCATATTCGGAGACCAGAACTATCTGAGTTTACTGTGCTATTTGGATGATTTGTTGGTGTTTGCGCCTGATGAGGAATCTGCCTTACGGCGTCTGGAGATGGTGTTTGCTAGGTTGCAAAGCCACAATTTGAAACTGGCTCCCAAAAAGTGTTTCTTTTTGAGGAGATCTGTTAAGTTTCTTGGCCACATTGTTGATGAACATGGTGTTTCAACGGACCCAACTAAGGTTGAGATCATCGCCAACATGACTGCGGCCCAACTTATGGAACCAGGTGGCGTGACTCCATCTCAGAAGCGGATAAGATCCTTTTTGGGGATGATAAACTACTACCAACATTTCCTTCCCGGGTACTCTGCCATCGCCAAGCCACTGTTTGATCTGTTAAAGGGTGACAGGAGGAAAGGCGGACATCATCAGAATAAACTGCCATCCAGAAAGTTGAAAGCCTCTGACTGGACTACGATACAGGAACAAGCCTTCGAACAATTGAAGTCCTCACTGACGCAAAGCGTTGTGTTGGCTCACCCAGATTTCACTTGTCCTTTTGTGTTATCCACTGATGCATCTCTGGATGGCATAGGCGCTGTTCTGTCTCAGGTTCAGCAGGGTGAGACACGTGCTCGGCCCATTGCTTTTGCCAGCAAGTCTTTGTCCCGGTCACAAAAGAACTACCCAGCTCACAGGTTGGAGTTTCTGGCCTTGAAATGGTCCATCTGTGACAAGTTCAGCCACTGGTTGAAAGGCCATAAATTCACAGTCTGGACTGATAACAATCCATTGACTCATATTCTGACTAAGCCTAAACTGGACTGTTGTGAGCAGCGCTGGGTGGCTAAATTGGCGAGTTACGACTTTGACATCAAGTACATCCCAGGCCCGCAGAATATTGTGGCCGATGCACTGAGTCGTGAGCCATTTGTTCGAGAGACTGTTGGCCGCAGGCTGCTTGCTGAACCCTATGCCAATCTTCTCGCTGAAGTTAGAGATGTGTCAAACTCCTCAATCCAGACCGCCTTTCGATCATCCAGTGGTCAGAAAGAACCCTCCTCAGTGAGTGTTAACGCTCAGTCAACATGCAGCCCACTAAAACTGTTCCCCCAGTCTGTTGCAATGGAGGATGTGTCTGCTGTGTTACACTCACAGGTGGAGTGGGATGCTGGCGCGAGAACCCGTGCCATTGAAATGGTCCATCATCTGCCTCAGCTCATTCCATCTGGTCGAGAAACCTTACCTGCCTACACTGAATGTGAACTCCGTGACAGACAGTTGGAAGACAGAACTCTCTCTCGTGTTCTATACTATGTTGAGAGACGTAGAAGACCCTCTAGGAGAGAGAGGTTTGCAGAGTCTGTCTCTGTGACAAAGTATCTAAAGTACTGGGATAAACTAACTGTACGAAACGGTGTGCTGTACAGGCTTTCTCGGGACCAGAAAACCAAAGCGAAAAGATTCCAGTACATTGTACCTGACTCGCTCAAGACCGAGGTACTTCATGGAGTTCATGACAGAGCAGGTCATCAAGCTCAGTTCAGGAGCCTCGGCTTGACAAGGCAGAGGTTTTTCTGGCTGACTCTGGACAGAGATGTCAGAGACCATGTTCGACATTGTCAGCGATGCATTGTCAGTAAGACCATTGAGCCTGAGGGCAGAGCTCCATTGGAGTCTATAACATCAACCAGACCGCTTGAGCTTGTCTGTATTGATTTTTGGTCAGCCGAAGATTCCAGAAACAGATCTGTTGATGTCTTGGTGATTACTGATCACTTTACAAAAATGGCTCAGGCATTTCCATGTAGAGACCAGACAGCTAAACAGGTGGCGAGGGTTCTCTGGGACCGATATTTCTGTGTCTTTGGCTTTCCTGAGAGAATTCATAGTGATCAAGGAGCTAATTTTGAAAGTCAGCTAATAAGTGAGCTCCTCAGGGTCTCCGGTGTCAGAAAGACACACACAACACCATATCATCCGATGGGGAATGGAAGTGTGGAGCGGTTCAATCGCACTTTAGGTGGCATGATCCGTGCATTGTCCCCTGAAGAGAAGGCTGACTGGCCACGACGTTTACAGACACTAGCCTTCATGTATAACTGTGCGGTTCATGAGACAACAGGTTACCCCCCCTTTTACCTCATGTTTGGCCGGGTCCCTCGCCTGCCTGTCGATGTCCTCTTTCATGCTGTCCTTGATGACCCTGCTGTGGGGAACTATGACAAGTATGTGGCGTGTCTTACCAACGACCTGAAGGAGGCCATGACGATTGCTCAGGACCATGCTTCAAAAGAACAGAGAAGGCATGCTCGGTTGTACAACCGGAAAGTTAAGGGCACTGACATTGCCGTCGGTGACAGAGTGCTCTTAGCCAACAGAAAAGAGAGGGGTAAGAGGAAGCTTGCTGACCGATGGGAATCAACCATCTACACTGTGACAGATATTAATCCAACGACACATACGTACAAGATCTGTGACACAGTCACTGGACAGAAAAAGGTGGTTCACAGGAACATGCTGATGCTGGCCAGTTTCCTCCCAGTGGATCCCACATGTGAAGTATCTGATTCTGCTTCTGCCTTCTCACTCTCTGCTAATGCATCCTCAGTCCCAGAAGTAGATGACTTTGGAGGAGAGGAGGAAATGTTGCATGAGAGCTACAACAACACCATGCATGAGACAAGTGCTGGCTTTGATTGTGGCAGTGTTGGGGACTTACCTGGTGTTCTGGAAGGGGTGGTGAACCCTTCGCCTGATCCGACGCCTATGGATTCCGAGAGGAGAACCATTGAATGGATAACACAGCTGTCTGAGCCGAATTCATCAGTGGGGGAGGTAGCTGACTTACAGAGTATGACCTCCAGTCCCAAACACTGCTCAGTTTTGCCCGTGAGTTACACGACAGGTCAATCTGTGGGAGGTGACTCTGCTGCCTTGACTGCTGTGAACGTCCCGGTGGATGTAAGGGACCCAGATCCCAGCGTTCGTATGGTGGGCCATACAGATGGTGCTTCTGACATTCTGCATACTGTTGACCAGACCTCAGCTGTGCACTGTGATGACTATACTACACAGACGGAAGTTAGGTCCAGATTTGGTCGCCTAGTCAAACCTGTGAACAGGCTCATACAGACTATGTCCAGGCAGGATGTTGTTCAGAACAAGTTTGATGTTAAAGCTGTTTGCAAATCAATGTTCCAGGCCTTTCCTGATTGATTTCTTCGCCAGCTAAACTATAATCTTCTTGGGTCTGACGTTTTTTTGTTTTGTCTGGACATGATATTTTCGTTTTGTATTGTGTGATGAGCCTTTACTACACTGTGTGTTGGGGTTTTGTGGGGTGTACAAGGCACCCTGTAGGCAGTTGATGGATTGGGGGATAAGCGCTACCCTCATACCACTTCATCCTTATGGGATACGTTAGTTGTCTGTGTTCTTAATGCTGACCCCAGGTGATCTGTGATTTATGTTATTTCCGATGATGTATACTGTGTGGTTGATGCTCCTGTTTGATAAAATTCAGTGGGGGTGAGTGTAACAGAGTTACAAATGTGTTTCTTTGTTAAATTATTATTTCTTATTCATTTTATATTGAGAATTTGTGAATTTTATCTTATTCAGTTATTTTTATTTATTTTGTTGTTTTTGCCTGCGGGGGTCGCCCTTCTGCTCTCCGCCTCGTTTGTGTTTCCTGGGCTTCCGTAGTTTACTCCAGCCCTCATAGCTCCTCTGCCCCCCCTTTTTCCCTCAGAGCGTTGTTCTGTGCTGCTGTGGGTAAGTCAGAGGAAAGTTAGCTGCTGAGATATGTTTGTTTTTCTGTATGGATGTTGTTCATGTTGATGTCTTTACCATATGTTGTTTATTATTGTTTGTTAGTGTGTTATTTTGCAGTTTTGACCGTCATTGTGGTTTTTTTTATAAACAGTTTTATTATAATTTCCTTTTTTATTTTGGCGCGAACGACCGGTGCTAGTCCAGTACAGCCCGGTTGAACATTGTTTTTATTTTCACATTTTTAGAGCTGGAGTGCAGGGAGAAGGAGTTGAGGAGGTTGTTCATTTGTTTTCCCTTCTTCCCCCAGGTATGTGTTTTTATTTTTAATTTATACTTTTTATCTCTGTTTATTTAACTCTGTCCCACTGTATTGTGTTGTTGTGGCCACCAGGTGGCGTTTTTCTCCTCTTGTTTTTAGTTTACGATTTTTGTGAGAAGATTTCTTTTTTTGTTAACTTTTGTTAAGTCTGAGAGAGAGAAAAAATGTTAGGAGAGCGTTGTTCTGTGCTGCTGTGGAGCTGGAGTGCAGGGAGAAGGAGTTGAGGAGGTTGTTCATTTGTTTTCCCTTCTTCCCCCAGAATAAAAAAAAGAAATAAAATATCTGGTTGAGACCCACCTGAACGACTTCCGAGACTCATTGATACCATCTGTTACACTAGGGCAGTCATTCATCCAGCAGCCGTCTTGTTTTTCAGTTAAAAAATGTTTGAAATTGTCAGGAAATTTTAAAATATCACTTGATAATCATGTGTTATTGAAAGATTAGAAGATTAACACCTGAATACCTAATATAAAGTCTTAAGAAATTGAAACAAAAAAAAAAACGGGAATAAATAATCAATGCTTAGCCTGGTGGGAGCACAAGTAAAGCCTGGTGGCCTGCCAGGTTTATAATACACTGTGGGAAACCCTGACTTATAGTGCTATTGCTCTTGATCGACATCACCTAATCTCCATAGGTCAGAGGTCAAAGCAATGTAGACCTCCTTAGCACCTTAGAAAAGCCACAGACAGATTTATTCCATGCCTCAAAGCTGCACTGATTCATTGATAAAGAAACCCTGTCAAAATTTTTAGTAGTTTCACATTTCTCTATTAAAATTAACCTGTATGTTACTGCTGAACTTCTTTTCACAAAATTTAGTAGAAAATTTCAGTACTTCAACAAAATGATTTAGGTTCTTGCACATGACACGTAGATTCATCTTATTGTAACGTTTTGTCTCATTGAAGGAAAATTACAGCACAATCAGATAAAAGAAAACCCTCGCCACCGGCCATCTGGTGCATTTGAGCAGGAGGATATTTGTCAGTTGGTTTTCTTTTTGTTTTTCTTTTTGTTTTTACCTGCAGAGGACACAGCTGAGCTTGATGTGAACTACACTCTGCGCTCCTGCTCCCCGCTGGGGCTTTCCTGTACGCTTTTGCAACGAGTCTTGTTTGAGGCCGAGTGTCATTGACGGCCCACCTCACACACTCAGCCTCTGTGAGCTGCAGCAAAAACACAAACCAACCTTGCCTCTAGCAGATGGGATTGTAAAATAGATGCTGGAGGTTTGCACATGTCTGACTGCTGTGCTCCTAGTGCAGCTGCGTGCTTATGTGGATGTGTTGTCTCCTCTTGTCGGTTTGCTGAGGATCAGCCGAGCTGGTAGGTGTGTTCACCTCGTAGCCATGCTTCATCCATGTTAATGAGGATATAAGAGCTCCCATTCCTCAAGGTCGAACACTGTGGGATTAGACGCCCCCTGCATCCTTATTCCATATGCTGTGTATTGGTGGTGGGCACTTGCAGATCTGAACCTTAAAGCATATGAAGCGCTATGTTTTACATAAAAACACCATGTACTTGAGTTGTTCCAGCAATCAGCCGGGCTTTTTGCATTTTTATTTTATGTAAAACGTTTCAGATTTCACACTACTGAGCATCAGAATGTTGTTAAATTTAGATGTGAGGAGAGTTTATCACTATACGCTGTCAATCGCAGACAATAATACAAATAGCCTCCTCTATGACTTCACATTTTGTAAAATATGCCTATTACTTTTCTTGCAAAGATTTGTTTAAGATTACTGACACGTTCTCACATTAACTATGGGTCAGTAGAAGTCTTTATGAGCAGCAGAACTGGGAAAAAAAACAACTTGGCTCCATCTAAATGTGTGAAAATTTCATCTTGTACTTTTGCATGGCTGTGGTAATGTGCTGGACTACTTCCCAACAACAAGCGCAGTTGCCAGGGCAGCCCTTGCATGGTATCAGGAGGAAATGTCAACACATTCAAATTTCTTTCTGACTTTAATCTAACATTCCTTTCAAGATTTGTGTATAATCGATTGTTTTTGATGAAAAAAAAAATACTGCAGTGTATTTTTTTTTTTTTTCATAAAATCAAATTTTATGTTTAAATGTTCCTGTATTGTCTCCCTTTTATAAGATTTTTACTTATTTCACTTTTCCACTAAATCTATATCTGGTTCTGTTGCAACAGACTGATTTTCCTCAACCTGAAACACATTTTGATTGGCGTTTGGTTTCTTTTTTTGAATCCGAATCTTGCCTTATCACGACTTTCCTTATTTTCTGGATAAATTGAGTAATACATAAATAAACATTAAAATGACCCAGTTGTTTGAATTGGTCTTTGAAAGAAATGCACCTGTGATGTTTGGATCTCTTCAAAAAGTCTTGCCTCTGAAGCAAGCCCTGATTTTGCACTGCAGAGCCAGCATGGAGGCAAATAACCTTTCAGCCAACGAATATTGTTCTGGACAGGAAATTACAATAATTTAGTCTCCAAGACATTTTGTTTGTAAATGTTAAATTCCACCAGAGCTGGTGCCGAACAATGTGCAGCATGTGATCAGGTTATTAAGCTTTTCTACAAAGTTCTGTAAATATGCATATGTGAACAACAGTTAATGGGGCACTTTAAGTTCATGCAGTAAAAATCACGTTTCCTTTCTCCTTCCAAACAGAAGCAGAGCCTTTCAAAGGCAGAGCAGCTGCATAATTCTCTCATTTGTTGTTCGTTATCCATGTCATTACCCAATTTGACTCACTGCACTGGGTGTGTATTGCTCTGACGCTTGTCACATCAATCTTTTGTATAGAAATATAAAACACCACTGTGTCTATTTTCCAGTTAATATTAGCAATTGACATTTCTATTCCTGCACCTTTCTGTATGAGACTTTCCTGGTTAAATACAAACATATGTTTATTGCTGGATATACAGATACAATTAATTTCAAAAACAACACCATGGTCATCAAAATTTGACAGTTAAGTAGATTTTGTTGAGGTAAATTTTAATTCACTTAATTGTTATAATGTTTGTTGAGATGTTTTCATGATGCATTTCATTGCAAGAAAAGAGAAGATTATACCATCCAAATCTAAATAGTGTGTTAGTTCAGTCAACAGTGATAAGATGGAAAAGACAAAAATAACATGTGGGGAACCTCGAGGTCCAACCCTGGAACTCCTTCGATTTAATATCTACATGCTCCAACAAGCTCAGGTTATAAGAAGACATAAGATTAGTTAACTATACACATGATAGTTATGGTAAGTAATTATGATGTCACCAGGTGATTATGAAACCACCAGCAGATGCTTGGTGCTCAAATGAGTAAATGCTCCCCATATGTACAATACACACCTATAGGTCTGCCTACGCTGCTCAGCATGAAGATGCTGCATTTTTAAATTTCATACCATCAGATTCAGATTTTCTTTTACAATCCTACTCCTTAAATATTTCATTTTTAAGAGAAACCAACAAATTAAAGCTGGTGTACTTTCAAGTACAAAATCGTACATGCTGCAGAAGTCATTTGAGAGTATTGCCATGGATTGTTAACTATGTTTTTTTGTGGGAGGAAAAAAAACAACAAAACATTTGGCACAGCTCTGTCCATTGCACAGTTGGTCCTCTATGTTTGTCTTTTTAAGTCCTCCAGAGTGCTTTCGAGGAGAGATTTCCATGCTTGAGCTAATCTCAAAACCCAGAACCAAATCTGGAATGTGGCAACTGACTGGTTGTCTGTCAGGAGAGATCCTGCTCCCTCTACCTCAACAACCCAATCAGCCAACCGTGACCTCCTCTGCCTCACTGGGACACCCACATAAGCCAACAGTTTCTCCCACATCCTCTGCGCACTTCCCTCCAAACAGTGTAATCCCAGTTTATAGGAGGGATGAGAGACGCAACACCAGTCATAAAATGGGACTCACAGCCTCCTCCAGCTCTTCTGTTGTTTTTCCCACTTGGTCCGTGAGTGTCTTGTCTTTTTAGCTGCATGAAACAAGACAACATTTGCAGTTCTGCCAGGGTCATTGAAGCTGCAGGACTCAAATACAGTGGATCGAAAAAATCTACACAAGATTGCTGCTAAAGCACACATGGATTTTGTGAAGTAAAAAAATGAAACCAATATAAGTCACTTCAGAACATTTTCCCACTTTGATCAAAGCTTAAACAACTCTCAAAAAGTAAACAGAAATCATTAAGAGATAAAGTAACAAAGTTTCTAAAATGATGTTGCTGCCTAAATTTGCGCAACCTTAAATTATTACTTTGCAGAAAAACCTTTTTAAATTTTATTACAGCTCCCAGTCTGTTTGGATTTATCATTTGGACTAGTCTTGATTTAACACTATTTTACATTTTATTAGTAAAAGTAATTTCCCATCTTGCACAGGCATTTCCTGTCACAACCCTCTTCCTGTGCCTGGGTTCAAATCTTTGCTTTGGCTTGGATTTTAAGGAGAAGAATTTCAGTTTTTAGCTGAATAATAATAATGTTTATTTTTCCTCCCTTTGTGCTGCTGTTGACTGGCACTTGGAACTGTTCATAATTTCTTCTGTCAGGTTTAAGGACTCTCTTCCTGCTGAAGACAAGCATCCCCAAACCATGATACTGCCATCACCATGCTTCACTGTGGGTGAAGTGTGTTTTTTTTTTTTTTATGCTTTGTTTTGTTTTTTTGGTGATGTGTAGTATTGTTTTCTTTGTCAAATAAAGCTTTTGGAGTTGTGACTAAGACATGGTCGGACATTATAATCCAGACATGAATTAGAACTTGTCAGAAATTTCTGCAGCTCCTCTGAGGCGTCTTTGCGGCCTCCCTGACCAGGTTTCCTCTTCTCTTTTTTATAATTGTTTTAGGTACATCCAGTTTTTGATAAGTGACTGGCTTCGATTATAGACCTAATGAGTTGGAATATCTTTTCTCTCCTCCTTCTGACTGATACCCAATGAGATCCCAGATGTGATGCAACTTAGAAAATGTCAGGAAGAGTATTTTAAGACTGATGAACTTCACAGTATGTACTGACTCCAGTTTAGAATGAGTTTAAATGGGGTGGATAAGAGGATATGTCACTTAAGCAATGCAGCCACATTTGTTTTTAATTCTCCCCTATACAGTTATGTATGTTTTAGGTTGAGTGCTGCAGGCTATATACTTTACATGCTCTTTTATTTGCACAAAATACCGCAAATAACTTTATTGGACTTTATTTTTTAAGTAAACAGCAGGCTGTGCTCATTCTAGTCTAACTTTTTAAAGGAACCTGAAACTGTTCGCCGCAGTAAAGTCAAAAGGTGTTTTCCCTCTTCGCTGTGTCTGCGTGTTAGGAAAGTACTCTATACATTTGGTCAGAAGCTGCTCTGCTGGGCTTTATCCGATTTAGAGAAGCTGAAGAGCATTGATTATTGGAGGCAGCTAGTCAACAGTACTGAGTCTAAGAATTTTGCTGCAGGTGGATGAAACGAGCATCTTTTTTCTAAAGAGATTGGGATAAAATGTCCAAAGCCTGAATAAAATGTGTTTTATGAATAAACAAAAGCAGTATTTCAAGCTTTAGTGAGTGATGCATTCGGGTGCCTCATCTGGGAAGAATTATTTCTCACTGCTGAAGACTGTTTCTCAAAAGCAGATATAGATACAGAGTAAGAAGCCCTGCAGAGATGCTGATTACCTGCACCGAGAGCTTTGACGCATCTGTTCCCCCAGGTCTCTGCATATTCTTACATGATGCTCACATTCACACGGCCCCTCAAAACTGCGGTATTTATTTCTGCTGTCCATCCCACACAACTCAAGCATGGCTCACTTTTTCTCACCTCCTCACATTCATCCCATCATCAGTGTAAAATACTTCACCCCTGCAGACAGAGACAGATGGAGGAGCCAGCAGCAGCCCCCTGCTCAGCTACTGTGATTTATGCCACTGTAGCACAGACCCACGCTTACACACCGCTATGCATGCATCCACGCTTAATGCATGCAAGTGCGCATCAGCGGCTGCATGCATAACGATGCTAAGACCTGCCAGTGACACCCAGCTGAATGCATGACAGCACCTGTCTGGTGCTAGAGTTAAATGCCACGGCTGAAGAGCTTCTTTAAAAGGACACGTGCGTCTTTGAAGCAGCAGGATCTGACATCATTTGTCCCCTTCTATGACAGGTAAAGTGGAACAGGCAGTGAGCAAATTTCTCTTGCTTCGTCCACCCGACAAATCAGTAAAGCTGCAGTCTGTGGCGCTTACCGCTACAGTGGAAGAGCAGCTTCACTTTCTGCTCAATGTCACACAAATAAACTCAATTCTTAAGGTGGATAATGAGCAGGTTGTCCTGTAGAAGCAAAGTCAGTCCACTGAGGGTTGTGTTGATGTGATGAGGTCTCAGAGCCATTATTGTGTTACAACAAGGATGTGGTTATTGCACATTTAGCAACCCTTATTGAGCAAGGTCATTGCATCACAGCCTTCCTTTTACTCACATGCAACCTTTTAATGTAGATTCTGTGGTTTGGGTGGATGGGAGAAAGGGAGGAACAGAAATTAGATTGTGATGCTGAATACAGGGGACAGAGTGGTAGAAAGAAGCAGTCAGGTGGCGGAAGACGGGTTGGAAACGGGAGAAGAGGGTTGATGATGTTGGGAGGAGCATGGAGAAAATAAGCAGGGTAGAGCAGTGGTAGAGACAGCGGGGGGAATCGTTTATCCAGGAGCCCAGGTAAGGGTGACCTGTTTGTCTCTGTCGGCCTCTGTTACTCCCCTGATGTCTCTATAATAGGCCTTTAAGGCAGGTAGACACGGCGGCAAGATGCAGCAACAGAGGTGCTCAGGTGCACTCTGGTTTCATTTCATCCTGAGAAGTTCGAAGAAATCCCAGAAATATCATCTAATCAAACACGATAAATTATTCTTAGCATTTAAAAGAAAAAAATGCTGCTACATATATATTTTACAAACTGGTGTACATTTTGATTAATCTGTATTTATTTGGTGTAAAATGTCTTTCTGCAAAGCTCCAGGAGATGACTTTTGCTTTGACTTGATGCTGTGCTGAACTGCATGTATGTTTATTTTTCCCGTCTTAAATTATGGCTATATGAATAAATAGTGCCAATAACATATAAGGCTTGTATTATGACATGCAGCAGAAATTTATTACTCTTGTGGCTAATGACAGATTTATTTTAAGCTCTAGATCTGTGGATTCTGATTTTATCCAACTGTAATCTCTCTTGATTTTACTGTGGGAAAGAAGTTGTCATGTTTGTACCTGAGCCTTTGAAAAGTAAACTTGCTTAGTCAGTTAAAGTAAAGAACCTGGCGTTATCTGTGACCATGATATGTCATGAAATCCCATTTCAAACTGGAGAGACTCAGATGGAGAAAAAATAAAAGGGTTTATTGACATGAATGAATTAAAGTTCTTTGGTGTTCGGACGCCGGCGGAAGTTGTGAAATGAGCCTGGATGAGCATTTCCGACGCTGATTAGGGATGTCTTCGTCCTGGGCCCAATCACTGGTGGTGGAGGTCGGAGAACGATGGAGGCCTGGAGAGCCAAGAGCATGGAGGTGGAGAAGGGGTGGAGGTGGGTTGGTGCTGCCATGGATGGTCCGATGCTGACAGTAGATGACCTGGCGATTGGATGATGAAGGTGAGGCTGGAGAGTGTTCCAGTTTGAATTTACACCTCGGCTTCACATTAAACTCGTCTGTAGGGCTATCTTTACTCATCCTCAAAATTAGAAACATCCTGTCCAGAAATGATTTTGAAAATTATTCCAGGCATTTGTTACTTCAAGACTGGATCTCTGGTTTGTGTTCAGCTTTATTTCGGTATTTCATATGTATTTATATTATCCTTCTTTGTTCCCTGTGTTTTTTTTTTGGTTTTTTTAACCATTTCTTCCATTTCCTTTTTTCGGCTTAAATTTCTCAGGAGTTGTCATTACTTATTTGTATTAAAACTAGATGTTATGTCACACCATGAGAGGAGGAAGTCAGTGTTACACAGCTCTGCTCTTAGATGTATTTCAATAACATTTCAATGAAAGACACATGGTTATAAAGATTGCATTTTAATATTTTTAGCATCTTATATTTCCATTAAAACCTGTAAATGGCAGTCCCTTTGTATTTCCTCGACAGTAAGTAGAAAGTGTTGGACTCTAAAATGATAAAACAGGGCAGTGATACCTTCACCTCTGAATGAACATGCCTCCAAAGAAAATATAGATTCTCATATTTCTTTGTGCTTGCTCTGTCTTCAACATCTCAAATATACTGAAAATAGTTGAGTCGTTTCCACTCAGTCATAAATTTACACTGATGATTTTGTCAGTGTGACCTGTTAGTGTAGAAGAAGTATGGTGTGTTCACTGAAATGCAACCCCCTCACTCCCCCCAAAAAACAAAATTGTTGCCAGTCAATCATAAAATTTCTGATTTTATTCACTGGATAATTTTTCAGTAAACATCTACTTTCCTTTTGACTTAGATTAATTTAAATTCTGGCATAAGCACAACTTTCATGCCTCTGTTTAAATTAGTTATAGCTGTGCTGAAACTCATATCCACTCATTATTCACCTTGTTACTACAGTAGCTCATAAAGGACAAATAAAACTGACTTTTGACATTTACACCCACCAGTTTTTCCTACATGCTTAAAGGGAGCGAGTGAGTGGGACGAATTCAGTTTTATGTGTAGCTTATGCTAATAAGTTTATTCACACTGGGCCAGTTAAAATAAATCACATACAGAGAAAGAGCAGCTTTTCTACAAGTTTTAAAGATTTGTGTATAATGGCTAAAGCTTATTTATAAGTATTTTGTGTGCTTCTCTTTTTAAAAATAAATAGTTTTTGGATTTTAACAGGATTCTGTATGCTTTTAGTGGATTATGTAAACTAAAATTAGATATACTTTATTTGTGGTTAAAATCTTGACTTTCTAATATTGCAACAAAAAAAAATTCTAATAATCCCAAAGTAGCTCATATACATAGCAAGTTTAAATGTGCAGAATTGTACCAATCCAATTGTAGCTGGATATTCATACACTTCTTCCTGACACAGATTCTGTTTTTAATATTGTCCACAAATTTACCACAATGTTGAAGTTGGGGATCCTTGTCCTACTATAATAAATAACTCGGTCTAGGTTTTGACCACTGCTACTTTAGGATAAATCAAAATTGGCCCGGATTTTGAGAAACCACCAAGGAACCACCAAATTTTAAGCCCATATTAAAGAAGAATATTTAAAATAAACATGAACTGAGGGACTGCCAACTAATAATATAAAATCTATAATTTAATTCAACCAAAATGATGCAAGTTGTTAAAAACAGCATGTCAAAAATCATTTATACCATTTTCAGTGATTAGTGGTGAAGGCTTTTTCTGCATTACAGTTTTCAAATCTTTTCATGTTTGCTTGATTTCCACTATTGTTTTTGACTATTTATGTTATGCATTTATCACCAGGTATTCTGGTTGATTCACTCCAAACTTCTGATTTAAAAAAAACCCCAAAACAAACAAAAACATGTTGATAGAATTAAAAGATAACGTTAAACCAAAATCTGCCTGGGGTATGAATAATTTTGGGCTGTGTGTGTATGTCGACTTTCTATTTATTTACTCCTATTTAGGTTTGAGAAAATTTGCAACAAATTCATACTGGTGCAGCCAGTGAGTCTCTTAATGACTAAGGTTGCATAATTTCATGCATTTCACCCTGGAGAAAGACAAACAAATATTAGATGTAAAATTTAATTATAAACTGGCATGAATAAATAGAATAATTTAGAAAGATGAACTACATTTCTAGCTTCTTCTTCAGGGTTGATATTTTTCCAGCAGAAGACAAATTTTGACCGAAATGTTTCCATTCTGACACAACTTTAAAAATAAAAAATATTTTTTTCATATAAACCTTTTAAAAAGAGAAAACTAATGAAGCGACTGTGAGGTCCAGGCTTTATTTTGTGTGGACTGCTCCTAAGTTTCCCCTGCCTCATTATTGTTTCTGTTTGTTGAGCAGCATTCACATTGCTAGTGACTAATATGTCACCTAACATGGCATATGTCAGAAATCCCACCGGCAGGGTGAAGCAAACTGAAAAAACAACAAAAAAATCCCTCTGAATGTATGCAGCTGTACAGCAATTCCTGAGAGGCTCGTAGCCCTCAGTGTGTCCACAGAACAGTTTTGGTCTAGAGAGCACCTGTCGAGATATTTCTGCAGACTGAGTATTGGATAAACCAATTGCTAGATTGCCATGACTTTTTTCGTCTCCAGGGGATGAATCCAATTGACCTTTAATATTACCTGGATTTTCTGCTTCTTCCTCAAGCAAAAGTTTGCACTTTCTGTGACAAACACAAAGTATTTGAAAAAAGTTTTATTTCCTGTGGCCTTCACAGAACTCACTGGCTGTGTTGAGACAAAACCTTTTGCTGTGGTGAAACCAAAATGCTTGAACACTTTACTGAAAATACAAAAGGACACGTTTAGCATGACTAAAGCCTTGATAGGTTTTTCCACATCCACATTCAGGCTGCAATTAGCTCAGCTGCATATTTCCCTTATATGTTGTTGCAGCTTTCTTTCTCTGCCCACAGCTTGACTATCCCTATTTTCACTAAGTTGTTACCCATGGTGTAAATTGCATTTGCCAAAGCTGCAGGATAGAGTTTGAAGGCATATTAATTTTTAAAGGCATATGTACACGTGGATGTAACCACTGAAAAAAAAAAACGTTCAAAGAGTTATGTTGTGCAACAATAAGCAGTCTTGTTTTGGCTAGGAATAACTATAATTATTGCTTAGGGAAATTATTAGAAAATTAGTAATTTAATCAAAATTACCAAGTCGGGGCAATACTCGATTATTGAGAAAATAGTCAAATAATTTAGTCTGTTATTGTTGATAGATAACTGCCTTAAAAAAAGTTAAGATTTAAAATAATAAATTAGGGCATAACTCTAACACAGGCATTATTTAAATATAATAAATACAGACAACTACTCTCAAATAACAAAATAATTTATTAGCACAGGAATTCAACTTTACAATCAACAAACACACAATTAAAATTACTGAAGTAAAAACTGAAAAAATACACATATCCAACTTTACAAATATTCTGAAAATAATACCTATAAGACTAAATTTTGTAGTCAGGGCAACAGGAAACAGGAGCCTGTTTCCTTTAGACTGCTGGTGTTCAACTCAAGTTTTCAAGGAATAAGTCCTTTCTTCATTCAAATTGATTCAAATGGTGAAATTAAATTCTCTGCATTGTCATCAGTCATACCTTAATGATTTAAGGTATTTAATGATACATTAAATCATTTATTGATTTAAGGTATTTATTATGAAACGGAGACCCATCTCAAACAAAACAAGCCACGAGGGCTGGAAATGAAATCCCTATTCTGGACTCTTATTTTGCTCCCACTTGCTGAGGTTACCTTTGCCAAACCTATGCATGTAAATATGGTTTTACATGTAAACCATGTAAATAGGGTTTACATGCATAGCGCTCAGAGTCTGCTCTGCAGTTCGTTCTGTTTCCTGAGCGCCTCCTGTGCCACGAATAGCAGGCTTGCAATAACTGACGATGTTCATGATGAGCTGTAACAACAGAACCTGCGTGTTCATACTATGTGTATACGCCATTCATACCGAGTCTTCAGTATATTATTGTTGGGCCTGTTGGGTAATGACAGTATAAATACTGGGGGTGCCCTGGTGCTTTTGTCAAAAGACGATGTTTCCAATGCTAACAGCGGTGCGCATAAAATGGCCATTAGCTCCAGCTGTGGGTGGTGGGGTTCTGTCATTTTGTCAATTAGATTCTGTGAGGTAGTTTCACAGCCCACGAGGGGTACTGCTCAAAAATAAAAAGTACACACAGAGCAGCAGCATAGCGTCTCTTTTAAAAATGCTACTTGAACCTTTGCTTGAGTGTTACATTGGTATTGAAAGTCTGTGGTGTGCTCAGGGTTTTGCAAAAAGCTGGATATGAGTCGTACATGGGCAACAAAAACCCATTTTATTTGGGTCGCATTCGCCTGCTGTGTGAACGCAGCATTTAGTTTTATACTCCTCAACTCTGAAACAAAGTTCCTGAAACAGGAAATGTGCAAAAACTATTTTCTACAGCTTACCCATAAAGGCACAAAATTATTTCATCAGGTTGTTTTTTTCAAGCCTCTCTGTTTAAATTTAGATGTGTCTTTCCTTTATTATGATACTTTGTGTTCTTGATTTTGAGTATATTTTGTGATTTTCATGTCTGATTTCTGGCTCTTTATTTACCTGTAAAGGACTTTGAATAATGGCATAAACTCACCTTACTTTCTCAAAATTTAAATGTCTTGGTTTTCTATCTATTTATTAAAAACCTAATCTTTCCCCACAGTATTTCCCTGCACTTTGGGTTTACTGTTTTCCAGAAAAAGAGACTTAAGTTCATGAGATGAAGCGTCAATGTCAGCATTTCAGTACCATTAGCGATAATTTTATGTCACCATTACATATGATGGTACATATTGTCTTTCACTGTCCAGTAGTATAGTATCACTGATGTAGGTCAAACAAGAAGATATTCCCTTTTGTCTGTGAAAAACTTTTTTTTTCTAAGAATAAAAGAGTCTGTGCCTTTTCTTCCCAGCTGTAAGATGTTGCACCATTGTTCCACAGTCACACAGGAAAAATGCATAGTAGAGTAAAAATGTCAACAGTCCGTGACAAATGAACTCATGAAATCTACCAGAGCTTGGTGACTCAGTGTAAGAGTATTCAACGGTAGACTTTTTTCCTTAAGGCAGTAGCTGTAGATCTTGCAGAAATCTGAAACAAAGATATGTCAGGCAGCCACTGCTATTTGATTTGCCCCTCTGCTTTCATCCTCTTTCCATTTTTGCTCATCATCCCCTCCACATGACACAGTAATGACAGCCTCCTGTTCACTTGCTGCAAATTTACCTCAGAGACAATCCATTTTATTACTTTAATTTGGAAATAAAACACAGAGTGGCGGCAACGCTGGAAATGAGATGGAGAGAAAGGCGAAGGAAGAAAAGGAGCAAAGCTTGGCCTAGAGCTATGGAAAGTTGTAATAGATGTTATGTGAGCAGCAGGAAAATAAGAACATGTAGGCGTTTATGTGGCATTAAGACTTCGGCGCTCATTAACATAAGCCCTTTCAGCTTTAGGTTTCTGAAAGCCGCATTGTTCTTGCAGAAATTGGGCTTCCAAACAATGAACATAGATAAACAACTCAGTGTAAGAACAGAATGTACATCCGTGGAACAAAAATACTAATAACAGATGGACAAATACAAAGTATTAAATCGGAGAAAAATTATGCATGGTTTTCAGTATTTGTTTCCAAATGAAAATTATTCCCCGTTATTGTAATACAACTAAATAAAATCCAATTCAACCAATTGTTGGTGGAATTAAAATCTGACAAAGTATGACAAAGTTCAGCTATGGAAAAGCCATTTATTTGCACTTCTCAGCTCTACTCATCTAAGATATATCACTTAACTTAACCCAATAGAGACAGCCTCCTTTATGGAAAACTAAAGTTTAATACATATGAATCAAATAATAGGCTTTGAGTCTGTAAAAGTGCAAATGCAGCTGTTGGCCAACAAGAATAAAAGTGACAGGTGGGCTTGGGAAAATTAAAGGATGATTCTGCTCTAACAAATAAGTCGACTAGTTCCTGACTGTTACCCTGAACTGTCACTGGAAAGACATTCACCAGCTGCCACTTTTCTGCCCATTTCCCAGACTTCTGTCAGCTTTGAGAAACCTGTCAGCAAGACCTGCATGGGAGTCAGACAGAGGTTAGCAGAAATTTGAAAGGAAACATGCCAAGGCCTCATTTCAACTAAAGTTAGGAAGTTCTCCAAATGCAGCAAAAACTTTAACATGTAATTTGTTACATTTATTTCAACCAAAACACAAAAACATTTTATAGCCCTGCGAGTGCAGTGCTGCTCAGGTGTTTTCTTCCAGATGCAATTTGTAAAGTCCACTTGTCACAAGCGGATGATACTGACGATATTTGCATATTTACAATCAGTGACGGTATCTAAAGGGGGAAGACACAAATCCTGTTCATCCATTCATTCATTTCATTAACTCAGTGCAGCAGAGCGCTGTTGATTTATAAAAATAAAAAAAATCCACACAACCTAATGCATATCTCATCAGATTGATGTCATTGGCTTATTTAGCTCAGCTGTTGGTAATAAAAACATATAACCTTGGTTGCAGTAGCAAGTAATTGTTTTTTTTTCTGTGAGACTTGCAGAAACCAAAGCTAATCCCAAAATTATTCATATGGCAGCATTGGATTTTAAACAATTTACATCTAGCAACAAATGTTTTTCTTTCCTAATATCTAAACCTTTTCTAAGTTTACTTTGAGAATTTAATGCTTATTGGAAACACAAGTCAGCCAGCACAACAAACAGGAAGTCCTTGCCAGGTGGCTACATTTCAACTTCTGAAATATTTTACACAAAATATGTAAAGCTATCAGATGATATTCACTCTGAACGTTTCTCCAGGGTCGAAGAAAGAAACAAACAGCCAAGTTAGCTGTGGGTTAGGATCAGTAAACAGATACTGCTCTCTAGCTGAAGCTGTTTGCTTCAGCTAGAAGCTGAATTATGACAGTTTCTGTCATAATTGTGACAGAAACTGCCACAATTATGGCAAATACAATATATATGCGTGCTGGCTATTGATCTTAAAAACTGGCTTGACTCTGCCACTTATAGTTGGTCGTCACAGGGACAGCATTTGAGCCGTAGAACAATGGTGTGTTGTTCGTGCAGCCTGTGAGACATCTTTTGTTTTACGATAATGTGGTGCGATGTCCTTGCAGCCTCTGACGTATACTTGGCTTTATAGTAATGTTGTCTAATGAAGCTTCTTTACAATAAGATGGGGCATTATTTCTGCAGCAATATTAAGGGCCTGCGGCCATCTATTTAATGCCGTTCTCTGGAGCTCACAAGAAAAATAATGCTGCTGTTTGATTGCAAATCCTTCAGGGGAATGTAATTCAACCTTTGTAGATCAATAAAATCTATTGTATTCCAATGGATTCCACTTACTATTCTAATCCATACCCTCCCATTTACAAACATATGGGCATGTTGACTGCAATTGTCGTTATAATTAATAGTCATGGCGGGGCAATTAAAATTTGGAGACTTTATGGGCCTGCTGATTAAGGTATTTAAAGCACGAGGAACCCAAGGCTCTTTCTTTTCTGCAAGTTTCTACTTTTCTTCTTGTTTGTTCTTGTTTGTCTTTTTGTTCCCCTCCCAGCAAACGCGTTCTCATATGAAAAATAAGCGCTGCCTTTTGTATGCAACGTAAAAGGCGTGTAGAAAGCGATGAACGGCTTTAACACTTATCCTTGACTTATCCTTTACCCGCACGCAATTAATTACAGCCTGGAACTGCGGCCCCAGGATCAGCTGCTGCTGCAATGAAAACACGAGTGTGCATGGAAAGCCGAGTGACTCGGGGAGCGTCGCCGTGTCCCAAGCTGAGACCCCTGCACCAGCAACCGTCGGCAGTGACAGTCATTATCGCATGAAAGCAGCAGTCTCCAACTTTATTCGGGAGGGAGAGTGTGTGTTCACGGGCCCACAGTAATCCACGTTCACATTGTTAATTGGTTCAATTAATTCTCTCTGATACTGTATGAATTTTTCCACTCTGCCTGTCCCCAGATAAAGTCCAGTTAATGTATTATTGGGCAGAGGTTACAAATTGTGTTCCCAGTGGTAAGGCTTAATACACAGTGGATTTAAAGTCATTTATCTGGTTGAGTGGACTAAAAACTGTATCGCTGACACTGTAATGAGGGAACACAAGCAGCTTGGCCTCACTGTTTAGACTCATAGTTGTGGGAATTCACACTCATGGACAAGTTCACAGTGAGAGTACAGCACCTTGCAGCAAGATTTATTCACGTAGATTTTTTTTCCCCGAGGTCAGCAACCTTTGGGATCCAAAGGGATCACTACAAAAAAGTGAAATGTGGCAAAATTGAGTGCAGTTTATTTCCCCTTTCAGGTTTTTGAATAATAAAAACTCAGTTCTCCAGTCGTGCTACATTCCTACCTTCATCTATGGCCACAAGCGGCCGAAATGAGTTTTCTCCTCGGGGAGTCTGGGCTCTCCCTTAGAGACGGGGTGAGAAGCTCGGTCATCAAGAGTAGAGCTGCTGCTCCTCCACATTGAGAGGAGTCAGTTGAGGTGACTCGGACATCTGGTTAGGATGCCTCCCTGGTGAGGTGTTGTTTATGATTTAAAACAGGGTCAACTTACAACATACATTAACCTAAGATGAAGTGTGTGTTGTAGTAGGTGGTAGCTCTGGTGCTAATTTCCAACTGGCTAGTAATAAAATAAAATAAGAAACTTTAAAAGCAAAATACCATTTTCTTTATACCATTTTGCTTCTGTGTCTTTCAGAAAATCTCAATAAAATTAATCAGTTTGTGGTCGTAATGCAACAAAATGTACTGAAATGAAGAAGCCCAGGAGGTGCGAGTACATTTTCAAGGAAATTTGAAATGTACATATTTGTGTTGACTAAGTTGCCCTTTAATTTGATTAACATGCACTGCAAGTGTGCAACCTGTAATCCTTTATCCAATCAATGTCGGCATCTGGGCCGAGGGATCAAGTTAATGACACTTCAAACCTCCTGACTTAATGGTCCCTCTCATTTTAAAGGCCGAGTAAAAGTTACTGCACGAGCAGGAAATGGGGAGCAGTCTAACAGCCACACACACACACACACACACACACACACACACACACACACACACACACACACACACACACACACACACACACACACACACACACACACACACACACACACACACACCCACACACACACACACCAGATCGTCCTACAAATGAGGCAGTTGCATTACTGTCTGTCAAGTGAATGGAGAGCATGTATTGATCTGGAACAGAAGCTCATTCATCAGTGCAGTTAAGCAAAATACCATTAAGGGGGAATTAGAAATTATGTCCACACACAAGCACACATTTTTATTGTTGTCTTTTCCAAAATCAGGCCCAACCCCACATAGAAACGATCTTTGACTCTGCTTAGTGCCTCCATAAGCAGCAGAAGCCAAAGGCAGGTTAATAAATACATCAGCTGCACATAAACAAAGGAAAACCTCCATAGTTTAAAGACTATGCAGACATACTCTTAATTTAAAGTTAAATTAATAATTTAAGTTGCTTCTATTTGAATGAGAAAATCATTTTATGCACATGCAATTGGTTGTAAATAAATTAATAACTAATTATCATAGCAGCAAAGACCTTGGTCACTCTCTGATGTTAAGATGGGAGATTTCTACTGATGCCAGTAGATGTTTGAGTACGATGGGAACACAACAGTAGAGTTTCTGTGAGTTAGGTGCAGTTTTGATAATACATGTATGGGTTAGTCTTTCATAGTTTGGCTCTTTCTCTTCAACTAATCATGCTTTAGTTGATTAGTCACTTATTTTCCAAAGGGGCTGCTACATTTTACTTGCAGAATAAGTAAAATGTAGCAGCAAGTGTGGTAAAAATAAATAGGGATCAAAAAATATACCTGAACAGTCACTCAGTTGTACTGCATGTGAATTTATTCAGGTGTTTACCAGAATGTGATTTTACATTCACTATTCTGGTTTTTCCCAAGGTGCACAATAATTATTTTCAGATTACTTTAGCCTTTTTTTAAATTCTCACCACTAACTTATTTTATTGTGACAATGGTTATTTTAACAAGGTCACATTGTTTTTAATGTACGAATGTCCTAAGAAAACCATCTTTTTTAAAGGTTAACTTTTTTGGTGTTTCGTGGTCTTTTATTCTCACTGTTGGGTTATGAACAGGCTGATAAACACATCTCCTGCGTGGCAGATTTTTCATATTGAATTATTGTAAAAGAGTTTTTAGAACATGCCGTATTAATGATTCTCATTCAGTCACATAGCCTTGTTCGCTTACTTTCTCCTTTCTTACTCCTGTCACACTATTGCATATCTGCCTTATAATTTATTGACACAGGAAGACAAAATGCCACAGGGGGGAAAAAACTCTTGTATCTTCTTTCTAGATATTTGGCATGAAAATAGGCTGCTACAGATTTTTTGCCATGTTCTACCACATCAGTACCAGAGCTGAGACGGAATGCATACTGCATATGTACTAACCTTCTGTAAAATCGACACATTTCTGCTGCCTCTTTTGGCTTCAATTAAGCGCCATTAATTAATTAAGAGAGCCCCTCACAGGCCAAAAAAACCAACCCTCAGCGTATCGTTGATGGTTGATAAATTCATCCATTCTCTCAGCCTTTCTTTCCAGGCAAAAGCAGGGATTTTAAAAAGGTCACTAATCCTGACCAGCCAGTCTGCCAGCTTGTTGTGTTTTCACAATATTTCACCTCCACGCAGAACATCTTGCATATAATTTGCCTCTTATTCAGTTCATTTCTTCCTTCCTGCTTTTTAAATCCAAAATATTTTCATACCTTTGCCTTGAAGTTTGTTAGCGGTGCATTCAACGCTTCCATAATGCTGCCTTTTTACGCTGCTTGTGTAATTGACGATAGCTTTATGGGAAAAAGATGTTATAAAAAGAATCAATTTAAGGGGTCTATCAATCGATAGCGGGCCATTGAAATAAAATTGATTCAAATCGATTTAGAGATTTTTTTTTAAACCCAGCCCCAGTATCAGTCGTACAAGTATTAGGAGTGACAAGTGCTTATGTGGGCACTGGGGGAAAATATGACCCACTCCTGGGCTTATATGCAAGTCCCCAAATTAAATTCAGGGCCTTATAAGTCCTTGTGCCATCTGGCCAAAATAAAACTGCTGCTTTCTCAGTATTTTTCCACTACCTGGCCGATGATGTTTCTCTCCAGTTTTTGCTCTAAATGTGCTCCACAATAAAAAATGCAGCTGACTGATGCAGCTCTGAAGGAGTTCAACTTTTTCCTCCACCAACCCATTTGTGGGGTTTTATGGATAAAGTCCTGCTAGCAGGGTGATTCAAGCTCCACAGGGTTAGAATGTATGGTATTGTAGGAGGGGGAACATTTCCATATAATGAACACAGTACATCTTCTTTAGAAACCCTCACGAGGAGCGTTGATGAGGATAAAGAGGAAAGAAAGAAAAGAAGATCAAGGCAGATTTCAAGAATGAGAGTGCAATGATGGAGGAGGAGGAATGAGAGACAGTAAAAGGAGAGTGGGGGGATACTGGTGGAGGTGGCAATAATGAGAGAGAAAATTTAATGGTAGAGACAAAGGGGTAAGACAGAAGGAGGTAATGTTAATGCAGTGCAGCCTGCAGGTTGTGCTCCCCTCTGCACCACTTGTGAGCACTCTTGGCTGCGGTGAGCAGTCGCTTCTTTATATCAACCTCCTGCTGCTACTGTAAAAGGAGACGCTGCGCGAATGCACTTATGTTTTTTTGTGTTTTTATGTGCATGCTTGTCTGCAGCACCCTTTGTTTGGAAGCTTGCAACAATCTGTCATGCTGGCTCCTGATTTGTGTGGATAAAAGAAGCAACAATGATGAGCCCCATAATGAGAGCTATTTAGCATGCTGTTCAAAGCGAGCTGCCACGTCTGTCAATCAAAGGACGTTTTCTAGTCTCTTTCTAACAATTAGGGCTTTTGTCATGAAGACGTCTTGAGTTTTAAATTGACGCTGTGGTGACAGACATGCACTCATGCCCAACTCCCAATCTTTACTTTTGTTTATACCAAGTTTTTTTTTTTAATTTCTTGCAATTTGCAGGCTGTCAAAATTGTTTCCACAAGTTGTTGAGATGACGGCACCTTTAAACTGTATGACTTGGGTCAAATATTCTAGTTATTCCTTCACAAGCTTCACATAACAGTTTGCATTACTTCTGACTACATTGTACTTCGATGTTATTTTTGGTGTTATTTTTCCAATTTGGAAGATCCTTTTGCGGCTAGGATTTAACTTCCTGACTGATGTCTTGAGATTGCGGTTAAATATTTGTTGCCTTTTCTCTTCAGAGTTAGGATAGTGGAAATAACAATGGTTAAGCCTTTTCATTTTAGTTTTGTTAGAATAAAACAGGTCTCCAAATGTTAAGGTAATTGTCTGTTAGTGCATTTACAAACTGTAATTGTGCATGAAATATATTTTTAGAAGAATGGCTAATCCCCTCGTCAGGACAGAACTTGTTTTACTGAAGATGATGACACTCTCTCACCAACTTCAGCCTCACAAAGTCTTTTCTTTTTTTTTGGTAGAGGTTTTACAAATACCAGGATGATTTTTATGTGTAAATACAGATGTAACATGGCTGACATTGATACTTACTAGTGCAAATATGACACAATTCAATCATTTATGAGAAATAAAAATATTTATTGATCCAAATACCACATAACTGATTATACAGTATGCTGCTATTTATTAGCAAAGTACATCAAACTCAAAACATACTAGGCATTTTATTCTATACAGGCATGCATTTTGTATCGTACTGTTGCTTATTCTACTAACCTAGTAACCCATCTAAAAAAAATCTAGTTTATTGTATCACAAATGTTTACATCGTTGACCCATAATTGTAGCTTAGCCATGGCTTGACCCATTTGCAGCACCCACCAAAGCAATAGGGGGGAGCAACACCACATCTCACTGCCCTCTGTCAATACACCTCGTGTGACCTTATTGGCTGAGGGGGAAAAGAGAAGCTGATCCATTGCATTGAGCGTCTCCTCCCTTCTCCACTGTGCTTTCATTAGATCTACACTATTAAACTCTTTATGCATTTGTCTGTGGATTGCTTTCTGGAAACAATTGTAGATCCCTTCAGGTGGTGTGCGTGCTCCTCTAAGGCTAAGGAACTGATGGAAAGTGCGGACATGCATGTTTGGAGACTGATAAAGACACTTGAGATTTCTTTTTGGTGTAGCAAAAAGACAATTTTTGTTTTTAAAGCATTTGTGCAAAATATATTTTACCATGCACAAGACGTGCTCTCAAGTTGAAAGTAAGAAATGTTGCTATACAATAATGTGATAGTATTAAAGAAATGATACAACTATTTGGGCTCCCTGGAAAGCAATTACATGAAAGGATCAATACTATTTTTATCTGTATAGCGAACAGGGACTGCAGCCTGCAGCAGCTTAGTTTTGGTTCAAAAAAAGAATTAGATTTGTCCTAATGTAACAGTTGTACCAACACTGAGTTTGATTCTTGAAAAACTATTTGACCCGAGGAAGTAGCTAGTCTTTATCACAACAGGCACCAAGAAGCCAACCTGATAAGATGCATTTATTACATTTTTTTGTGTGTGGATAAAGAGAACTTCACTGCTATCAAGTTTACTTTCAAGCCATTTTTCAATTGAATTTTGAAGACAGTAAAAGCTGCACTGATATATCATATATAGAGATTCAAAAGTGCCAGGGTCCAATACGCCCATCCATTTTGCTTAGTCACAGAGGGTCTGGTGCCTCTACCAGGGGTCAGTGGGTCACCAGTCCTCAACCAACCATGCACCCACTTCAAAGAGTAACCAATGAGCCACACATACATGTTTTATGGTTGGACACATTGGGAGAGCATGCATACTATGCGAAATGGCATAGAATACATTTAAAATGAATTAAAACCACTGAAGAGATACGTTGAATGAATCCCAAGTAAATCACTGGATAATAACCTTTTTAAGCTGCGATTGAAAACATTTATGTGAATACAAATGATTTATTAATAATGTGAACATAACATAAACATATTTTCAAAATGATTTATTTATTGGACTTTAGCACTTTTAGCTTTCCATACCTATGCAACTGCACCCCAAATATTTTTTTTAACAATCTTGCAGAAATTCTGTGGCTTTTGTTGCATTTTGACAAATAACATCACATAACCCTTGTTGCTGGCACTGACACAAAGTTAGACTTTGTTTTCTGTGTTGCCATCGGGCAAAGAGGTATCACTCTGGGGTGGAGTTTAGGCGAATGGGACAGTGCAGCCCAGAGGAGGCTGACTTGCCAGACACGTCCACCGTCTGCACTCCCATCTTCTTCAGGGAATGCTCGTCTGTCACAGAGATGGAGCGGGAGATCGCAGGACGATCGCAGGAATCCTGTGGGCCTGAGAAAGATGGACAGATGTTTTGACAAAAAAGTGTACATCATGTCATACACACTATGCAAACTGAAACTGGATAAAAGGAAAAGGAAATATTATGTTCACTTATTTGAGTTTCTAATGAACAAAGTATTCTGAAGATCTGTGGCATACACTCCGGCTCCCATTAGTTTAATCCCCTATTGGTATTCAGCTCATGCACTCAACTTCTTATTAGATTCTCTCTAGTAAATGACATCCATTTACTTTTATTACAGCAGATGAATGAAATGAAACCTACAGTATTTTTTTAGTGCACACTGACTGAATGCTTTAGCTGCTTATGGCCTGTAGGGGCTCATGGCAGTGCGGCGAGCTGCTTCAGGTTGAGCAATGACTGCAGTTTGGTTGCAACTTGATGTCTCTCATCATCACACGCAGAGGGGGGAGAGAGAAAGAGAGCAGGCTCAAGATGGTTCGGTCCATATTGGGAATTCTACCTTTGATTTCTCCCACAAGCTCCTGAGGTTCACCAGAGGAACCAGCAGGGGGCAGGGTGACCACAAACACAAAAGCACATGCACGTACACACACTGATTTCTCCTGTGTGCCCGTATACATGCCCCCTCCAGGTCTGACATTTACAGCTAAGTGCTGCAACGGCTGGTTATTTATGTTGAGAGGGCTCATGATGAGGGGAGTGCAGCAGGTGGCTGCATTACACTGTTTATCAGAGCGACGCAGCGGCATTATCACTTCATGAACTATCTTAAACCTAACTCACAAGCATGCATGCACACACACACACTACATCTGTCTTTCTGTTGTCCTCTTCTTCACACACTCCCTTCTTGCTGCTCCGTGTTTTGCGAAATGCCTCCCAACTGCTCTTCCCTTTCCGCCTTTCTCCCACAGATGTACTCCTACCATCTGGACACTTGTAGGGCACTGCAAAGGCACTAACCTGCTCTCGTCAGGCATGTCAGTGATACACAGCTAATAATTCATGATATTTTGGAGTTTGTATTGGTAAACGGACCACTAAAAATGGTGAACTAAAGGAAAATCAGTCCTTTAGTGAACTAAAGGGAAATCAGTCTGTCTTATATTTCTTCCTTCCTCTCCTGCTGAATGCAGCAATAATTTCCACAGATCTCAAACGTATGTTTCACAGCTACTGTTGTTTTTATTTGCTCCTACACTTATAATCACCTCCCGTTGTCTTTGCCTTTGCCTGCACTGCTCTCACATGCAGCTGGACAATCTCACCTTCAATCCTCGGGGGAATTTCAGTTGGAGTGCAGATCGGGTGAAGCAACCTCACCTGAGTTGTTCTGGTTAGATTTGACTTTGCTGTTGGTCTTCTCTTGCATCGTTTTCTCGTACTCCCTCACCGCCTCCAAGCTGAGCCCTGCAGGGAAACAACATGTAGAGAGGGTCATAGAAACTACACATTTTGTACAACCATAAACTGCAATACATTTATTAGGATTTCATTTGGCACGAGGCGGTGCCTGACTGATGGAGAAGGAAGTGAATACACTGGTTTACAACATAATATAATATCTAAAGTGTGGTCCAAGAACTTTTGTTCTTGGACGTGTTACCCCTGTGACTGATAGATTGAAAATTAAAGAACATTGAGAGTACTGCTACTGGTCATGCATGCCACAAATCTGGCTTTTTTGGAGAACAAATATAGTTAAAATACACCCATAGGAAATCCTGTTTGCAGTTTGCCAGAAAACAAAGTGGCTAAGCAGCAAACATGTGGTAGAACGGGCTCTGCTCACAAAAACCGCAACTGAACTTTATTAATTGACATAAAGTAAAGCTATTGGTGTACATCATCCTGAACACTTAATCCCCAGTTTTTCTTCAATGTGTAATTGGAAGCTGGTCAAAGTTGATTGTAGGGTGGACTGAACTAAATAAAAGGTGACATTAAAAGAAAACCTGATTGAGACTGAAAATGGCTTGAGACTAAACATACAGGTAGAGTTACAATGTAATAATTTACATCAAGACATACTCAGTTGTAAGAATGGCCCATTCAAATTACAAACCCATATCAAATAGAGGACAAATAAGGTCTTGCGTTGGAGGGATTATTTTGAACACATGCCATACTTTCTATACTTTTTCATACTTTGAAATCTGTGGTGGCAACGTGACAAAATGTGTAAAATTTCAATGTGTGGAGGCTATGGAAATGTTTACTTTAAATACATTAGTGTGTTTTTGACCAACCGTGCCACTCGTCAACCCACGCAACTGCCTCCCTGTGGCCGACCAGAAGAATGTCTTTAACAATCTGAAATTACAAAAAAAAATAAATCACAACAAGCAGAAACATCTGAGCAAAAAATGCTTATGTGAATTAATGGGAATTCTGCTACTACCCTGTTTGTCACATGTGAAATGCTAGTATTCAGATTGTTATGCAGCACATTATTGTCACAGTCAGAGCATCTTTTTGTTTAATTAATTGGAGGAAATGGGCTGTTTTGGAGCCTACATCAACAATATAACCTGAAATGATTATGAACATGAATAAACAAACACTTTGAGCTTCACTTTATGCTTCATTGCTTTCCCTCATTGTGGAGGAGAACTGAAACAGCAGAGTTAGCTCTACTGAATTACATGAAAAGCAGTGCAGAGGTCATTTGAGACTGCCCGTCCTCGTGGTGCCTGTAATTAAGCTAATGTCTGGAAATTAATGTGGCGAAGATTTATTTGTGTCAGCATGCCACAAAAGGCAAACTCTGATAATAAAACACAATCAGCACCAAATGAAGATTGTCATTTTGTCCTCAAACTTGGCGTCTTTGCATTAGCGGTGGGCTGAAATAAAACTCTGACTCACTCTATGTAAGAAATCCTCCGTCCTGGTCTGGAAGCCGTAGACCTCGAAACTGCACTGCACTCTCTTATAGGAGCACATAATGGGGCTGTGGTTTTTCCTCCAGCCTTTCTCCAGAGGCCCTCGGTTGGTTTTATTTGACCGCCAGAGACTCAGATCCTGCACAGGGTAAAAGATATTGGAGTTATACGCTGAATCTGCAGAAACCTTGCAACTGTGCGGTGTTCTCAGAGGGAACTATAGATGCCTGTGGACGTTCTTATAAGCTGCTGCACGTGTGAGGATGACTGATATCTGTGTGGAGGTGTAAGCTGGGTGTTGCTCAACACAGCCCTGAGGAGGAAAAACTGATACCACATATTATGCACCTGCGACCCGACGATGGTTGGGATTTTATGTTCTCACAATCTTGTTTAATATAATCCGCTGGTGTATTGTAGACATGTTTTTATTTTTTTGGTTGCATGTGTTTGGATGCATTTGTGCTGGAAGCTCTTTCTACATGGTTGCTTGCACACAAACCTGTGAATTCACCTTTGTTGCTAAGGGCTCGCAGGCACTAAAGAGGTGTGAAATCTCAGATGAGAAGGAAAGAAGGAAGGCAGAGAGGCCGAGTTATGTGAGGGTATTATTGTTTTATTTTTCAGGAGAAAAACCTAAAACTAGACACAATTTTTATTTGTGTTTAATGGATTATAACATTTGTGTCCACAAAGTACAGCACAAAGGTTTTACATATGTGTGCAGAGTGAGTAGCCAATCATATAGCTCGAGGTAAAAGAACAATCCAGCTTAGCTATTTTAGAGCTAGCAGTAGCTAATTATCCTTTTATTGCAGATCTTGCAAAAGTATTAGTAATCCATTTACATTCCTGCATTTTGTAAAACTAAGACCACAGACATGTCTAATTCTGCTTTACAACTTTATTCTTTGGTTTTCATGATGCCATTTAACTATCGTTCTCTAAAAAAACAACAGAGGCCTTCACAGGACATCTCTTTGTGTTACATTGAAGTTTATAGAAAAATTCAGTTGGTTGCACTGGATTAGGGTTGTCAGAATAAAGCAGACTGACTGCAAATGCAAACCACGCTTGGATTAGAGTTTTACTTCTACAAAAATGTAAAAACTGTTTATGTTTTCTATTATTTTAGTAAATACACATAAAAATTCCAACAAATACATTGTAATTTGTTGTAACGTGACAAAAAAGGCAAAGGGTAATAAGCTTTGGGTAATAAGCATTGAAGATGTAAGTGCAAGTAACTTCAACAATGTTAGGTTTTTTTTAGTATTATTATGGTTTCTTGCTATTATTTCATTTTCTTCATAATTGTTTTGTTTGTTTTATAAATTTTGCCCCACGTACCTCTGATTCTTTGTAGTGCTTTTCCGGGATGGGGTCAGTTAGGATGTCCAGGAAGCAAACGTCCCCCTCCGGGGTTGGCTTGTCCCCAAACACCTACGTCCAGACAGATGGGAGGAGGTCACACAGTGTAATGACTGCAGATGCACGAACACCACCACACACTTACACACACATAAACACATGCATTACTCACTCAGCACCGAGCGGGGATAAGAGTAGATAAGTAACTGTGTAGAAAACGGAGGTCACACACCATAACACCCCTCACTACTGTATATCCCACCCCGAGGCCCTTGGAGGAAATCACACTGGAGCAAACAGATGAGAGAAAAGATAGAGAGAAAAAGCACAGAAGGGGATAAGGGAAAACACAAGCCTGCATGTTGGATATTAAAGCGAGGGAAACAGAGGTGCTATGAACGCAGAATGCAGTTTGTCTTGAGAAAGTGTGGTGCAGACATGGATGAGCAGCAAAAAACAAAATTGATCTGTTTCCTGACCTTGTGTAACATCTCTTAAAATGCAGTGCTGAGATTGTTTATTTAATAACTCTAACAAGTAGTAAAATTTGAAATAACAATCCGTTACGCTTCTGTTACTATGTTGGTTCAACACTTGTGTGTTGAAGGTCTTGCTCATTCCCATGGAATGCTGCTGTTGCTCCTCGTTCAGTCTGTTCTTGTAAGAAAACTGTCAGTCTGCTCCATGTCATCACAATATGTTTTTAATTGCATAGATTCCTCATTCCTCACTGACATTTCTCAGCTGACTTGACACAGGCACTTAACAATGAAGTAAAAAAGAAATAACCCACACATGCACACACATAGACAACTTTGACCTGAATAAATTATTTTTAAATCTAAGTATTTTTTTTGCATGATAATATGAAAAAGATCTCCAGGGGAAGATTGCAGTTTGTCAGAATATACCATACAAGCAAACAGAGAAGTGGAATTTTGTTGAGGCTTCTTCATTAATTCCTTTTGTGAATATTCATTTATATCGATAAATGAGCCACTGTAACAGACCTTTGCCTATTTGCGGCTCAAATTTCGTGGAGCGGAACTTAAAATTAATCATAGAAAATCTGCCTATTCGCGGATTTTTTCGTTCAACATATCTAAAATATTTGAAAGAAAGTGCAACCTGGAAAGCAGAAAAAGCTGGGTGCATTGGTACTTGACATGTTATTGACTGGAGTTTGCAAAGCATCCAATCCAGGTGCGCCAATTAATTTTCATGGTTCTGATAGGCTGAGATGAGAGAGACTGTAGATGTTACCATGAAAAGACAACAACACAACTGCAAATCTACCAAGACATCTAAATTCACAGGCTGGGTAAAGAGAAAGTTAATTAAAGGTACACCTAAGAAGTCAGTGTATCAGAGGAGCTGCAAAGATCAATTGCTTATATGTAACAGGGTTACATGCACTTTTAGTATAGATCATACACAAAATTTTATATGTTTTTATTTTTGGCTGTAGATGTGGCCATGTTTTGGTTAGCATCAGTTTAAAAAAATAATTTTCTGTAAGATTTCCACACTTCAATACATGTTCTCTTGTCTTAACAATTTTGAAGAGTGTCTATTTGGCAGATTTCTGCATATTTGTACTTCCATGGCAAAAGGAAAGAATTGACAATGCAACTTATAGATGTAAAATATAGATAATAAAATAAATCTCCAGGTAATCTTAGATTTTTAAGTAGATATTTTTATGCAGTGCTAATAATTGTGGCACTAAGGATTTAAAAAATATATATAATTTTGTAGCCCAGGCTTTTTTCCACTCCACTAAATAAATGTACTCAAAAATAAGTAAAGGTTGGATTTTACTACATTGATCATTGTTAGATAATGCTGCTGCAATCAAAGTGGAGTCTATTTTCAAGCTTTTTCAGAGCTTTAAAACAAGAATCACAAAATTCCTCTCAATAAGTCAAAGTAAATTGAAGCAGGTTGGATTTTTCTCCCTTTTTTTACTTTGATCAATTACTCAGAGCAGGAACAAGGGGCCAGGCAGAGCTGCAATTGCTTGTAAATTTCTATCCAAGTGTGTTGATGCGCATTGGCCATGGACGAAATGCAGCATGGCAGCCATGATCAGCACACAGCATGTCTGGTTAATAGATCTGCCAATAGTGCATTTTGTGCTTTGCTTGTTTTCCTTGTAATGGCCACATCAACTTGATGAACGTTTTCGTGGCACTGCAGAGAAAATTGCAATTCCTCTCATTCCCCTTTTGTCTCCCTCTCTTCCCCCTCTTCTATGATCACTCCATCTTCTGGCTTTCTCCCTGTTAGGCCTGTACTCACATTGTTGTTACTGCCGTTGTTGTTTTCGAACCTTGTCTCAATGCGGATGCTGAACCTGGGGACGAATGATACCTACATGAGGTAAACATGGGAGAACATACAGTGAGCGAAGGAAGGTGATCAAGAAAATCCAGTGACCTCTAAAAAGAGACCAGCTCGATTGTGTTCATAGGTAGATAATATGTGAGAGTACTTACTGAGTACTCTGCAACATCAGCAACATTAAATATAGATAGAGAGAAATAACATTAATTAGTCAAATGCATGAGCATACAAATTAAGTAACACGTAAGTGTAAGGAATGCATATACATTGATTTCATTTACATCCAATGAAAATCACAAATCCAGCTTCTCAGAAATTTGTAATATTACATAAGACCAATAAAAAAAGGATTTTTAATTCAGATATGTGAGCATACTAAAAAGTATGTCTGTATTGTCAAATGTAGGTATTCAATAATTGGTTGCAGCTAATTTTGTATGAATAACTGCATCCATGCAGCATGTTATGGAAGACATCAGTTTTTACCTCTGCTGAGGTATTAAGAAAGACCTTTAACTTCTTTGGATTGTTGGATCTAATCTTTCTTATGACAAGACTCCACTTTATGGGGTTTATGTCAGGCCAGTTTGCAGGACAATAAAGAAAATTAGCACCATAGTCATTGGATTGCAGTTTGCCATGAAATCACCACTTCCATAAATCTTGTCAGGAGTGGGAAACATTAAGAACTCTAAAAAACAATGCTAGACATAAGCTTGTCACAATAAAACAAATTTTGCTGGACGATAAATTGTTCCAGAAGTTATTGTGATAAACGATAATGCTGTTGTTTTGAGACAATTTTTAAGCTATATAATAGAAATGGCAAAATAATAATGCAAGAACATTCTAATGAACATTTAACACTGGAACTGGAGGACATTTTAAATACACAAAATAAATGAACAAAACAACAAATAAAATTAATTTTGAAGCCTTTATAGACAAAATTGTCCTTCAAAATAACAGTTAGGTGAGATAAAAGCACAAAACTGAAGACTTTTATCATCCAGATTTTGGTAGAAAGAGAGGACAAAAGATATACACGATAATTCATACCAATGGAAATTATTGGGTTTGTTTTAATTTATGTTGCGATTAATTGATTTATTGATTATTGTGACAGGCATTCTATCTTGATAAAACACAGTGGGCCATCACCACCAGATGACATGGCACTCCAAATGATCACACTGTGGAAAATTCCACCTGTCCTCCTTCCACTCAACTTTCCATTAATATGATATAATGTAGCAGTCTGTGAACAGACAGTTTTATCACACCTTGTCCGTCTTTATCTCTTACAGTCAGAAATACTCACCCGTGATGGTGTAGGGGTAGAAGTTCCACGCCTTTTCTGTCACATAGAAAACTCGAGGCACAAAAGCTTTAATCCAGGATGGCAGTTTACTGAAATTGAAGCCAAAGGGAAAATATCACAAAGTGATTTAAAACTGGGAGGAGCAATAGGCAGATTAAAGATGGAGACAAAGAAATCTTAAGTGTTTTATTGGGCCATTTAGAGCTACATTACCTGTAGGCTATTTCCTCTACAGTATGACTCGTTCTCAATTACACCTGCTTTGATGAATTGCTTCGAAGTCACATGTCTGAATTGAGCAGACGTCCATTGTGCAGTGACTGTACCTACGTGCATGCGTGTACTTCTGTGTGTATTCATTAAGGAGCACTCAACGGCCAACACTTAAACATAGATTAGAAAAATCCTCCAGAGCGAGAGTGTTTCTTTGCTTCCTTAAGAGTTTATTTAAGGATTAAAACTTGGGTTTGTAGTGGTGATTGGAACAAGGCATGAGGTTGCATTAGGGTAATGAGTTGGGTTAGAAAATGACTTTGGAGAATTCTTGCCATTTTTCTTTTTGGAGCAGATTACATTATGAGCACGCAATAAATAAAACAACACAGAGTAATGAACCCTGAACCCATTTAATAGTTTAAAATTCAACCTTAAAGCAAATTAAATTGTTCTTTGGTTTGGTTTAATCTGCACATTGTTGGGAATTACCGTGTGTGGTTTTCAAACCTTGACTGATTTATGCTTGAGTACAGTTGGAAGAAATAACAAGGACACAGCGCACATGGTTGATAAACCATGAAGGGATTTGTAAGGTAAATGCATTAAAAAAGCAGCTTCACGTTTTAGAAAGTATGCTTATTGATTAAGCTACCATGCAGCACATTAAAACTACTCCTACCTCAATTCAAGGTGACAGTTTAACACCATAATTACTTCACATCAGGGTTTTATTTTTTGCAGCTCTGGGGGTTTTCCATCAAATTATTTCCAGTGTTAAAAGTCATTGTTTGTAGAAATTTTGCAGGTGAAATTCCATAGTTTTTCTACTAGTTTTTCTGTCATTTATGGCCTAGGAGTAGAAATACAGTTTGCACTAACATTAGTTTGTTTGTAATTAGACAGATTCTTTAAATAGGGTAATTTGGCAAAAAGAAGTGAAATCACATTTTTTCTTAGTTTTGAAAAACTGTGACTGTATCTGTGGTTTTAATTGGTAATTCAAACTAAAGCCACAATTAATGAGTTGAGCCAAAACCTATGGCTTGAGATTGAAAGAGCCACTTCTCATTAAATTCAGGCTTTTAAAAAAATAAAGAAATCTAGATTATAATTGGAATTTTCCAACATTTTTATTTGTACACATTTATGCATACTGAGTTGTAAATTCATAAAATTATGCTAGATTTTTTTATGACTGTTTGCACCATCAACAAAGCAGCTTGGTCTCTGTTAAACTGTTGCTATCAAACAGTTGGAGACAAACAACAAGGTGCAATATTGAAAACTTTTAAGTTATTTTTACTTTTATTCTGTCCAATTTAAGCCAAAACCAGAAAACACTAATAAAATCTAGGATTAGCACTGGAATGAGCTCACTGTCTTTAATTTTTCTGCTGTTTACTTGAAGATTGTCCCATCAGGGAGTTTTATGTGGGTCAATGTGCCACATAAATCTCTGCTGAAAACTGCTGACTGCAGCTAAAATATTTCAAAAAATCTGTTCATAAAAATGTTTTTTTAGATGTGCATGCTGATCAAAGGGCAGCTGGTCAGGACTGCAGGAACATTCAAACGCAGGCTGTTGCTTTAAACAGTATTTATGAATTAGGCTGTTGGAATTAGGGCAGCTGTTTGCATGGATAGTGAAATAATTTGATAAATGTGCTCAACAGCACAGTACTATAACTCCCTGACTATAACAGAGGGATGAAATGCTTAGTGCTGGTGTTTCAGTTGACATGATATTGATTCTGGCTATAGAAAATAAATACACCTCCCTTGTTTTTTACAGAATCAGTGAAGAACTTTTTCTTGCACTAACAGACACAGAGAGTCAAAAATATTATTTTCTAATTCCAAATCAAGTCAGAAAAGTTTAAGGGGTGACTACAAGTTAGATCTCAAGTCTTTTTTCCATAGTTCAAGTCAAATTTAAAGGCTATAAAAACTAAAACCCTTGCCATATTTTTCCAGTAACACCGATTTGCTGAATCAAACCGTACCGTTTGTGCTTAGGGTTAATTTTTCACAAGCATTTAAACATTATTTTCAGTGCTCAAGTAGATAATTATTAACAAAAAAATAAAACACAAACGAGTAATGTTTGTGTGATCAAAGTTACACCATCAGTGGCACTGGAACTGCTGAGCTGGACAAAACCAGGGTCCATTTGTCCTTTGTACGAAGGACTGACTTGCAAAAATTATGTCCCTGAATGCTCCTTTCACTGGACAATTGTGTTTTGACCAAACTAGCGTTTGATTTAACAAGTGAAATAAAATGGACTTCAAATCAGCATTGAAAAAAAACAAAAAAGAGCATATTTTTAGTGTGGCCCGGGTGATAAAAAACAACTTTCAGAATTTGTGTTCCAAGGCACGGGTCAAAAAAAAGGAAATTATTGGAGTGATTTGTGAAAGGAGGGTGAATGAACACCTTCGGGCAAAGATTCAGAAGAGAATGCATTTAAATATGTTCCAACAACAAAGAAACCCATAAGCACTCAATTTGAATAGATAGGGTTTTATGCTTTATTTTATTTAAATTTTTACATTTTTAAACTTTTGAATAATCTTCTTTGTGTTTCCTATGCTATATAGTGGCTGTTATCATATCTATTTTTTATGATGAGCTGCTTTGAGCTATGGATTTTCCACTGACGCTCCACTGACTAAGATGAAGCTTGCATCAAATGAAGCCATGCAATGAGCTCCATCATGGAAAAGATAAATAAAGCAAGCTTTGCTTATGACAGTCTGACTGTAATTTGTAACATCATGGAGTCTGTTGCAAAAACGTCACTCCATTTACAACAAGGTTGTAAGAAATTGACTGGATGGTTTCACCCGCTTAACTCAAGAAATCATTCAGAATAGAGATAAACAAGCAAGACTATGCTGCACTGCAGACTCGCATAAAATCCCAAAAGGAACAACAAGAAAAGGATTTGGTTATCAGTAAGTTGCAACCATGTCATCATCAGAGTTTGTCACCCAGCTAATCAACTGTGTGCACATTATGACTGAAATGGGCATAAAATTGAAGGAAGGCTTGTGTTGAGGTTTGTGCTTCATTTGCTCAATTAAAAGAATGTTTTACTCTGACGGCCTGTTATGTTATGAAAGAGGCTTATGTCAACCTTTACTAATGAACGCAGTGTATAAAATCCTGATTGACAAGGGCTAATCAATACCTTTCACTTGCTATTATATAAGTATTAGGTTGTCACTAAAAAGGAAGTAGTTATCAGATAATTTCATAGCCTTAGCACTCCCAGCTCAATTTTAGGAACAGCCATAACAGTAATCTCTGATATAAATCATAAACATTATCTCTGGTGGACCGGTTGCCAAAATGGTAGCAAAATCTTATTAATTCAAAATGTCACTTGAGCAGACTTTGCTCAGGTACTTATGTGATTAAGGGTGCAAAGTTATTGCTATTCCTGAAGAGTTTATTTGAGTGTTATCAGTCACCTAACACTAAAGCAACCAATCACAGTCATGAATTGAAACAACAAATTGCAGCAGCACAGTTTCCTCATCCTCTTTCTCTGCTAATCTAATCTAGCATCACTTATGTGCGTACCAGACTGTAGACTATATAATAAAGGGACCTACTGTCACCTCACCCAATGATTTGTCATATGCAGTTTTGAAGCCTCATTTCAGGTATTTGGCTACCAAGATGTTGCTCTATTTGGAGTGAGAGATAATTTAAGCTGTATCCTACTTTCAGGTGCTACACCTGCTTCTGGATTTAAAGTTTCCCTTCAACCATTCATAATCCCCCTATAAGATTATTTGATACCTATTTTGATTTACAGTACATCATGGTTTAGCTTCATTTTCATGCATGTTTGGGTCTTAAGCAACAGCTCAGCCAGGGTTCCACATCATTTTGAACATGTATACATATTGAGTGTTGCACTAATGAAATGCCAAATATACTGCACTTGCTCCTCTGCTATGAAGTTATGTACTGTAAGTGCTACATCAATGTCATAACAATGACTTAGTAATATTACTTATTCTCATGCAAGGCTATGCAGATGCTCTGTCTACACCGATGAAAATTAACGCACCTATGCATGCTTACCTCTTGAACTGACAGCAGCTTGACATTTTTCTGAACAATTCAGCTAAGTCAAGTCTGACAACTTGAAGAGACATTGAACTTTAAACCTCACTATCTAACCTTACCCCAGTACAACAATGTAAATTCAACACCCTCTGTTCTGATAGACGCACACTGTACAAAATGGGGGACAGACCAATAGCGACACACATATGTCAAAGGTGTTACAGGACTTGAGGAATAATGGTTAAAACGTGTCGCCTGAACCTGTATCCTGGCGCACTCGATAGATTTACACAGCATCAGTAGCTAGTCTTTTCATTTAAACAAACTCTATGTAAATAGTTAACCAGCTTACAACATCTGTCAGCAGACAATGGTATTTATTTAAAGATTGTTCCTGTGTAAACTTCCTGAACATAAAGTACGCCTGGTCCAGTGCTTCTGCCTTTCTATGTCCCTCATTTCTGTCTTCTCAGGCACCATCAAGTCCTGACCCTTGGCCAGTCACGCTAGATCTGGTTCTACTGGTGTCATTTCTCGCCACTGATTTGATAAGGTTGAGATTAAGAGTTTTGCAAGAGTAAGGCTTTAAAGGGTTTAACATTAATTTAATTGTGGGTTTTTTTTTTTACATCCAACATCACACAAATCAGAAAAATAATCACCTTAATTATGCAATAAAGACTTATTGGAAAAATTTTTTGTTATTTAGTATTCAATTAAGAAGTATATATTTTTTATAATGGCAGTCTATTAAAATGAAACAGCTCTTAGTGGCTATTAGGGACATTAAAATTTTACAGATTTCCACATTGACTTTCACTTTTCACACTGATATCCATCTGTTTAATGCGGCTTATATTCAGCTCCTTTAAACCAGTAGCCATTTGCCCAGAAGACGAAGAAAATACAATGTTGGCAGAAACACTTTCTTTGTGATATCCAGCACATGTGGAATGTGTTCTCCAAGCTGCCTGCAGGCAGAATATGAAATAATAAATTAATATGTTTATACTTAGGTGGTATCCTTGAGTATGTCTCAAAGGGAGTTTTATCCTGACTCTAAGTTCAAGTAAAATACATGAAACAGGGAAAATTGAGCTTATAAATAAACTTACTGCACTGGATTTGCAAAATTCAGCTGTGCTCATATGTTTGTGTGTGCACACAAATTATAGAATTATTCAGAGCTAAAATTAAATGAAAGTTTCAAGTAATTTTTGTATAAATCACTTAAATTTCCTAATTTAAAAAGTGCCTTAAACGCATCTGTCGAGCAGCTCCGCCTCAGGATCTGCTGTACAAATTCAGCTACCCCTTCGTCAAAAAGGCCATGCAACAGTCTATAGTTGGCATGACTGACAGAATTAACAGCCAATTAAAACTGACACACAATTACGGTCCGTCCCACAGGCCCAGCTGTAAGCGAAGAGCCTCCCCTGTGGTGAACTTGGTATTTACAAAATGGTAGCCACTTCCGGTTCAACTCCGGTTGACCTAGTTGCAGACTTATCAAAATTGCCTTTTTCAAGACGCTCTTTACCGGATAAAAAAAAGAAATAATCAATAATGTAAACCCCACACTAACCCTGGATTCACCAACACAGACCAGTAAGAACTTTTAAAGGCATTTTTAAGACTGTAACTATGGGCGCTGCGAGTGGCTAACAGCTAGCACTGAGCACAACAACCTGTGGATTTTAGTTAGAAGTTATGGGTGAGTTACTTCTCCATTACATTCTCATACAGACTTTACTGAGCATTTTTTCGTTTAATTGTTCACGTGTGCTATTTGAGCAGTTTGGACTGACATTGAGCTTAACTGGAATACATAGAAAAGTTTTGCTAAATTGTTGGCTGTTCAATTATGTACGCTGTTGCCTGTGTATTTTGTTAAAATGTACATTGATATATTGCTTGATATGCATCGTTGCTTTACTTGGCGTATTTTTTAAAAATTTATTTGCATATTATGGGATGCCTGTTGATTGGTGTGGTGCAGTTTTTGCATTTTCCTGCACAGCAAGTGTCTTGTTCAGGCATAGTTGACGTCTATTAAAGGCTCTGACTGAAACCCCACGGAATATAACATATAAAGTAACAACATATTTTTCCCCCCAATAAAACCATCATTAAGAGACATGGTACTGATTAAAAATTAGAATTATATAATTGATGTCTATTGGTAGTGCTAATATTTATTTATTTTTATAATTTTCACTTTTAATTCACATGCTTTAAAGCCTTTGACAGCTCAATTTTCAACACTGAGACAGAAAATGATAAGAGGCTTAAATTTCTTTCACATCCTGCAATTACAGCCATCAAGATGATGTGGACGTTTTCCTCCCAGCTGGAGGCCTGTACTTACACAATTAGAACACTTAAAGGTTTACTGGATGATGAGCTCAGGGAATGATAGCAGCTACCACTTCAACTCACACTAAGCCTGTTGCGGACAAAAATATTCCTTGAATGTGGATGTAGACAGGTTACAGTTGCCTTTCTGAAGATTGGATCTAAAAGATGCAAAGCTTTACAGGAGGGCAACAGACTAAAGATGGCACAGCAGCTGTTATCAGAGTGATCGAACTGGCAACTTAAGGCTGGGACTGGGGTTGCAAAGAGGATTATTGGCACAGCAACACAATCTTTAAAGAGATGATCTCATACCTGGTGAGGTAGATTCTCTTCTCGGTCAGCTGTCCAGGACCATGCTGAGGGTGAATATCCGGCTCATTCCTCACCACCTCCACTCCCTCGCCCCCACCGCTCTGCTCACAGCTGTGCTTACTGATCATGTAGAGCTGCCCAATCTTGTACTGGAGACCGGAAACGTACCAAGAAAATGTTTATGTTGGTGAGACAGAGAGAAAAAAAATTTGTTTAGAAAACATGTTCCAAAAAGCCAATGCTAAGTTTTAAGGGAGCCCACTATGCAAAATTCACGTTTTGCATGTTTTTATACTTCCGTTTGGGTCTCAATTTCTTCTAGAAACAGCCCAACTGTTTATGAAAAACCAATGCCAATGTTGTTTGACAATAAGTTGATGTTTTTTTGGTGTCTGGAAAATGAGCCATTTCAAAAACTCACGATTGTTTAATCAACAGGCAGTGCACCGTTACCTAGCAACCACAGGTGAGTCCAACCCGTCACCTAGCAACCCTGGTGGATCTCCATCTGGTTTTACTGCTCTATGTGCTGTACAATGGCTGCTGGAAAAGACAAGTGTTTTGCTGTTGACTCACCATTCAGAAACCTCTTGCTGCATTCTTGTTGGCTTGCTTCTGCTTTTCACAGATAGATGGTTGTATAATTGCTCATCTGTTTGAAACTATTTTTTTGTGTAAGTGCAAACGCTGAGTTTACAGCAGCAGCTTATTTGGATTTGAGTGACAAGAGGCCCTAAAAGAGCTCATTCTGAAAGGAGCTCAAAATAGGCAGGACTGACCAGACTAACATTTCATTATCTTGGAAAATTTAGTGCAAAAGAATGTAATTAACACATTTTGTACAGCTCATAGACCTGTCATAGCCTTTTCAAGGAAGCATAATAAGTCACTTTTAAGTTCACTTGCGTGTGCTCTCTTTATTTTTCTTTCACATGGAAAGTACCCTTGGTCTTTCACATGGAAAGTACTCTTGTTTAGCTGTGTCTTTTTAGTGGGTGGAGCCAGCAAAAATACTTCTGCTGCTATGAACTGTGCACTGTTTCTTTTTCTTTTCAGTAGATTAGTTTTGGTTTTATGCGTCTTTATTTACCTTGATGAAGCTAATGACGGACCTTTTGTCCACATTAACTATGTACCTCATGTTTTTCTTTCTCTCTGCAATCCTTGCCCACTGATTCTGTGTTTAGCATTGTCTTTTTTTGTCCGGATATAGCAGTGACGCAGCTTTTCTGACCTTTAACAATGTGTAGCGTTTTTTTTCCTCTATAGAAAGTACTGCTTCTATGAAAACCCCTCGTTTGTCTCAGAAACTTCCTTACTGGGACACTATTATGTATTTTGCAGTCGCATAGTACCATTTTACCATCAAGTATCATCCAAGTAATTGTGTTACCTTCAATTCTTATAAAATTGCTGTATATATCAAACAAAATAAATTTCACTGCCTTGAAAAAGCACTCGGTGAATACTCAGTGTTAAGCACATTATGACAACAAAGCTTCTCATTTGACCGTTTACCATCATTCTTTGGAGCATTGGACTGAGAAGTAGTTTGTAGGGTGATCTCAGCAGACTTGCATTTCCAGCAGGCGTTTGCTAATTGCTGTGAGAGCATTTAGCATTCAGGCACCTGTGAATGGTTGCCACAGGAGAGTCAGGGATTTCTCAAATATGCATGAACAAATCAAAGCGACAGTCTAGGCATGATCTTGATTAAGGAATAACATTGTAACGTGTAAAAAAAGCTTTAAAAAAGTACATTTTACATTATACTAGCCCATTCACATGACACTGGTTGTGAATTATGAATAGATTGATGGTACTTTACAACCGCAACTTTTGTCTTGATTGTATTAAGCATTGTTGCCAGAGTTCAGCGTCCAATACAGAACCTTAATACACTTCTGCAACTTTCACTTTTCTTTCGGTTTAATTTTCTTTGATCAGCCCAAGTCGTTCTGGTGCAATAAAACAATGCCAGTTATGCATTACTGGCATAACTTGTAACCTGGCTGTCTCTGGCTGTTCTGTTGACACCACCCATCTAAGTAAGGTTTGGGATGAAGTGACACATTATACTTCAGTAATAACAACTCATTGCATGAGAACAGCAGCCTTTCCCCGCCAAACAATGTACCCTCTGACACCACGGTAACAGCTGATTATGAGAAAGATAGAAATTTTCCTTCATAGCAATTTGCACTCAGCACCACAAAACCTAAAGGGTCTCCTGTGGCAGCTTTCAGTGTCAGAAAGCTGTGAACATCCTCAGATGTGTGTTGGTGTGATTGATGGGTTGGACCTGCTGTGGTTGCAAAAAGGTTAACAAGCAGTTCTTTAGTCCCACTGTTGCAACAACATAAGAAGATCCCCTCATTAAGATAACGCCTCTGTTGTGCAGCTTTCATATTTGCTATTTTGTCTAATCTTAAAAGTCAAAAGCTGCTCTGGATTTTTAACATGAAATAACAAGCCTTGCAGTACACAGCCATCTTTGTGATTTTGGGAGGATAAGGACAAATTGACTTGGCATTTAAACAAAAGCTTAAATATGTTTTTCAAAATTACGCAGGCAAGAAGGTATTACATAAAATCATAGATAAAAGGCCTGCTATATCAAATCGGTGACTTTGTTTTAAGAAATACCATAATAGAAAACTCATCTGCAATGAGGAAGTAGTAGCATGAAAAAAAACAGGCCGTGATCACAGCCGCGGCTTTAGGTTTTGTTTTGACAGACACTTGATCACGGCTTCTTGGGTGCAAGCTTTTGCTTTTCTTTTTCCTTAACAGCCCATTGGTGTGTATAAATATTGCCCTGAAGTGCCCATTTCAGAATTTTTTAAATTTAATTTGGCCAGGGAGGGTGAATGTGTACAGTCCTAATGAGGAAGATGGGACTTTGTTCTCTGCTGCAGCGCCAGTTTGTACCCGCTGCTGATGAGGCACTGTGAATGGAGTATTTTCTTATACTGCTCCTCTGGGCATGTGAAGTGATCCTCGCTGTGCTCAGCCTGATAGAATCACTTGTGTATTTTCAGAAATCTACAGTCCCTTTTTTGTCACTTCTTTTAGGCCAAATTACACAGTTTTGTGTTACTTCAAGTGTTAACCAGTTGCTGCTTTATTTCTGTAATTTACTGCGAATCATGGTTGAATTATTCCCTAAAATCTAATAAGCTTTAATGCCATTACAATGACGGCACTAGAGTGGTTTATTAAAAGTAATCTGCTCCTCTGTTGCCATTGTAATGCAATTTATTTTGTTGCCCTATATTGGAGAGGCACAAAAGCAGAGTTTTAATTAAAAGCAAAAGATAGGATAAAAGAAAGGAAAAATGAGGAGGGTAGACATCTACATGCCATCCTTCACTTCTGACATCTTGTGACACTCCTTCTTGTTCCAATTACAATGAAGTGTCAACATTCAATATTTACTCATATGGTGTTTATTGGACTTAATTAATCATAGTAATCTGTACTTTAACACTACAGCACTGAGTACCTCCTACACATGCTAGAGATCTTTTCACCTTATTAAAGACTTTTTTGTCCTTAAATCACTATTGTGGACTGAACTGCTGCCATGTGTCACATGTTGACAGTTTTTTGGCATGTTTCCTCCTACTGTTGTTTTTTTAAGACCAGTCTTAAAGCAATGCAACCATCATGAATTCTGGAAAGGTGTAAATATAGCCTGTCACATCAGGATGGAAACTGCTCATTGTGTCAGTGTGACTGCAAGTGAGCGGAAGAAAATATACTTCAGTTTCCTTATGATTAAATCTCTCATGCGCATGTGCTAAGCTGCAATTTCCAGTTCTAAACAAAATAGAAACCACCTTGCATTGGCACTCCCTTAGTCCTGTGTTAAGCTAAAAATACAAGATTATTTTTAATGGCCTGCTTTTAAACTGCAAAATAAAAACGATTTGATAAAAGATTTTTTGGGAATAAATCAGTAATTATGACTATGATTGCGATTGAAAAGTGGGTTCTATACAGTGATTTGCACCGATAACTTTGTTGCCACAGAAACACTGTATTTAGGAAAGATTTATTTTTGTTGTACAATTTAATTTATAATGGATTAAATGAATATGATTACTTAAGGTAAAAGCAGAGTAGTTTTCTGTTTATATTTATCTTTGAAAAACAAATAATTTGGCTTACTGAGGGTTAGTTCATAATCTGCTGCCAGTTTCCCATCTTGTCCTATGTGGAAGCATTTCACAAAAAAGTCCTTGTTGTGTGAACTAAGCCACAGGAAATAAACAAAATTTGGTGAAGCATTAAGTCTTATGTTGTTGATGTGCTCCTGTTGTGAATAGGGCATGTATTTTAGGATCAAGGTTGTGGAATTGACAGCATTCTGCTTTACATAAAGGGGGAACATTACATTTGTCATGACATCGCTGCCTTTTATTTATATTTTTGGGGTTTCATATTTATGAATCTCGTTATTTTCTGGGAATTATTTTTCTCACATTATTTGAGAACCCTCAAGAGACCAGGCAGATTATTATCCGATTTAGCAGAAAGTCGGTCATGCTATCAGTTTCACTTTCAGTTTCAAGTGTCTACTATTTCAGGCGATTCTGTAAAAGTGAAGTATTCTTGTTGTTAGGTCATGAGCAATAAATCTCACAGCAGTCATGCAGAATGGACTTTAGGTAATTACAGTTTGGAAGATGAAAAAGTTACATCTACATCCATCTAATCCACCCTTTACTTAACAGACAGAAATCACCATCTGACAACTTCTATCTTCCTCACGGTGCATTCAGATTTAAAGGAAAATTTCTCTGGAGGCCTTTTGATATGGATTTAAATAGGTAAAGTTGTAAGTTTTACAGCATTTATATTCACGCATACAAACTAATACAATCAACTCCACAAGACTGTGGATCATTAACTGTTTTTAAACTCGAAAGTTGCAAACAGCTGCTGCTGTCTGACTAAAAATGAAAATGTATTTTATGTTTGCTACAATTACACATTAAAGTTAAGCTAAATCAATTTCCAAATGGAAAACTGCTTTGTAGGAAGTATAGCTTAAAAATTCAATCAGTATCTTTACACAAAGGGCAGCAGAGAAAATAGCATTGAATAACTCCAGTGGTGTTTGCAGAAAAAACGGCTAAAAAAAAACTACATGTTCCTTCTTCAGCTGCAAGCTAGTGTAAGCACTACAGTAGCGCCAAGTGCTGCTAAAGTAACAATTTAAAGTTTCCATCAGCTCTGTCGAACGATTGTTTACAGTTCATTTATTGATTTATTTTTTCTTGTATATAGCAATCACTCAGGTATATAATTGTGATGAATTTGCTCAGATCGTTTCAGTTTTTGTGTTGTTGAAAAGGTTGCTCCCTTAAATAATTGCAGTTGCTCCGGTGAGTCACGCTGCTAACCTTACTAAGATGTTCAACCTAAAAACCCCAGAGGCAGAGACAGTCTCCTGTTGACATAAGCGTTTGCTGTAACTAGCACCAACTCTGCCCTCCAGAAATGTTGTCATCTTGTGACATTTTCATCAATTATACTCAAGTTGAAATGCAAATGTTTACCTAGCTCACATACAGTGTTTGACATATAAAGACAGCTTTGCTTTAATGAAGTGTACAGAGATCTTTTAAACCATGTTACAATACTAATAGATGTCTACATAGAATGAATAAAGAAGATTTAATGTGATTTGAAGAAAACAAATCCCTGGTAAAATATTATTCCAAATTTCATTTGTAGCCATTGTCTGGTGTTAGCAAACCCAGTATGGCCTTCTGGAAGCATCTTTGAGAGTGTGTCTTCATACACACTCTCAACAGGCTTTATCAGGTGCGCTTGTTGAATTACTTGCTAACGCAAATAGCAAATATGTCAATCACATGACTTCAACTCGGTACTTTTAAAAATCTAGATGTGGTGAAAACAACTTCTTCAGATGACTACTTCTATAGGAAGATGCACCGAGACAAAACAGTAGTATCACCTCAGACAGAAACAATGAGTTTAGTCAAAAGACCTCCACCGTTATCTGATGTTAATCTAGTCGAGCTATTTTGGAATGAGAGATTTGCATCATGGATGTTTAACTATCAGATCTACATCAACTATTGATGTAGATCTGATAGTTGTGAACATGTTTTAGTGATAAAGGTGAACATGTTTTAGTTCACATTTAATGTTTCCAATGAAGAATCCTGGTTGCTTGGAAGGCAGAAGTGGATTCTGCTACCAAGGTGTACCCCATAAAGCAACCAGTAAGTGGATTAGTGTCTTCCTCAACCAGAAGAATGCAAAGATTGAAACGTCAACCGTACTGACTCACTCTACCAACTGAGCGACCATTACCTGTAAGCCTTTCCACAAGCAAAACGTAGCTCTTAGCATTCCACGGCACAGAAGCAAAGTATTGTGTAACAGAAGAGGTAGCGGACATCCAGATGTGCATAATCCACCTCTTTTAATGCAGCATGTCGGTGTAAATGTTGTAAATGGCATGAAACGAAGTAGCATTTTTTTATTTGATACATCCTCAGGCAAAGCTGCATTTAAACTTGCATTACATTCAGCCAAAAGAGGATTTGCTGCAAGCTCAAGTTTACGTGTGTCCTGCACTGATACCGTAAATCCCATTCCCGACTGTTATTTGTCACTGTCATTGTTGTGGTAACAGATAGAGGTGAGGAATAGGGGTAGGTGGGGGGGAGTGAAGGTGCGTACAGGAGAGGATGAGGACATTTCTTTTGAAGGACACTTGAGGGAATAACTCTCTCACTCTCCTCCCTATAAAAGGATCTCTGTGTGAATAAAACTGCAGGCCAAGTAGCTTTGTTTGAACTCAGGTCTTGGTCAGCCATAACCAGTTTGACTAGTTTCTGTATTTGCTCTGAATGCTACACAACTCCCTCATTTGTAAAGTGTACACACACACACAGAGGGAGGGACAGTAGTAAAACAATAGAAGCCTGACTTTGTGAGGATGCTGCCCAAGTGCATTGACTCGGTCAACCAAGGATGCTTCAAGATCCAGTGTGCCAAAACACCCTCAGAAAACATTTCCCATCATCACATTAACACTTTTCTAGATTGTAAGTTGATTATATATGATCACATTGCAAATTAACCTTCTCTTTAGTTCGCTAGTTTACAGTAGTGGGAGGGTAGTGGTTCGTTTGTGTGTGTGTTGCATGAGCGTGGGAAAGACAAACACTTACCTCCTCCACCGTCAGTGGCATACATATGCGATACTCTTTCATCAACATGGTGCTGCTGCAGGGAACACTGTCTTTTGGAGGTGAACAGAGACACTGTGCTTTGGTTTGTTTATCTGTGTTGTCTCGCTTGCATAGTAGACTTGCTCAGGCACGCAGCACATGGACCACAGTGACCTCTTTACAGCCGCTCTCCTTCTCCCCTTTGTTTTGCTGATGTCAGGAGTCCGTGGAGTTGAGTCCACCTCTTTGTCAATGAATGTCTACTGTTTTCTTACTTTTTCCGCTTCTCTGAGGCTCGTCTCTGCTTTTGTCTTCTCTTCCTCAATTAATCTTGACTCGACTTCTTAACTGCTGCTAGTACTCTCTCCTTGGCTGCTTCTTGTCTCCGTTTTCTGTTCTCTCTGATTGCTGTTTTCTCCCTGCTTTTCTGGTACTGCAGTAAAAGCAAAGTGGTAATTAGCTAAGGCAAAAAAAAAAAAGACCTGCAGTTAACCAACCTTTCCCCTCCTGGCTCTGTCTGAGCTTTGTTTAATTCCTCTGCATGTGTAACCTTCCTGTCTCTGCGGTGCTCCTCCTCTCTAAACCGGCCTCCTCTGCTTTCAGTTCCTCTTACGAATTCCTTTGCCGGTTTTCCTTATCTGTTTTTTTCCCTCTCCGTCTGAGAGTATCCTCTCCCCGCCCACTGTATTTTCATTCCTTTCCACCTGTGTCACCTCCCTCCATGATCTTTATCTGTTTCGTTTCTGTCACTCAGATGGCTGTCAATGTTAATTGTGTTCCTCTAACCGAGAGCTTGACGTCATGCAGATTTTTTTACACATACTTCCCTGACATCTACGTCCAGAGGCACTTTTGGCATAGATATTTTTTTGTAAGGGCATGCTAATGCATGAACTCCTATTTGGAGTTGTAACACCAACACCCACCAAAATGAGTTGCAAAAGCACACAAATCTTTACTTCAGCAAAAACCTCTCAAAAGAGAAGTGCAGTCAAAAAAATATTGAGAACTTCCAGTAAAGTTAACCACAAACACCAGCTGTCGGCTACTTACAGTTGAAGTTATACCATATGAACAGTAAAAAAAGATGCAAATTTTTATCTCCGTCAGATGTCAAATCAGACTCATTTAGAATTAACAATGCTATTTATATTGTCTAAATGCTAAAATATTTAATAAGGATTTTTAAATTTTATTTTTTGTAACTTTCTTCCAATTCGTACGGTTTTATACAACTACTATTTTAAATGATGTGATGTGTTACACATTTTAGATAAGTTTCCTTAAAGCTGCTCTAACTTTTTAAATAAATATTCTTTTATATATTTGTTGAAAATGTCACTGTCAGGACAGTATGATAGGAGACAGATAATTTGTTAAAAAAAAAAAAAAAAAAGTTGAGCTCCTATGCGTTGTTCCAGCGCTATTTAGAAACAACTAGTCAGAGTCAGGAGGAGCTAAGACCCTCCTCCTGACTCTGATTGGTTGTTTGTGACCGGGAGCGGTGCATTCCTTCAAATGGCAGTAGTAGCACTGGGAGAAGGTGGAGGAGGTCAATATGGACCTTACCACAGTGGCCGCTTTTCATTGGCTGATGCCCGTTCTACGTGGTCACGTGCGTGGCCGTCTCACAAACACACGCTTCCCGTTAGCTAAGTACAGCATAATGGCAGAACTGATACAACTTCTGCACCTTGAAGCCTGTCTGCTACACAGTCTTACAGCTAAACAGATCAATATGCAATGTGTCTGTATCTGACATACACTAAAGATTTTATTTTAGCAGAAAAGGCTTTGGACTAAACTGTTACTCGTGTTAGCCACTCTAGCACCAAGTACAGCTAGTCAGTCAACCGTCGCTGTGTTCAGGGAAGCGCTGATTAATAATGGAGAAATAAATATCAAGCCTGGAAACTTGATATCGCAACGGACTGAGTATTATGTTTTTAACGTAATCTTTGCTCGTCTCTTGGGGTGCAGGCGATTGCCATGGTAACAGGTGTGCTTAAACTACAAAGAGAGAGTAAAAAGGTAGGAGTGGTTTTGAGTTGGTCACCTGTTCGGGTTATTTTACCTTTGTTTACCTTTGCTGTGGCACATTACAGCCGCTGTAGTTTCTAAACGTTGGACTAATTACCTCGTTCCTTTGTGAGTTTACCTCATTCACAACAAACATCAAATAGAACAAATATATTTCATAAAATTTTAACAAACAAATGGCTTCTACCGTGGTAATTATGTGAAATTAAATTAATTATATCCCAACTTCAGAAGATTTGCCTTTACCTTTACAGAGCTCTTTGGTTCCTCCTATCAGTCTGTAGCTTCTCATTTTGAGGTCATCAAACCAAATTTCAGATCTACCATAACTGACTGACACCTGCTGGCCTCAGGTTTGCAACCAGCTTGTGACTGAGAAACCAGTAACCTCCTCCCAGATGATGACATGAACTTGTTAGTTCCTCTGTCCATTGTAGTAGCTGATATATTGTGAAAATCCAGTAGAAATGATGCACCAATCGAGTCATGTTTACATAGAAACAATACGCTGCGAGGCTTTGTTTGTGAGACTTGCGGTCATGTGGGTTGGTTGTGGGCGGAGCTTGGTAAGGTCCATTTAGAAACAACCAATCTGATTGGTTGTTTGTGACTGGGAGTGGTGCATTCCTTCAAATGGCAGTAGTAGCATTGGGAGAAGGTGGAGGAGCTTAATATTTTCACAGATTGTCTGTCTCAAACAGACATAGTGACAGTTTTAGCAAAAATTTATAAAACATTTTTTTTTATGAAAGTGAGATTTTAAATGAATGTTTTAGTTATTTTCTGAAAATATATTTTCTTTTCTTTGCTTCTTTTAATAGAACTATGTGTACTGTGTTCTGTCCTCTGAACCCTTTAGAGATGTGTTTTGGTTTTTGTGCTCATCTTGGGACAAAGGATGAAATTTAGCTTTTGAGCTAATTCTTTCATATTTACTCTGTCATAAATTGAGCTAATGTTGCGTAATGTGTGTTGTTCTAATCAAATAAATTAAACTAAAGTCCTCAGAATAACTTGCTGGAATTTTGCACAATTCACCCTGACTGAACTGGTGCAACTGAAACAGGTTTATATGTTTTCTAGCTCAGACACACTTTTCAAATGTTTAAGGGACTGTGAAGAGAGCTTTATGTGTCTATTTCAAAATATTAGCTAGTATGTAGCTAATTTGGTAATATGCACATATTTGTGCCCAAGCTTTAACTTTCTGGTTGATGTCTTGAGATATTGTTTCAATAAGTTCCTTGTAATGTTCTTTTCTAATTATCCCATCATTTTTGTTAAGTGCACCAATCCCTTCTGCAGCAAAACGTAATGCTTTCCATTCTGAATGGTATGACGTCTAGACATTCCTACTCTGTTTATTGTTCCCTGGAATAATGCGACATCTTAAAGCACGAACACATAAGAGTTATGTATGAATCAGACTTGTCCTTGTTGTGAATTAATCAGAATCCAAAGCATTGACATATTTATCTGAGCTTTCCAAAGTTCCTTAAAATCTTAGTGGACATAAATCTAATCTTTTAAATAACATAAAAAAATAGCTAGAAATTCTTAGCCACGGTTTTGACATTTAGCAGATATAAGAAACTTTGGCCAGGTTAACTACTATTAGCTAAAAGAAGACAGTAATGATGATACAAAAAAATATTCACTTGAAGAAACATGATTTCCAGCTTGTGCAGGCAGAAACATTCAGACTGCTGGAGAAAAGGACTTCTGATCTTTTTGTCTCTGTCTCAAAAGGAACAGCCCTTGATTTTAGAAATCTCAGTGTTAAGGTATGTATCTAAATGCTGATAGCTGATTCTGAAATGCTATGCTAAAATGCTATAAAGACAGTTAATATATTAAGTTCTTAGCCTTTGTTTCAAAAAAAGAAAGGCTTCACGGATTCCAAGGAAATCTTCAGGGAAACGTTTAGTTACAAGTAGTCTTCCCACACTTTGGAAATTGTAACATGTAATGAAATTATAACCTTCAACTAATCATGCAGTGACAATTTCTTTTCTATGTACTTCTCTTAATAACATAGAAAAGTCCCAAGGATTCCTGCTGTACTACAGTTTTATAATGCATCAGCTTGGAAACGTTTGTATATTTTCTGGTGTCACAGTGGAATAAAAAGTTTGAAAAGCATTGCCCTACGTCATTGTTGCCCAAACTGGCAGCAGCCTCCTCGATCTGACCCCCTCCCCCCTCCTCCTCTTCTTCTCAGCTCGCTTCAGTTCACTCTGAGTGTATGAATGGCCGTCACACAGAGTGGGCCACTGGATTAAACATTACCTGAGCCAAGAGAGCTGCCATGAAGCAAAGCCCCGGACTCGCTCACATTGTATTCCCTCCTGACCTTCAGCTGGGTTTAATTGAATCCACTCTCAGTCAATGAGTAGCGGAATCGAAGCAGTCCTAATATCTTACTCGTGTCCGTCCTTGAGTCATGGGGTGCTCAGCTGCTGCCTGCCGCATATTGTTACTTCCCCATCAAATAGGAGAAGCAGATGTTTTGATTTCTTTGATTCAGGCTGGTGGCCCAAAACCAACAGGCGGGCCTGGATTCCTTCTTTCTGGCGGATTTCTTTGGCTGTGTCTAGAGATGGAGCTGAAGGAGGTCTCTCTTCTCCATGTGTCTTTCCTATCATCAACTCCTTACTGAAAGAGCGTTGAAAATAAATTCCTGGTGGGGTTTGCTGCTATCTTATCAGATCAGTGTTTGGAGAAGGGAAGCCACTTCAGAGAGCTGAGGTGTGCTTTGCTCATCTCAGCCTGAATTTTTCCCCAGACTCGCATCGACTCTGACGGCACACGCGGCATCACAGTTTAAAGACTGATTGGCTGAGACTCAGATGCACATTCAGCAGCGAATCCGAGATTTGTTTGATGATTTAACTGTGGTTAAAGGGTGATCTGGGGGCAAAATGGCAAGACTCTCAGATGACTTGGGCTAAACGTAAAATAGATTTCCTGATTGATTTCTTTGAGAAATTGAACAGATGTGTGTTGGAGTATGAGCTTTATCTGCCTGCCTGGTTGAAAAGTCAGTGTGAACTATTTACAAAGAATGCAAAGATATAGAAGTGACTTGACAAGTATCGCTTGGCATCACATGCAGCGTATGTTATTTACATGTGATTTGTATCCGGATACATAACACTGCAAACTATTTGCATTTGTCTGTGAGAAGACAAATGCAAATAGTTTGTACCAAGATGCAAAACATGTAAAAGTCTGTCACGGGGTAGCACAAAGCCGAAGAATAACAAAATAAACATAAAACAGTAGAGAATGTTTCTATAGTATGTTTTGGTCCTACATCTAAGAGGTACACTAAAAGCATATAAAGCAGTGCACACACATTGTGAATACTGTCAGGGCTGTGCATCTAATATGAAAGAAAGCAACATAAAGGGCTGCCTTTAGTGTTTTTTCTTTACACGAGGGAGGACTTTGTACTTCAAGACGTAACATTTTTAAAATGTCCCTTAAAATAGGAATATTGTCTAAAATGTTGAAACTAAATGTCAAAGTTAAAAAAAGAAGATAGTTGGCTGCCTTGTTGGTTTACTGACTAACTTTATAAATCTTGTACTTGCTGAACTCCAGAAGTGGTTCACTGCAAAATGGCTCCTTTTGAACACAGACCCTCAACTGACATCTTCCTATCGGTACAACACATTGTAGCAATATTAAATTTTTCTCTCCCTTTTATTTCATTGGGATTTCATGTGACAGACCAAAGCAGGATTAGAGTGAATTGGGAAAATATATATATACCTTTTTACAAATAATTCTGAAATGCATTCTGCTGTCATGTTTGGTTTGCAGACGACCCAGGCACAGATATCTTTGTTGAGGTGAATATTTAACAAAGTGAAAACCAAAGACAAACTTATTTATAGAGAAGACATGTGATGACCAGAGCATAAAAAATCCAACAGACAGAACTGAAGTAGACAACAGAATGATCCAACAGGGAATGACTGAGGGTGAGTGGCTTAAATAGTGGGGAGCTTGATTACTGAACAAAGAAAAAGTGGCTGATTGAACAGAGTGCAGCTGGAGGAGAGACCAGACAGACTGAGTGGAGAGAGATGCAGGAGAAGAGCAGGAAAGGGAATAATAATAATAAAAAAAACTAAACTAAATGCAAAAGCATGATTAACCAAAGTGACATCTAACCACAAGTAAATGAATAGTAGTTACAGGAGACTGGTTTAAAATGAAGCAGGGATGGTAGAAGCAGAAAACTAATAATTAAGTCGGGGCACATGTAAACAAATCAAAATGCAAATAGTGGGAACACCAAACAACCCAGGATCCTGACAGCTGCAGGCTTGTATTCAGAGCTACAATGAAATGGTTTTCATCAATGCAAATTTATATATTAGAATTGCCCAACCAAAGACCGAAATCCAATTGAAAAATTTGTGGTAAGATTTGAAAATTGATGTAACAGAGGCTCTTTGTCAATTCTGATTGAGATTAAGCTATTTTAAGAAGGAAAATTGGCACAAAGGTGGATGTAATTGTGCAAAACATACCCCCAAAATTTAACAACTGTAAGTGCGATGAAAGGTTCTTTTAGAAAGTAAAGACTTGGGAGTGAAACTGCTTACATGCAACATTAGATTTTATTTTTTAGGATTTTATTTGTATAATTTTTGAAAACAATTAAAAGATACATTTTCAGTAAATATGTTTATATTACTTTTGTCAGTTTTAAGTTATTTCAGTAACCATTGTGGTCCACAACGCAAAAATACCCCTCGCCCCCACATCCTTTAAGTAATAAAATGTATACCTCTAAATCTTGAGTAATATAAATAAATTTGTACAGTGGTGAGGCGGAAACAGCATCTGTTTATGGAAATGTACAGGAAATGTCAGTTGGTTTGCCTTTTAATACCTTAACCCTAACAACTTTTCAACCACATTTGGACATTAATAGATATTTATAGATATATCTGTTACAGATTGCAGACTTCTCGGCCTTGCGTCTTTAAATCTGAAATATTACATGTTTAGATTGTAATTGTCTTCTGCATGTATTTTAAAAAGAAAATACTCTTCGAAACCCATTTAGCCTTTAATTGTAATTACAAAATTTATCGGAGCAAATTTTAACACAGCCTGGTTTGCTTAAGGTAAGTAGATTTTATTTTACATTCAGCCTGTGTTTCAGTCAGGGATCGATAAAAATTCTTGGCTTAGTTATGAAAAAAATTCTAATAAGAGGCAGAAAAAAATAAATTTTGAATCTCTTCAACATAACCACAGCAGTGGTGGTGTTGTTACTGTCGCTTCTGACTGGACTTGTCAGCCTGCTAACCAAGTCCATGGAGGAGAAGCTTGTTTATTCCTGTGGCACTGACATATAATAACACTTTAGATGCCTTCACCACATAATGGGGTCTTGAGAAGTCATGCTGCTTATATTATGTTTTCCTGTGTTTTCTAGACTGACAGCTCAAGCATGAAGAGGTGATGGAGTTCAGCAACATTTCTTCTTGGTGGGGATACTCACTCACTCTCTCACATGAGCACTCCTTGGAAACTTCAGAAATAATAAGGTACATTTAGACCAGAAAAAAAAAAAGAAAAAACATGTTTTGAAACCTTTTGAATAAAAACACACTATGTCTTATGAAAACTGCTACGAATCAGGACAGTTGTAGTTCTTAATTCAGCTCCTATTTCAAGGTATTCTATATGAACAAGCATGACGAGTGACCTTGTGTACAATGATAATCAGTACATGAGTGTACACAGATTGGTCAAGAAAAGGAAGGCAGCCACTTGGAACTGCCATTAAAAAGGGTAATGAGCTGAAACTAAGATCCAGGCTCTGCTGAACCTTATGAAATGAAGCAAACACAACTCAAATGTGACTTTATGCCACTCGCTTGCAAGCTGTTACATCACTTCAGAGTTCTTCTTGGTGGTGCAAATGCAAGAACAAAAAGGCCTTAATCTTATTTAGTTCTTGGGAAAGTTCCCCATAGATTTGTCACCATTAATTAGTCTCCAGAACTGTTTTGCTTGCAGGTGTTTGTGTTTAATCTTTAAAGAGTATAATAACGCTATCTAAACATGCCTTCACTCTCCTTAGTATCACTCTTCTTCATTTTTTTTAGTCAAACATCTCTGTTTTTATTTCAGTACTAGTGAAAAAAATCAAAAGAAGCAAATTCCTTACGTTTGACATTAGTCTTTTTTCCTATAGGTAAAATTTATCTGAGTACATGGTGAAGCACTTTGAAGCTGTTCCTGCAGGTCAGAGCTGCTCATCCTCATTTCCCATCCTGCAGGATGAAGGAGCTGGTGCTGATTAAACTGGAGGGGACTTCATGGAGGTCCTTATGCTGTTCACATCCTCACGTCATTCAATGAAAAATGAATGGTTGCTCTCTTAAAAACTGGTGAGGTGTTCTTTGACCTCCATGTCTCTAGCTCTTACTGTGGGTGTGCATGAGTGAGGGTGGCTGTATTTCAATGCAATGACATTGAGGAGCAGTATGGAGCTGTATAAAGCAGAAAAAAGGAAGAAGCAGATCATTAACTGGTGGGCTTTCTGCCACTGCTGCATTACCAGCTCTTCAGTCTTAAGGTAGGGTCTCAAGGATAAAAGGATAAAAGTTCACTTGCAGGCTGATGACAATAAATGTCAGTGTCACCTAAAAGCTTGCTGTAGGTCATTGTGGGTCATGCTATGTGAGGAGCTTTGAGATAGATTATATATGGAGGAGTGAAGAGGCATAAATTTCAAATCAGACTCGGCATGCAAAGTTATTAGGTGCTGTTATAAACAAAGTTAAATTTTGTCATTGCCTGATATGGAAAATATACATTGAACTGTACAGATCCTGTATCTGTCTGGTTCTAGATTACAGTATAGAGCAGGAGTCTGGGATTTTATTTTTTTTAATTTCCTTTATTTAACCAGGTAAACCTCGTTGAGATTTAGATCTCATTTTCAAGAGGGAAGAAGTCTGCAATACACAACAACCTGGTTACAAAATAAAAACAAAAAATGGAATTACTGTCGATAAGGTTCAGTGCAAAGCCCTGCGCTACTTCCTAGCATACAAACACTCCCAAACTGACCTTATAAGGAGAATGAGGAATGAGGTTGGGAACCGTGAGAAATTAGATATACTGGAGATATGGTTAGACTGTGGAACAGGTTTATCAGTGTGGCATAGACAAATAGATATATAATTGGATAGATTAACAAAACACATTTTCTGCTGAGGCTTGTCCAACCGAAATACTTGGGCTAGACAGATTGAGAGGATATTTGAAGAGGCTGATTTTAAGTTCATTTACAGAAATAAGTTGAGATTTAACATTGAACAAATTAAATGGCTCCATTTTGAAGCTTATAATTATAAATGGGCTAGTGGCATTTTACAGGAGCCAGAATTACAAACCTATTGTTTGTGATCCAGATCTTTATGTGACATGGAGCTTAACTAAAAACTAGAGGTCAGTGTTTGCACATCTTAGATCTGGTACTTTGCCTCTAGCTTTAGAAACTGGACGATTTCTCTCTGTCCAAGAGGAAAATCAAAAATTTAATTGAAAATTAAATGTGATTTTTGTTTTATTGTCATTTGTATGCAATTCTCAGAAATTCATTGTTTGGTAAAACCCTTGATGTTACCCCACATTTCTTTTTTATGGATGGTGAATATAAATTACAGTATTTATTTAAGTATCATGTGTTTCCGTTAGCTCAGTATGTTTCAAAAGCTTGGTATCTTCAAAAGAGGACACTTTATGTTTTAAGTTCCTGTCATTATATTTGAATATGTTTGTACATCTCCAAAAGCCAATCAGGGCAGGGCATCTTTATAGTGTATGGCACAAAAGAAACAAACTACTACTCTGCAATTTGTGGGCTAAGGTCAGCTACAGGTGACTGTGCCTGGTAGCCGATCATGGCCATAATCATTAGTTTGTGCTGTTGTAATTTCTACAAAAAAATATTTTCATAGGTGGCGATCTATTATCAAAATTTTTAATGGGCACCAAATTTGTTTCATTTTGTAAATGTGTAGTAACTGGTTGACCTTTGCCCTCTGGAAACATTTATTAATATCTTTAAAATGATAGTGGCACAAACAATATTTTTTGCTGCACAAACGTTTAAAGAAGTCAGTGGGGGGCAACTTCACTCAGGGCAATAAAGCTAATGCTGCATCTGCTCTTCTATGCCTATGGATTTACTGATAACCTTTTTCCTACGAGGGATGGACACGTGGTTGCAGTGACTAAGGGGAGGGCAGATAGTGGATACACTGAAGGTTTTTTTTATCTCACAGCGGGTTAAGAAGTAAAGCTCTGGAGTGAGATTTAAAATGATGAACTCAGCATTCTGGGAGGATAAGGTGTGACTGCTTTTTGAGCTCAGTGTTGTACAGTCATCAAGTGTAGTAAGTATCAGAATCTCTCTGAATACGTCCAGATCTCCTGGCTTTCTGTCTTCTCCTCGCTATCCACGACAAACCCGCTAGACGCCTCTGATCTCTGTTTTGGTCCAATCATCAAAAACCTGAAGTATTTGGGTCAGACTTTAGCCTTGCAAAAAAAAAGATAAGAGGAGAAAAATAACTGTGACAGAAAGTACACATGCCGTCCCTGTCCCCTGTTTTGAAAATGCAATAGTGCACAAACTGTAGCCATATGCCAGTGCAGCAGACAGAATGCAGCCTAGTTATTGGGCCAACATCTTTTTATGAGTTTTATTTCATCTGATTGGTTTATAAAACTCGCTACATTCTGCCAAGATGTAAGTCTAGTTTTAATCTCCTTGGAGCTGAGTGTCATACTGCCGCTAAGACATCGATTGTACCAACTTCTTAATTGATACCACTGGTGGACCTCCTGCCAGGGGGGAATGTGGCTTCTTGTGGTGTGTGTGTGTGTGTGTGTGTGCTTTCTGCCGTGTTAAAGACTTGCAGTGAATTCCCTGGTGACCTGGATGAAAACAGAGCATTCGCTTATCTTCATCGAATCCCAATCTTGAAAATACATGTGCACAGCAGTCAGGGGGCTTATCCAACATCGTTAGGGAGCTCCAGACATTGTTCCCGGACATGCCGATCAACACGGCACCCTGACATGATAACTTGGCATGAGAGACGCTGCAACTGCCATCATTAATTCCTCCAAACTCATGCACATGCATACTGCACCCATATGGACATATGTCAGGCTTCTTCCTCCTGTAATCAAGTCCTGAGGCTCCAATTATAAAAAAGAATTATTCATTTGGAGATTTTCACCATATTCATTATCTCACTGAATTCCATACACCAGCTCCGTTGCTAAAACTACGTTCTATGATGAATAATGGTTGTTGTTTGAAACGTTTCACTGTTCCTAAATGTCATCATTAATCTGGACAAGTAGAAATGTTGCCAGCTCATTTCTAAAGTGGAGAGTGTAATTGTGGTTTTGTCTCATAAGAGCTTGTGTACGAGAAAAAGATCCAAATCTCTGTTATAGCTTGCCTTATTCCTTTGTGCATCAGAGGGGTGTATAAGATGCAAAGGTGGGGAGGAACAGGTTTTTATGAGCACTGGAGGCAACCGAAAAGCGAGCATGTATATAAAGGCTCTCAGAGCTGGGATGATCAGAGGGTGTGAGCCCAACACATTCATCAGGACTCTCTCCACGGGGATGGGGCCCAAGCACCACGGAGACTAATAAAAATTCTGTGGGCCGAACAGAAATGAAATAATTTATTCCTGGAATGGAGTGGAGGGGCGCTGGAAACAGTACAGGGAAGGGCAAGGGAATGGATCAAGGTTGCGTTCAGTGTGGCCCTGCACTTTTTCATATTCCACGCCACACCCTGGGAGGAAATTCAATTGCCCCTCTCCCTTCCTTTTTTTTCTCTCTCGCGCAAGGAAGTGAGAAAAAAAGGGGGAAAAAAGATATAATCAGTCCTTAAATTCAAAGTGAATGCAAGGGGGAGGAATTTACAGTTCAAAGAAGATAAATATATCTTTTTAAAGATCAGTTGGTTCTCTGAGGCACTTCCTTTAGGACTTGAGGAACCAACAAGTAACAATAATAAACCTCTAAGACATTTTAATTCTGTAAAAATTAAAGATGCACAATGAAACAACATAGTGTTTCCTTTTTCAGTTTGATATTGATGAAGGATATTGATTCTTCAGATGCTGGAACATCAAACAGCACCTGTAAGGAAGCAGCACCTGTCTCATCTCTTGACAGCGAAGCAGCAGGGAGACTGGCCTAAGGTAGACAGTGCAACACTTTGGTCGGCATAAATGTCCATCTCCCAGCCTGAATTCAGTCTTCATGGTGACCAATGGTGCTGGTTGTTGTCCCACTTCCCTAATTATTTCTAATTTTATTTCTAATTTTATTTCAGACTTTTATCCAGTTCAGTGTCTCTCATATTAACCAGATCTTGTTTATTTTGAACTAAAATCAATGAATTATGCTTCAACTTGCATGTTGATAATGTTATCACCAAGCTTTTTAAAATCTGGAATTTGCTTATTTGCATCTGTTTAATTCACTCTTGTTCTACTTGCAAAAACTAACTTTTAACAAATGACTTTCATACAGCCAAATTGGAAAAAACATATTCTCATTCACATTTTTGAATTTTACTGGAAACGATGGTGAACTCAGTGTATTTATTAAGACTGTTTTTAATTGCAGCCACCTGCAGGGTTCCTCTGATAAAATCCTGGTTCATTTTTAACATAATGACATGGACATAAACTTCACTAAAGTAACTGAACTGCAGACATGCATAAAGCGTTATTGCTGGAAAGAAACAGAGGAGGAAGTTGATATTTTTCAAAATAAAATAATCTACAAATTGAAGTTAAAATGACAACCTTGACAGATAATGTGGCTCACGAGCCACATATTAGCCACTCCTGCCCTAGCTAATGTTCCCCCCAGATTACCAAGGCTTCCACTGTAGTCGCCAAGCTCTTAGCTGTCAGGATAGATATTAGAAATCTTTTCTGCAACAAAAAAAAAGTTTTTTCTTGACTTTCATTCACTTTTTAAGAAAACAATTTCAGGAAGAGCTGCGCTCAGCTAAAGTTGACACAAAAAGATCCAGTACTATTAAGTCTGCAAGGTTAACACAAATGCATTCAAATGAACATGCATAGCCCTGACATTTACTTTGTTCATTGTTTCCTTCCTTAAGGTCAGCTCTAAGATGTGTCTAGCCTCCCTCTTCCAGCTCACCACATTTCATACCTTCCCACTTGGCCGGCCAGGCCGCTACCTCAGATGTTGACCTTGTAGGGCTAAAAGGATTCCTCAAATGACTCCTTTATTCTACTTAAGCTCACGGCCTTTTTCTATGTTGCATTGGAGGTGGGGGGCAGTTATTGCAGCTGCAAACTTGCTCCACTAAAGGAAGTACTCAAGACCACTTAGGGGAGTTGACCACCAAATCATATGGGAGCATATTGTCAGAAAAGACAGGATGTCATTTAACAGAATGTCCATTTGGCAGAAGATGAGGTCTGTTACAATATTTTTTTGTATAATACTTTTACAATATTATTGAAAAGCAGCATATTTGCATAGGTAATATTACCTACTCCAGACTCCCCCTAGTGGCCTGGAGCACTGGAGTTTCTGCTATTTGCAACGTTTTCCCATTTGCTTCTATTTCCTGTGATTGCAGCATTTTTCTGTTGCATTTGTTTTTTGTGTGTTTTGGAGTCCACAAACTCCAAAACAATTGTTTGTTGTGCTTTGCACCTGCTTGCTGCATGCTTGTACCTGTCGGCCACTGTAGCTGGAGGAAGATTGGCAATAATGAGAGAAAAATTAGTGACGTTTCTCTATCAAACGAAAGAGAAGTGAACCCATCTTACCGGTCAAATCTTTGGTGCAAAAAGAAAATTCAAACTGGAATACAGATATGTTTGAGTTAGGAAAATGTCTAATGAGAGCCTGTATTAATGCACCCAAAACATGTAATAATCTGATGGCTCGTCAGTGCACAGACTTTTAATAATCTCAGAGAGATGACTGACAAATTCTTAGAAAGAAATCACAAATGGGAAAACTGCATTTAGTGATGAATATTTATGGGGGACTCCACTGCCTCAGATTGATTTGGTGTCAAAGAAACCTCCTTCCTTAGATCAAGATAAAACATTTGGATTACCTGTTACACTCAGGTACGACAGAGACCTGAGAGTTTGTATTTTAGTTACAAACTCTGGAACCTTATGAGGACAAACCAAAGCCTTTGTGTGTGCAAATACAGTTACTGCAGGTGCTTTGATTGCATTGGTTACCTTAGAATTAGTTAATATTTCTTATTTAAACAGTGTTGTATAATACCGAGTTCTCTTTACCTCAGTGGCAAAAGCAGCCATTGTTTTTTTCTTCTAATAATTTGGAGAGAGTTTGACTTTAACAACTGGCTCTGCTCCATTGATTTGATTGGTTGAAGCCAGGCTGTGACAGACGACCAACAGATGGCTCATCCAATCATTTGCCAAGCATTTTCAGAAAAAGTCTGCCCTTTTAAAACACTTTCTATTCCATCTTTTCCAGATGGCTCTTTCTAACAAACCACTTGGCACATAAGGTAACTTGGGACCTTCACACTTCTTCACCAAAAAACCCCCTTTGTGTTTTTATTGTGAACAACACATGATCCAGCTAGGGGCAGAAAGCCATCAAGCTTTTACTACGCTGCAGAAGAAAAAGCAGGTTCTCGGATAACTGTTGAACATGTAACTGAGTAGAAACTCCCTGAAGGGTCTATTTGTTTATCAAAATGCATGCCAGATGGAGGAAGGTGCCAGTCACACTGACTGAAAACAACAGAATGTAAATTGTAAAAAAAAAAAGGAAATGAAAAAAGTCTTACTTAACATTGTTTTCACCAGATTTCAATGCTGCAGTGATGAAAGCCAATTTCAGTTTCAGATTTACTGTGAATCTGACACTACCCCTCTGAGATTCTCACAGACCTTCAGTCTCAAAGTCTGCATGTTTTTGCTTGCATTCAAAAAACATAATAAAAATACTGACTCTTTAACTATTTTATTCAATTGTTAAGTTTATAGACTGCTTTGAGGTCGCAAACTGTCAAAATTACACTTTTACATAGTAAGTAATGATCACCTGAGACACCGAGAGCGTGACAAACAATTTCTCCTAAACCTGTTTCTCCAGTCTGTCCCTTTCTTTATGCATAACACTTTCTGTTTCTTGAAAACTAAAACCATTCCCTGGAAACATACCCACCAGTCTGCTAATCAAAACAGTTCGGGATGCCCATAAATCATGTACAAACTGCCAATAAATATAAAAACAGTCCCTGCTTGAGCATGTATGTGTAACGAATAAGCACTCTGATGCAGATAGAATGCTTATTTATAGCCGAGCTTTTATTTTAGTTTTTATCCTATGAGTTTCATTTCTCTAATAACTTAAAGCTTTTAAACATGTTACTTACAAGATTTAGAGTTAATAGTGTAACATTAGCGTAAATACAAAGCAAGAGTATTTATATGTATGTGAAATGCATATAAATACCGTGGTCTAGAGTTACCTTTGCTTATCATGCTATTCAGGAAGGTTTTGGCTCGCAGACATAAACAAGTTGGTTCAAAGTCTCCATATCAGTATGTAAAACAAAAACTAAAGATCTTGTCAGGATGGTAGATGAGGCTTGTAAGAAAGTCACAGTTACTGACATGGGCTGAGAGGCCTCTCCAAAACAATACTCCATATGCAAGAGTAAAAGCCAGATTAAAGTCGGCAAATGCATGCAAGCGTAAAAAAGTAAAGATTTTGGAGATATGTTGAGTAGCATTCTGTCGAAATTAATGTTTGGCCATAATGACCACATTTGGATTAAAAAGAAGGAAGATTGGACACCTAAGAACACCCTATCTAATGTGGAGTACAGTGGTTGCAGCATTATGTAGTTATTATTTCAAAAGTCCTGGTCTTTTGTATGTTCTCTATGGAACACAAAGATTTCTCATCTTGCAAACCTGACATAAAAGATTAACTTCTGTTGTCTTTTTAAGATTGTACAGGCATCCACTTTTATATCTAGAACATCCTAATTGTAAGACTTATTACTAGGAATAATAGTTGGGGTGTCTTAATTTATTCCTCATCAGAAATAGTCTTTTTAAAGAATATTTTAGATACAACTTTAGATGGGCCTCTCTTATATTCTTCATCTGTACTAATTGTATCTATTTTTGTAAATTGGCAACAAATATCCAATCTCCAATTATGTTTACAAAACACTCAGACCTTTATGCTTTCATTGAATGTCCTAATTTATTTGTTTGATCACACTACCTTGTAACTTTCAGAATTACCTGAAGCAGAAACTTTGAGGGATTTTCACAAAAATTGGACAATATAATGTGGCTATGCAAAATAAAAGCAGGTCAAGCTGAATATTAGTTATAATTTGTATCTGTACATGTGCCTACATTTTTATAATAACGGTGCCTCTTCTGGTTAAAAATACAACTACACTCAAAGAAACAAAACAAAAATGAAAAAAACAAAGAAAGAGAAAGTGAAATTGCCAGTGGGCAAAACAACTGTATTTCCACTCCATCTTTGTACATCTTATTGGTGTATGTTTGTGTGGTTTCTGTATGAGATTGTAAGAATACACAAAGTTACTTGTTGGGTTTGTAGCTCAGAGTTAATAAATCCACAACTAAAGAAAAACAAAGAACCAAGTCACATCAGATTTCACGAACAAACATAAAAAAAACTTTGAATAACACTTACTCACTCTTTCACACACAGTCAAGCACAGACGCACACCACTAAAGCAATGTGCCTGTACAATACATCCAACCTGTCCTAATCACAGGAAGAGAAAATGTTCCCACACTGTAAATATTATGCAACTGCTCTCAGACAATGTAAACCTTTGTATGCAACAAAAGCGTATCAATACGGACTTGAAGTAAATACAGTAACACATACCATCACATGCCTCATAAACCGTAATGTCGCCACTCCAGTATTTCCATAGACTGCAGGCCAAGCAGAGACAGGAGGGAAGGGAGAAGAGCGCGTGATGATGAATTGATTGATGAATGCAAATGAAGATGAATGCATTTGGCAAATACAGATAACAAGAGAAATATGAAGAGCACAACAGCTGGTTTCACCATTTCACCGTGGCAGAAAATATGAATAGGTGATGTGTATCTGGCTTATTAATGCCACTGCAGCAGCAGCAAACGCATCACTAAACCAGATACGGCTCCCTTATCACAAATCATTTGACACAGGAACAGTGTACCGCCAGTCTCTTTGTAACACCTGGAACTTAATCACTGGGACGGGGCAAGCGGATCGGCTCCAACGCCCTACACCCTAACTTTTATTGCCATATGGACTGAGTCCTAATACTGACCATAGATCAGTGCACAAGCAGAGTAACGAGCAGCCGTTTATTTTTGTCCCCGGGGCAGCGTCACTCCATCACAAAACATTCAGATCGGTAATAACCAGGTGGAAGTAGCTGTGTGTGTCGGCATGTGGGGGTGTGCGTGTGTGTGTGTGTGGCTGTTTGGGAGCAGCAATGCTAATAATTAATCAAGTCATTAAAAAATACTTCAACAGTTTCTCTTTTTAATCTTTGATAAATCTTTTATGTTCTGCTCTGTGTAACCACAGTAAAGATGTCTCTGCTACAGAAAAAAGATGAGACAAAATAAACATTTAACATAAGTCATTAATAATAAATTAGTGTGGAAAATTAGAATTACAAGTTATTTTCCACGCCTGTATTTTCCATTAAATATTTCAATTAATGCAAATATATATATTTATTAACCTCAGAGGTAATTTAGTAATATTTTAAGATACCATAGTAAAGATTTCAATTACAACAAAATGTATTTTTATGTGTCATAACAGGCTATTTTATCACCCGATCACAGATTTACTTTCTACCCTCTTATTTAAAAATGGCATCATAGGTTTAAAGAAATGTCAGTTGCCTTTGTTTTTGCTGTACCATGCTGAGATTATTAGTGGTCCCCTCTTTGTATGCCTGGTGGATGTGGCACTAAAAACTGGATGGTTCCAGTCAGTTTCACATCCCTTCTTTCCAATCCCCTCTTAGAGTGAGGGAGGTACTAGAAAAGACTGACAAATAAATTTTTTTTTTTTTAGTGTTTTAATTGTAGATTTAATTGTGTATTCCTTTTGTTTAATCAATAGTATACACATATTTGTCGACTGATGATACATTTGTTAACTAATTTTGAAAATTACCTCTTGTTGTTCTTTCCATTTGAATTTCCATTAATGCTAATTATCTACCAGGCATCCATTGTCTTGTACTTATGAGATCGGGCTGGAAGGGCAACAGGTCCAGGCGAGTCATAAATGAACCCTCCTGAATTTAGTGTAACAGTGTTATTTTTAACAATAATTTTTTTCTAAGGCCTTATGCAAACATCTCAGTGCATACTATCAGTTTTGGGTAAAATCTCTTTTAAGACCATATCAGGTCTTTTATTTTTACCTGCCTAGAATTCTTTTTTGCTGGATTTCTTGTTTCCTGCAGACCGATTCTAGCTGTGTGAAAGCCTAGCAGTTTTGCTTGAGAATTTATCTATTTGCTTAGATATTAAATTTTTGGCTCTTGAGATAGTCCAGCGTAGGTAAATTTTGCTCTGAGGCTGCAGACAGGCGTTTTCTTCTGGTAGGCAGTGCTGCACAGTAAATCATCGAACCACAACTCCAGACTGCTAAATCTGCTAAATCTTGCTGACATTTTTTTTACAGTTAAATTGGAGTTTTGATTTACCTTTAAACAATCCTCCCAGGAAGTGTATCTTTTTCTTGGAAACTGTAAACACATCTACACAGACAAGCTTTGCGTTGTAATTTTCTCCTTGTTGCTCATTATTTAATTAGCAGAATGCTGAGCATCTCATTAGGGAAGCCTATAGCTACTGATTATTGGCACAGATTTAGTTTTTATTGCTTTAAAATTTGCTTCACTCTATCTTTCCAGATAATTGTACACAACTAGTAGATTTAAGTTAATGAAGGCCTGATCTTAGGGGATAGCCAAACCTTCTAAATATTGCTTACACCAATAAAATTGAATCTGTGGTGAAGTAAATTTACATAACTGAGTTTGTGAAATCAACAATAAAAATTCAAGTTAGTATCTTTACACAAAAATATGTAGCATTCGTGTCAAAAATACTTGGTCAAGGAACAAGACATTGTAATTTGTTTTTCAGAAAATCAATTGTTTAAGTACTAAGAGCCTATCCTTTTAAGTTAATCCACACAACAAAAAACAATCTTGTCTTTGTTTCATTTAAAAACACTAAATACTACCCATAAGCCATCAGAGTTCACAAGCACCAACGGACCAGCGGCGATTTGAAGTAGAGATGATTATAAGCTAGTAGAAGTCTTTAAGGTGCTCATTTAGTTTATGACAGCTAAACAAAATTTATCAAGTTATTTTAGCTTTGCAATACTTAAATCGCACAACTTGACTTTGTATTTATATGTTGCAATAATTGATTTTTTTCCTTTTTGGACTTTATATGTAACAGTATTGGCCAGCAAGATATCCCACAATGCATTGTGCCACCAGCAGTAGCAACTAATTAAAACACTTTTTTTGTCACAAAAATTAGTTTTAAGATGTTTAAGGCGAAAATGTAGACTCCAAAGCTACATCTGTGTTTCAATCAAGTATTTTCTTTTTAAGTAAGTAGTTTCTGGTTCAAAAAACTAAGCTTTGTTGTGGATAAGTAATTAGATATTACAGTGTACTGCAAATTTCATTTACTACATTAAAAAAGTTTAGCAATTTATGCAAACTTCAGCTTTACTTAATATGCTTAAGTTCACTTAATTGGAGTTTCTTTTTCATATAACTACATATGTAAGTACTTTAAACAAAGAACAGTCTTGTTTGATGAGCATAAATAAATAAAGGCAACTATTTGCATAAGTAAATAGGGCAGAATATTTTAATCAGTGTACTTTCCTTTTTATCCAACTACAAAAGTGGAGAATGCATAATAGAGAAACTAAATGTGCTTGAAGTTTTCTTTCAAATGTCTTCAGTTTACCTTTTCAGCTCAACTTTAAAAATTGCTTTAGATTGTCTTGCAATATTTATACACCAATGAGAATAAATACTAAAGTATCTTGTGTGCCTTAATTTTAGTCATTAATATTCAGCTGGTCACTAGGACTGACAGATTTCCCATGTGCTCTAAAAAACCCTCTTCCTCAAATTAACTATATTTTTTATGCAGCCCTGACGAAAACATGAACTGATATACATGGATATGAAAAATCACTTTTTCCTCACTTACAATTTGAAATACAGCCTTGTATTGGAATAGTCTCTTTCCTTAAAATTTTACATACAAATATTCATCATGACAATGTAGAAAAAAGTTTGAGTTTTTCACAAATTTATTAAAAATAGAAAACCAAGAAGTCGCATTTACATGAGTATTCACAGCCACTCTTGTAATTAGTGACCTGTTTTTGGATGTTTGGAGGCCTCCTTACCATCAGCGTAAAGTTTGGCCACAGATTCTGTCAGGTTCTAGTCAGGACTCTGGCTGCACTCCAAAAATGATTTTTTTAGTCAGAAAAAAACATGTTGGTAAAATAATATTTAAGTCAACCATACCTTGCAAATGCTTCATTCAAAATTTGTATTCTGAAAACCACTGATGCAGACGAATAACAGTTTCTACATCTCAGACCAAACACAACTTCTTCTACTTTTAGAGATTATTGGATGAAAAGAAGCAAAAAAATATGCCGCAAGCAATCAACCTCCTGTTGCATTTCTCTCACTAAACAGACAAAGTTAGGTTGAATTTATTTGAAACTCTGCAGCCGAAACATCAGAATTAAGAATCTGAACTGCAGCTCTGAAACACTGCATGTCTCCTGCGCTGACTGCTAGCTGCGCACGCATGGCACGCTAGTTACATGCTGCTCCACTCATCCATCCACATGCACAGGCGCATGCAAGCAAGACTATGAAGCTGCACCTCTCCATGCTAAGACGCACCAGGCATCTGCCTGGGTGACACTCACATGTGGATCCACAGATGCTGGTGTGGCGCCTCCGTTTTGCTTGGAGAAGCAGAAAGAGGCGATAGGAGGCAGCGGTAAAAAGAAGGGGGTAAAAAAAAAACGCAGGACGGTGAGGGAGGGATGCGGGGAGGGAACTAGTGATGGATGGATGGATGGATGGAGGGAGAGAGGGAAGGAAGGGGGGGATGCGGAGCGACGATAGGGAAGAGGGCATGAGAGGGCTGAGTGGTTCTAGTAAATATTTATATTGCATTATGATACGAGGAGGAAGACTGAGAAAGGAGGGGAGATAGAGAGCACGTCCTATCCCTTTATTAATTTTATTCCGGACCGCTAAGTTTAGCATTCAACACGTGTCGCCTGAGATGGAGAGGCAGGGAGGGAGGAGGGGGAAGGAGGAGAGACACAGGGGGAGAGAGGGAGGTTGACGGTTGCTAGGTGACGGAGCGCATATACTGAATTTTAACAAAAGAAGAGGGAAAGAGGGAGAGCTGGAGAGAGTGCGTGTGAGAGAGAGGAGAGAGGGAGCGACAGAGGTGAAGAGAGAGATCGGGAGAAATTGAATACATGTAGAACATATATATTTATACAGATATATATTTTCCCAGTGTGCGTGTCAGTGTGCGTGTGCGCGCGTGTGGCGGAGGTGGCGCTGGTGGTGGGGGACACCCGCAAAACGGATACCTCAAAAAGCAAGGATGTGAAAAAGGATGGAGGGACGCAGGAAGAGAGGGGGGAAAGGCTGGTGAAATTCAGTAAGTACATTTTTGTTTGATCCGGTTCAGATTTGCAGTGCGCATTTTTGCTCCAAACACGCACACAGACCCTCTGCTGCTGCTGCTGCTGCTTTGGATTAATTGCGGTTCGGGCAGTGAGAGGATGCTGCGCGTCATTGATACATGGAATAAATGAGCAGTCGGATGTCGGCATTCGCGTGTAGCGACGCTTCTGATGGAGAGATGGAGGTTGGAAGCGGCCGACGCGCCGGGGCTTTGACCCCTCTGTCATTGCTGCGCCCGAAAAACTCACAGGCGCAGATGGGATAGACGCTCACGCACACAGTTTACCGGCAGTTCAATTAATCATGCACACCAAAGAACCTTGAGGCTGCACCGATCCTGTCTTTCTGGAAATGTTTGGTAAAAAAAAAGAAAAGAAAAAAACGACAGAGTTTGGGTTCAGTTTAAGAGAAAAACTGGCAACAGTTTTCATGCTTCACTTTGCTGCGGAGGTTTTAATTGATGCTCGTTTTCTCCACATGCGTGCTTAGTGTCGGTGCGTGAATGTGTACTTCGTTTTAAAAAGCCACTGCAAGATTGCCGATCAGTTTTCCCACCCTCTTGATCTATTTATATCCCGATACGCTGAATATTTGGGCGTATGGCGGCCCGCGGTTATCCCCTCTGTTGCCACCGAAGAATCTTCAGACAGCTGGAACCGGCGCTTTATTTATTTTACCAGGAGTCTGCGTGTTTGTGTGTGCGTGTGTGAGAGAGAGACAGAGATTTTACTTAAGTTGTTTGTCGAGAATAAGTTTTCCTTGCCAAAAAAAGCGTGATTTTATTTTATTGTCTTGTATTAGAAAAGAATCAAGGGTTTTTTTGACTGTAAAGACCACCAAGGGAGAACATGATGATGTTGACCTGTAAAATGGAGAGGCACAGTGTTTCTACTCACGGATTTACTGCAGTGCTTGAGAGTGACAATGTCAAATTTATAGGCCTGCACCGGGAGGCCGTTGGATGCAATTGTAATTGAAACAAATGTGTTTTTATTTCCTTCATTTCTGTCCGAGTTGCATTCTCTGCTTCCCTCCCGGATGATCTATTCAGTTCATCATTTCCCCTCACAAACCCCCTTTTTGAGATTGTAAGCACATGCAGGCGTACTGCAGCAGTGTACTGCATGCACTGCTGCCCCTGAAGTGTTGCCTTCAGTGTCCCTTCTCCGTTGAACGGTCGCCCAGAGATCTGTACTGTACCAGCTGTTGTAAGAGGGGGGTGGCGGGAAGGGGAGGTGAGAGCAGACAATCAGTCAGAAGGTGTGAGGAGAACGAGGATGTGGAGGGCAGGCATGATGATGAAGGTAAAAGAAGCTGATTGGAATTAGATCTCAAAGGTTGGAGAAATGTGAGGAACAGAGTCAACATTTGTGAGCTTGTTTGCTTCAACTCCACAGTCCTCATCAATTTCATCCCATTGATTCTTTGACTTCAGCTCAGAAAAGCCTCAAGCTTACAGCCCATTCCTCCCCCTGTCAACTCTCCTTCCCCTCATTTGCTTGTTTCTTTTCTTCTGCCAATACCCCTGCCTCTTCTCGCCCCAGTCTTTTCCATCTTTTTCTTCACCCCTGCAACCTGTGACTTCCTCTGCACTGGTTTACTCTCCCACCTCCCAGCCCTTTCATCTTGTGTTTGATGCAACATTAGTGGGTTGTTTCCTCAATCCTGCAGCCCACCAGAACCCCCACTTTTTTCCCTAGCTACACGTGCCACCCAGTGTTCTTTTAATACCACTAATTAAGGTAAAGCTCGTTAACATAGAACATCAATTAGCCTTTAACGAGATCAGAGGCGGCTGTTTTGGAGTGATTACAGTACTTTCTTCTCCCAGGGTGCATCTCTGGACTCTTCTGCAGACTGCTGGAACTATGGAGTTGGTAGTGAGGACTTGTGTGACAAGAATGTTTTTCAGCAATTATTTCCCTGCAGTTTGCTTGGAAGACACAGCAACAGATGTCAAACTCTTTAACCACAAATCTTCTATTTCCTCTGATACCATCTCTCACTTGAACTCATTAAATAAATCCGCATCATTTCGGAAAAGACTGCCCTCCTTTGAAAGCAGCTGGGGACACAGATTGGCAGGCTGTTATCCACGACCAAAGTCTTAATTGCCGATAGCACTTTTAAGGTTCTTATTGCCCAAACTCGCTCAATGCTTTCGACAGTCAATGCAACAGTATTTTGCACGTAAAATTAAAAGTTAAAGAGCTGACAGTTATAAGACCAAAGCAGCGAGCCTTCTGAGGAAGAACCGTGTGTGTGCAGTCGTGCAGTTAAAGCTGAGATAATTAGTTTGCCAGATATCCACAGTTCTGCAGCATCTTTCATGTCAGGTCTTTCCTGGTTCATTATTTCTACATTACCACAAACTGAATGTCTGGTTATTAAAAACAAATCAAATTCAGTCATCATTATTTATCTGCTGTGAAAAAAATGGTGGCAGAAATGATTAAAATGATTAAATTATTCAAATGAAAGAGGCAAACAATGACACAACAAAGTAATAATGAACTTACTAATGAAATTCACAGAAAACAATAAAATCTTGATGGCATAAAAGAAAATGTGTAAATACATTAAAAGGAAATCACATTTAGCGGTAGAACAAGAGCGTAAAGGTGAGTTATAAGCTTTGTTTGAAGATTATTAATGAAAAAGTAATCATTCAACAGTTGCAGGATGTCCTGTTTGACTCAGTGAAGCTGTGAAGAGTTTGGAGTTTAAATTATTTATAAAAAAATTTACATGCCTGTTGCAGCATTATGCTACACAAGAATAATCTCCCAGTTTGCCTCTAGAACTAGGGAGTCTTGGTGGTGTCCTTATATGTCCTTTGTAAATACAGATACTTTTGGGCAGAGAGAATTGTTGGTTTGGGAGTCTGAGAGTTTATTTTGCACATATTCTTTAAACCAAGTGAGTTTCTCACCCTCTGTTTTGTTTTTGAGTCACGTTACGATAAGCTTGAGTAAAAAATTTTAAAGTATTTCTCAAAAGAATGAAAACAAAACAAAAAAGAGACAATTTATGCCAATGCATGTCATAGTACACATTGATATTTATAGTTATAATGTTAGCTGCTTTACAGACATGGTCCTGTAGCTGTACTTATTTAGATACAGACTTAACTTAAGGAGGTGAGAGGTTTCGCTTCTTTAGTTTCTGCCCTTTTGGTATTCTTGTTTATTAACAGTAGAAATACTTGTAGCAGATTAATTTGTATTAGTTGCTAGTGAATGTAAAGTGTAGAAGCCTCCTTTCAACCAGCTGACAAGCAGTGGGCAGTAACTGGAGGAAATAGGGCATTAATCCATTATACTTCTTGCAGCCATCGCTTTTTCTACCATTAAACATTATTTAAATGGCAGGATTAGTAAGTTATGGAAAACCCTTTAGGGGTTTGAAACGAAAGATTAGTTCAGGATTTCTTGTTTTGCAAAAGGATCTAATTGTGACAAACCTTCAGACAGTTTTGAGGTTAACAGTTTGAAGACGCAAAAACTTTGGTCTGTATTGAAATTATCATAATTTTATATTAATTTTGTGTAAGACATGTATTGCCTTTGTTTGCTCTTCAAGAGCAAAATAAGAAAAAAAATCTTGTTTTTTTTCACATTATTTTTTACATAATTTAGAGTCAATGTTCAAATTCAAAATAGACAGTGGTAAAGCCTTAATAGAAATACCGTACTGTAAATTTTTAGAGCATAAAACTAACCTGTCGGTGGTCATTAATCTTTGTACTGATTATTGTCTATAATTCCTGGGCAAGGCCCGAGAACATCTATATTTATTGAAGTCTATATTTGGATTATAGGATAGAATATTAAGAAATCAGATGGAAATTAATGAATTCACATGTTTTAATTTCAATTTTATCTGATAGTCACCAGCTTATCAGGCAAGGTACCTATAATTTCCTCTTATGAGTTTTGTCACTGCTTTTTTCCAGTGACAACTTGAAGTGCCTTCACTAATTAGACCAAATAGAGACGGATTCATTTCAGATATACAGATTAGAATGTTTTTTCTTTCAAGGAATGGGCCTACATATACTGATTTTGACTAATTACAATACAAAAATAAGAAAATAATTGTAATGTAAGATATAAGAGCAATATTTGAAATTTCTTTTACAGCCTTTCTTAGTGAGTGTTTATTGATTACAGTTTCTGTAAAATAGGGTTTTACTGTCCTGGCTGTTGCCTTCCTTTGCAATTTTTCATCTGGGACTTCTCCTATTGAGCTTGAGTACTCAGGATGCGTTTCATCCTGGCCAATCAGCGAACAAAAGGAGGAGTTGTGAGCGATGATGTCAAGTTTTTCCTCTATTTGTGAATCTTAGTCTGCCTATGGTTGTAGTTTAGCATCGGCAGCAGATGAAGTGAACAAAGTCGTTCAATCTGTGTTGGTCATCCAAATATTGAGCAACTAAAGTTGGAGCTTCTCTCTTCGCAGTGGGGAATAGTTGTTTGCAGTGCATGAAATTTCCGGTAAGCTTCATAGCGTAGCTTTCTTCATGACCAAGTTGGCACATTACATATTTCATCTAAAACATTAGAGATTGGGTAAAATCAGATACATCTGTTTAAAACTTCATTAGTTTTCACCTACAGGAAGCAATGGTTTCTCACTAGTCAAGTGTTCAGACCCTCTGTATAAAGAAAAATGTCAAACTGGGGGCTGGATTTTTTTTCAAGATAGGGTTTTACTATTGTGAAATGAAGGAACTATGACTATAATATAGTATTGCAAAGTTTCTTTAAGTTAGTAGTGTTTTTTTTTTTACATTTTTTAGAAATCTTTTTCCTAGTTGCAATTGCCACACAAAGTATTGTTGTTAGCATAACAATAAGTATGGTGTGGTTTCACACGCAGTCCCCAGTGAGGGCCAGTCTAGATTAAAACCATCCTGTTTTGATCAAATACCAGTTTCTCAGTGCGTTTCTAATAATCATGATGAAAAGCAATAGAAACGCCCCTCTCAAAATCAGGTGGGTAGATTATTAATCTCCTGAAGGAAATTGTTGTGTTAGGACATCATCAAGAAAGACACTAAAGATTAAACAGAAATAACACAAATAACATTTAAATTACCTTCTCTGTTGATTAGTTTATCACCCTATTGTTACAGAACCCACTGTCTGCATTCACTTACTGAAACAGCTTAAAGTGTTATGTCAGACCTTTCGCAGAATGTGTGAAACAATACTGCAATTATCAGATATTAAAGTTTATGGATATTCGAGCATGAGCTAAGCTTGGCATCCTATTCTGCACCTGTCAGCTGCTATTGTAGAGCAATGCTAAGATAAAACCTCTGCTCTAAATTTGCTCCACCTTTGGACCAGGAGTAACAAAGACATCAAAACAAAAACTAAAATAAAGTGACAGGAAGTCTCTTAACAAACAAGTGGAGATAGACAGAGACAAGTAATTGGACACTCTGGCAGATAGACTAATAAACAAAATCACACACAAAGGCACAATCAAACACAACACCAAGGGACAATTTAGCAAGCAGTTTCTACCCACACTTACAATCAAACAGGTGCACACACACACAATTGCATGCACACGAACCAGAGCCAAAGCCCTGCGGCGTGTTTTGGGAATACAAGTCGGGTAGCAGCTAAGGCACAGAGCTTCTCATGACTGCATGCAACAGACAGTCGCGCAAACTCATAGAAAGTACATTCAGGGGAGAGCCCCATGGGTATGCAGACAGGCACAAGCACTCACTCAACAAGAGCAAGATTTGCACAATGAATACTTCACAGAAACACACACAACTCACCATTGTGGATGAGAGAAGACCTTGGGACCATCTCCATGGGACGCGCACACACACCATGTGTACCGTGTATTCACACTGCAGTGACACTGACACACCCACACAAGGGGGAAATCAGAATTAAGAAAAGTAATGAACGAGGTTGAAAAGATGTTCCGGAATGTTTTGCGGAGCGTGGCGTTGTGCATGACATGTGCGGTCACTCATGATGATGGATAGGGCAGGAAATGACACCATAAGTGGTTATTAAAAAGAGGAAATGGAGGCATTTATAAAAACTACAAGGGAATGGCTGGAGCTCACGTGATATGTCATATTGGGATGGGGTGTTATGCATCTGTGAGTCTTACTTGTGTTGCATGCTGCAGCATCATCAGTCTTAAAGAGCCTTGAAGGTGGTCTTAATAGATAGATAGATAGATAGATAGAAAGGAAATTTTATTAATACCTTTGGGATTTTCCCTCAGGGAAATTGTCAAAGGGATTAATAAATGATGTGTGCCTTGCAAAAATGTTCTCAAGGCTGATTCCATTGAACTTTTCTACATTTTCTCACATTACAAAGACTTCAGTGTATTTCTATTTTCTATCACTCAACAGAACAAAGTGGTGTGTAATGCTGAAGTGTAACAAAAATGATACATGGTTTTGAAATTTATTTTCAAACAAAACAAAGTCTGACGTTTTGCTCCACATGCATAATGTACTGCACAAAGGGCACCAAATGGTCAGGGAGACGCCATAAAATCTGACTGGTGAAAAATCATTAATTAGTCATTAATGAAATTATCGAAGCATTTTAATAAATATAAGCCAAGCAACATAAAAGTAATAAATTTGCTCCAGAAGAAAGAACCTCCTCCAGACTCCCCCGTGGTGCGCCACAGGTTCTATGCAGGTTCTATCAAATTTCCACAGAAATCCTTTAAGAGAATACTTCAGCCTCTCTAAATTTATGCTAAACAGGACTTCCTAGACCCATCAACTGTAGGATGGGGGTAAGTTGTGTTTCTAGTTGAGCAAAATTAAGTGCCTGGCCAGTAGCGTACAGAAAGCCATACTATGCTGTATTTGTAATAAAGTGTTGGTTTGTGGAATACATAAAAGAGCAGAGAGGGTGTGCGTATCAGCCTCAAAACTGTACTCCATGCGAAGGGTATGAAGTATTTTAGACCAAATGTGTATCCATTTTGGACATGGCCAAAATGTGCATGAGATTGACAGGGGACTGGTTACTTTAGTTACAAGTATCTAAAACACTGGAATACATTTTTGAGAATCTGCGATTAGTGCAGTAGATGCTGTGTATGAATTTTGACTGGATTAGCCAATGTCGGGCACAGATAGAGGAGTTGTGCACTTATTTAAGATGTTTTCCCATTGTTCTTCAAGTTTTAGATCCTGTTGCCATAACATCTTTGTTTATTGTGGGAAGACTGGAATAGTACAGTCCAAGACACACAAAAGGTGGGAAATATTCCATTTTTTTCTGATTGTGGTTTATCAATATCTGACAAAATCTACGTGGGGAGATTTGAGAATTCAGTATCGATTTTCTGGACACAGTGACATATTTGAAAAAACTAAAAAGTTGGGAGAGGTGAGATTAAGTATGGTTGAAAGGTCAATAAAAGGACATGAAAGTAATACTTGTTAATAGAGTTCATGGCATTATCAGATTCAACTTGAAAAGCAGCGTCCACAATTGATGGTCTAAAATTCCGGTTGTGCTAAACTGGAGCATAAACAGAGAAATCTCACAGGTCAAAAAATCTCTTTGGACTGTGAATCTATCATTATCTGGTGATTTGCTTCTTTGTAAAGCACCAAGAGTATTCATAATCTCAGTTGAAGAAGTTGGGCAGGTTGAATTTTCCACCAACTCCTAATCTTTTCTGGGAGATTCAGTAGTGTTGAGCATATTAACCATGAGAATCAGAAAATCATCAGAATAAAATCTGGCAAATGCTTCATTTACTTGTTTTGGATCAGTAAGAGTAACACCCGATGGTGTACAGGCAGCTATAGCTCCCTGGGCAAGAAATTTCCAGCTTTGTCCCCCGACTAAATATTTCATTGTCTAGATTTGAACAATTGCAGTTCTGCCTTATTTGTAGTTAAAAGATCTTATTCAGATTGAAATTGCAAAATAACTATAGTCGATCTTAAGGAATCTACAAAGGGGTCATTAGCTAGTAAATGTGAGTTGAATCTCCATAGTTTTAGGGAAGGTCTGTAAGTAGGGAAATATATATCTAATGATGAGGGAGCATAATGTGAAATGACAATGCTATAATAGTTGGATGACTGTATATTAGTGATTATCTGTTACCTAAAAGAAAAAACAGTATTCTAGGATAACGATGATGGACATACAGAAAAAGAGAAAATGATTTTTTTAAACTGGAAATTTAGACCTCAATGGGTCTGCTAACACTACTGCAGTGCAAGTTAATAATTTGGCAGAATTTCTAAAGGAATACGACCTGGAAAAGGACCTGTCTAATTCAGCATTTTGAACAAAATAAAACCCGACCTACTGTAAATATGTAGTATGTTTCAGTATCTGAAATGGGGGTAAAAAACCTGGATATGAACTGTTCATCATCCCAATTTGGTGCACAGGCACTAGCTAAGATAACAGGAGTATTGCACAGCAAACCTACCAGATGAGTCAGCTACAATGTTTTCTGGCTCAAATGGAACATGGCTTTGAATCAAAACCGCAGCTCCTCTAGCACTAGCACTGAACTTTGAATGATAGAGATGACTGAGCGTGCCCCTTTTAATGCGCAAATCCCGTCACTACACAGGTGTGTCTCCTGCAGAACACCACGTCCCCTCTCGGCCCCTGAATATAAAACATTGTGTTGCTTATTTTAGCTGCTTCATTTGGCCCCTTGACGTTCCGTAATATGAAACGGATATAATTCACTATGTTTTTACTTCCCAGGCAAGCGACAGATTATCTATGTAGTATAATATGCAAAATAAGAGGTATTGGTATGTAAGGACGATGTATGATATGAATACGCATGGTATGTACGTTTGGAGACTTATTGTAAAATAGCACAGTATCTGACAATGAAAATTGAAAAAATTAAGAACATAAACCCACCCTTCCCCACTTCTAACATGCTTTTACCGATGGCAGCCGCCGTCTGCCCCCATTGTCTGTGCAGGGTAAAGCAGTGAGGGCTTGAGGTTGAGAATGTCGAGCCGATGCATTACTTTGTACTCTGCATGCTGGTCCACCACAGAGGATTTGTGTTTAGGGCACCAGCATGGCTAACAACGGACCTGCATGTTTCACATTTACCCTCATTTACTCTGATTCTTCTAAATAAAGACTGGTGCAGTCATTTGTCTTCAGAAGTCACTAGTAAACACTATACATCTCTTTGTAGTTGTTTTGCTGTATAAATGATGTAACCTGCTGGGTTTCCTTAAATAGAAACTTTTTCAACTACTTTGAATAACTAATTGAGCATACTGTACTGTTTTATCAATAGGAATGTATGTATAATTGAACTGAAATTATTTTTTGCAACGTGCTTTGAGATGATATTAGTTGTTTATTGGCATTAAATAGATGGACTGAATTGAATTAATGAACAAACAGCATCAAGAAAACCAAATATCACAGCAAATAGGTTCGGGGAGACAGTTATGGAGAAATTTAAAGCAGAGTTAAGCTTTAAAACAATCTTTCAAGCTTTTAACATCTTACTGAGCACTATTCAGTTTATCATCTGAAAGAGTTAGGCACAACTTGAAACCCCATCAAGACATGGCTGTTTGTAAGCCAGGCAAGGAAACCATTAGGAAACAAAAGCAGCCAAAAGGTTTGAGGCCCTCTGGAAAAGCTGTAGAGAACCAAATGTCAGGTAAGAGAGTGTTGACACAAATCTGACCTCTGTAGAAAAGTGCCGCGACACATGAGATTACCATAAGCCAAGAGGACACAGCAAACATTATAGCGATTTAGACATGAATGCAAATGCAAAATTAACACCCTTAACATACCAGATCTTTTCTGAAATGTGGTATTGGCAGCATCATGCCTTGGGGCATGCTTTTCTTCAGCAGGAACAAGGAACAGTAGTTTTTAGTGCAAATATCTTAGCACACTTGAAATGAGACAAAACTAATTTACGAGAAACTTTTCAGCAAGATATTGGAGCTTGCTTACAGTCAGCAATTTGATGAAAATTACTAGGTCCACTGGCAGGCTATTTCACTTATAACATGGGAGAAAATGTCTTATGAGTTAAATAATCTGTCAGTAGAACTAGTACTTAAAAAAATGATGACATAATTTACTTAAAACAGGTTAATATCTACTGAAAATTTGTTAGTTTTGTCTTATTTCAAGAATACAAAGATATTTGCAATAGAAACTAGGCCAAAGATACTTAGTAAGATATTGTGTTTTTGCAGTGAAGTTGGTCAGCGTGTACTCTGAGGTCCAACTATCACTTTACTTCAGACTAGAGTGGAGATTCACCACAAGTAATAGTTTCTAAAGCTATAATTGCAGCAGAAGGTGTTTCTGCAAATTGCTGGCTAAAGGGCCTTAATGCAAATGAATACCACACTTTTCAAAAATTTATTTTTTCCCTTCCACTTCTTAAGTATCACTATTTGCGTTGACCAATCATGTAAAAATCTCCATCTACAACTATGTTTTTGGTTATAATATGACAAAATTTATAAAGTATGGATATTTTTGTAAGGCACTGTTAAAGTCCCTTAGGTTCTGTGTAGAATGACACCCTCTTAAAAAGAGTAGAAGAAGCTTTGCATTACGTATCTTTCAAATTTGATTGTAAAAGTCTTTCAAAAAAAAACAAAAAAAACACAAGTAAGCAGCTGGTACAGATGCAAAACAGGTGCATGAAACTTGCACAGGATGTTCTCTACAGTGTGAATGATAGTTTCATTTTTTGGGTAGAAGGGAGAGCGGCGGGGAGGGGCACAGAGATGAGAAACAGTCTGATAAAGATAGATGTTGCTGGGCTTGTTTGTTGTGCTTGACTCTTGTGCGTGAATCAGATGCTAAAAGTAGCTCTGTAATTACTGACAGCCTTTCTGACACCGAAGAGCACAATAGGCTCCTATGCTGGTTGTGATTGAGTTGTTTAACATTTTTTTATTTGAGCTACTTCTTTTTTCACACTGAAGCATTAATTAGTTACTTGAAATATTTGCATGAAAATTGTGTCATTACTGTTCATATTAATGTATCCAAATGAGCCAAGAAATGATCCTGACCTTAATCTGGGGCTGATCACACTCATCAGGCTGATTGTTACGTAATCTAGTCAGAGTTAGCCATCACATGGTTTTTGTTATATGAGTAAGCTCTTGGTACTCACTTTGGGAAACAGAAACACTCATTCACATATTTTGCACTGAGCAGTGATAGCAAATAACATGGAAAACAGTTGCTGGCACAGAATGTTCCGTCTCATCTTCATCCAAATAATAAGTCATCTGTTTACAGCTCTGCCAGCGTACAGTGCTTCACAAAAGTATTCACACCACTCGATTTTATTTTATTTTTTCCATTTTGGCACATAACAATCACAAACATCTTTTATTTCATTGAGGTTTTATAGCACATCACAAAATAGTGCATAATTCTGAACTGAAAGAAAAAGAACATATTTTTCACCCTGAACAGACCCTGAACATTTTGCCCATTTTTGATTGTAAAACAAATCAAGCTCATTTATACAAATGCATAGTGTCTGTGAACATTAATTTCCCCCCATTGCCGTATTGGCTTTACAACTAGACTTTGACTGGGCCATTCTAATATATGAATATGCTTTGATTTAAACCATTCATCTTACTTCTGGTTGCAAGTTTAGGCTTGCTGTCTTGTTATTTTGGTGAACTAACCACCAGAGCATCTTCCTTCACTTAGTAGTATCTTAAATATACTATGTATAATATCCCATCTAAGGACAAGTGCTGCTGTAAATTAGCTTATGCTATTTGCACTATGATACAGACATGGGACTGTTGCTTTATTCAGTCCCATGCTATGCTATGCTAAGTTTATCAAATAAACTTAAATAAATGTTTCCTCTGTTCCCTATAATACTTAGAGGTTGGGACATTTAATGATCTTCTTTCAACAGTGGCTTTTACTTATTTGTGCATGAAAACAGATTTGTGAAATGACAGATTCTCCTACCTGACCTCTTTCTATGTGCAGCTGCTTTAGCGTTACTGTGGGCCTTTTTACTTCTTCTCTGATTAATGTTGTCCTTACTCAGCCTGTCAGTTTTTCTTGATGGACATGTCTTGATGTTTTTTTGTTGTTGTGCCAGACTCCCTCAATTTCCAGATAATGAACTGAGCAGTGAGGCTACATACTTTACACCACATTTGTGGTGTTAATGTGACAAAAGTTGTAAATGTTCCGTGATTATAAATGCCTCTTCAAGAGTTTTTTTTTTTTTTTTTTTTCATCAGAGCATACTGTGTGTGAGCAATCACTTTTCATCCTCAAGTGTGATGTTGGCCTTTTGTTTAATTTCAGCAGCTTGGTAATGTTGAGTCATCATTCATGTCTTAGTTAACTACTAATGCCGACCAGATGAATCACATTAGACCTGATCATTTATCATTTATTGATTTAGTAAACAGACAAATTAGACGCCGACAAACAGTGAAAGGTTTGCTTTTAATAACCTGAATGGCTTGTTTGTACGGGTTATTAATTTGACGTAACTGTCAGCAGCAGTGCTGCTATTTGTGCTGTTGTTTCCTCTAAAAAAGTGAAATCATAGCTGTCAAAAATATCTCGTATCTCCTGGCATGAGCCATTTCTTTCCCTGCTTTCCATGATTTAAGTTCTGCACGGTATCAGCGTAAAAAGTTGTGGCTGTCACTTGCTGCCCAGTGACTGTCTGATGAGATGCTGCAGCTCAGTGTGTCAAGTTATAAAAAGTAAAGGAAGAAGAAAGCGGACATTTAATATTCATTGCTTTGAAAAAAACATCATAAGATTAAGGAGCTAATTGATTTGGTGATGTGAGGATTATTCAGAGGGGAGCTGACATCCGTCCCTTCACCAACCCCTCACCATCTCATGTGCTTGACAATTATCTGAAAAAAATAAAAAAATAAAATCCTTCACTGGTCTGGGTCCTCAGTATCCTCTCCTCCTGTTGGGATCCTGTCAGCTTGGAAGTACACTGTGCCAAAGTTATCTACCAGTGTTTATAGGACAGGCTGACAGAAGTGTCACTAGCACCTTTGATTATGAGTGGGGGCTGGGCCAGATGTGCTGTGAATGCAGCTTAGAAACCCCACTCTATTGTTACAACTGAGCTTTTCTTCCTCTGAAATGTGTCAATTAAAAAGTGAGTTAATTTTATCTGTGTAAATGAAGGTCTTTTACTCAGCCTCCTCTATACTTAAATGCCAACTTGTTTGTGAGCACACCTGGCTGCACAAAGACACAATAGTTCTCAGCTGAGGTTTTCCACCAGTTTAATCTGTTTATCCTCAGAATAAGATTGCAAATCATTACTATGCAGAGCTTGCTGGGAGAGTCTTAAGCAGCTTCGTTTTGAGTTGTTACAGAATGTTTCACCTTATAGGTCCTGAAGGGCTGCACCGTCGGCTGCTTTTCATCTCACTCTTTTAATTAGTGACTGATTTAGATCTGGCTAGGTGATCCCAGTGTCTGGCCAATCAATGAGGGAATTAATGGAAGCTGTGATGCAAACAGAGCACAGAAACAGCAGTAACTTTGCAGCTACAGGGCCAGCACAGAAAGGGGCGGATTTTTTTTCCCCCAGTACTTTAATATGATTCCAATAAATTCTTATTACTTTGAGATGTACTTCCTCTGGCTCATCAGATCTGCTGAGACATTTTCATCTAATTTGTTTCTGTGTTCAATCTCAGAGCTTGTTAAATCAGCCAAGCATTTGATTCATTCTTGCACTGTATGTTATGAGAATGAAAAGCGTGGCCCTTTCCTATATGACTTGGCCGCATTGGTAGTGATTCGATACTGAGGCTGTTTCCCCTCATACCAAAATCCTTAAGAGTTTTTGGATGCCTGTAAAAGGTTGAGCAGGAATTTATTCCATCTAAAAAATAAACCTAATAACATAATCCCTCAGGCTGTGCATTGTGAGAAAATTTCAACAAAGCATTGGGGTGGGGGGGGACTACAGAAAATAAGATACATTTAACAGATAATTTGGTGCAATTTTCCGTCGGCATAGTAGACGGCCTGGGAGGAGTGCGGCAGTCTCTACTGTACGGTATGTCAGGTGTCAAAGTGAGAAAATTAAATATTCTTGCTCCTTGGCTGGCTTCATAGCAGCATTTATTCTAGAATTGGCGGCGTGCATGAAACTGTAAAACCTCCTTACAAAGCTGTTTTCATTCACTCACGTCAAATTAGTACAGGCCCGTTTGGCCGACTGAAATAAAAACATGTACTCTGTTATATCAATCCCTGCTGCATGATTCCCAGACTGCGACCTTTCCACATGAAAGCTTGACCTTACTGATATTTATGTGAGAACATTCATGAAGGTAGTAAGCCATTTGTAGTAGATGTCGAATGGGTGTGTGAGGGAAGGGAGAGTGAAGATAAAATAGAAGCAGCAGGGAAATATTCCTGTGCATCATTCATACACAAATTGATTTTATTCATGCGGTCTGTGTGTGTGCACGCTACCGATGTCCCGAGGATTAAATGAGTGATAGAGGCTTGGAGGACAATGCATGCACACAGCTGTACATATAAAATAATTCAAGAGGCCTGAGCTGCAGATCAAAGCAGACGGAAACAACTAGTCGGGTTTCGTTTTTAATGGGTAATTTTTCTAAACGCATCAGACGAGTTCATTCTTGAGCATTACTGCAATTACTGGACAGTGCAGAGTTATAATGGTGCAAAATTAAACACTCTCATCTCCACTTGGGTAATTATAGTCTGTGCTGGGTGCCGAGAGTTAGAAAGATGAGTTATGGATAATGTCAAATATTTAAGTAAAAATAATCAGTAAGGGGTATCTCAATGTTTTTATGTCTGGCATGCTAGAAAGACTCTCAGTGACACGGTGATAAGTTTTTGAGAAAAAAAAAAACACATTATAATCCAGTGTTTTGCTTCAATTAATTCCCATCAATCCAAAGAGCAGAGAGAGAAATGTGCGTAATCATCTCTACATAAAAAAAGTGAAGCCTAATTAATTGGCATTGTCTCTTATCAGAATACAGTAAACCAGAAAAAAAAGAAACCCTGAACATGCAGAGTGGGAGGCATTTCATATGGCCACATGGAAGTAAAAGGGGCTTCAAATGCCAGAATAAAATACTGGTTTGCTGTGAAGACACACCAAAGTGAGATGTCACAGTGACTGTTTCATTTTGTTCCTGCAAAAGGTTTGCAAAACATAAAAAAAGGACAACTGGAGACTACGTCTTAGAAACAACTTTGTGCTTTTGACTTTTTTCCAGGAACAATGCAAATACAAACAATAACGCCAAGTGTGTCTTCCAAGCTTGTAAGGAAAGCGCTCGTACAACAATTTTGCTTTGCGGGATTTAATCAAAAAGGAGACAAGATTAAGTGTTCTTCCGAGTAAGAGTCCTGACTCGGTGAACAAAAATTTTTACCGACTCAAGAACTCCCAATCTTATAACGCTGGAAACACAAATAAATTAAATGGATGTTACATAAGGTGGAATTATGTAGTAAATTAACTTACTGTTGTTGAAGCAACTTTGGGCATCACAAATTACATGTTCTTAAGACTTTTAAACAGATAGAATACAGAACAACCTTACAATAAATGAAGAAGATAAAGAAGAGAGGGATGGATGGAATATTAAAGGATTTAGAGAGGAATATCAAGAAAGAGAGAAGATGAGGGAGGGTTGTCAAAAATTAGGAGTACAAGTTGGATAAAAGGGGTCAAAAGAGGGATAAGAGGGAAGAGTGGGATAAAAAAAGAGTTGCAAAATCAGATGAGCAGGTTGAGTGGGATGATGATCATTTCTATGTTAGAGAAGGCATCAGAAGAAATAAAGGTGTGATGAGAGGTCATAAAGAGTCTTAAAGGACATAGGTGGGATAAAAAGACATTATCAAGAGGGATGAGATAAAGGAGAGGAATGAAGAGGGTCAGCAAAAAGATCAGGGAAAAGAGTTGGATAAAAATGGATGATGGGAAAGAGAGGGATGAAGAGGGGATGAAAATTGGTCAGAATGAAGCATAAGACAAAGGAAAGAGACCCAGAGCGGTTGTACCAATCGAGAATATGAATGGGATGATGAGAGGGAGCCATAAAAGGATGAAAAAGTGAGGCGTGGGATGAAGAATGGTTGTGAAGGGGAATATGGAGAAAGTATGAAATGAAAATAGGATGAGAAACATTTCCAATTAGTTAAGGTAAATGAGTCGGATAAAAGAAGTTGTTAAAAAATAGGAAGAAGAAATGTTGAGATTGGTGTTAAGACCACAAAGCAAAGCCTCTTGCATAAAAACGTTAATTGGTCATACACTGTAGAGTACCTAAAAAAACACATCTCTAAACCTTACCAGGTCATTCGTACATCACCAATCAAACTCAGAGTACCACACGCACACAGGCGAGTTTTCAAATATTAGGATGACATTGTGAAACCAAAGATATCGTGAGATGAAATTAAGTGTGTGTGTGACACATTTCCTGTTGGGGTGTACTGTCAGGTGTCATCACTACTACAGCTGGCTGAAGTCCCGTTCTGTCTCAGCACAAATCAATGCCACCCTTTTACTGCATGTTTACGACCAGAAATGAGGTGTGTGTGTGTGTGTGCGTGTGTGTGTGTATGTGTCAATAATGTAAAAAATATAATCTCTATGATTTCTTCTTTTTTTTTTTTCAAATGTATTTATAAAATGAAGTACTCTTAAATTTGAGAGCCACAGTTTGTCTTCCACATACTCAATATATATGATCTAGAGATAAAAATTTCCCCCGCAAAACCATCAGGCTCTAATCTGATTTTTAGCCTGTGCCATGTGTAATTTGAAAATATTGTGCATTTCCTTTCCCCGCTTGGTTTGATTGCCACTTTCTTTGATAGATGGCTCCATCATTTGTCATTTAAATGGCTTATGATGGCCTCGGCCATCAAGTCCGGGGGAAGCGGTGCTTGCTGCGGCGGCAAGCTTTACTACTGGTATTTACAGCCATGCAGCAGAAGCACACAGAGCCCTGAACTGCCTGCTGCACGCTGTGCTGCTTGCCGATCACTTTGCACACTATGCACAATGGGAACAAGAGCCGCTCGCCTGCCTGGTGGCTCTTCTACTCAACAGGGATCAAAGAGGGAGAAGGAGCGCGATAGGGAGGGAGAAATGAAAGAGGGGGAGCAAGTTGGGGAGGGAAAGAGGGATGGGAGGAAGTCGGGAGTGAAAGAGGCATAGGACTTGTGTGGAAGAAGTGAATGAAGAAGAGCAAGGAGGAAAACACGGGACGAGGTGTTAGGCTGAGATGCTGCAGAGTGAGGTGATGCAGTGTCTGTATGAATGAATGAACGATGGGGAAAAATACACAAATCGAACTTAGGAGAGTGAGAGAGTGTGCCCGCAGGGGTGTCCACGCGTGCGTCTCTGTGTGTGTGTGTATGCAGGAAAAGTGGATGAACAAGTGTAGCATGACGGAGAGGGAGAAAGCTTGGGAAAGGGAGAAAGAGGATCTGTTCCGTCAGAGAGGACACACTCCAGTGGCTGTGATTGAAGTATGGGCCAATTAACACAAGGAGCATTGAGCTCCAGCTGCACTCTTCTATTCGTTCCTCACTCCCATACACTGTCGTCTTACTCCCCATGTCACACACTTGCAGCCATTCACTCATCTGTGTGTGTCGAGGACCGCGCTGTGCTGGCACTTCATCTTACCTTTTAGTGTAGTCACACACACGCACACACGAAAAAAATGTATTGTCATGCTTGCTGTAGTCATAAACATGGGCAAATAAAAAGGGAGAAGTTCAGTCTATGATGTTAGAGGCTCTGTGGCATGGTGCTGTAATTCCTTCTAATGGTTTTAGTGGGCTATATATTAAAATGCATCATTTTTCAGTGGTTTTGTGCTGTTGTGTGAAGCTGCCCAGGCTGATTCAGTGCTGCTCGTGCCACAGGCAGCACGGAACAGGTCCATTACTCTGCATGACAGCATGGAATGAACCAGCAGAGCTTGGACAGAGGCTAAACACAACGCTGAACACTGCACCTCTGCAACTGCACACACTCCAAACCGCACAAGCCCCTCTCCCCGTACATGTTTCATCAACAGAGACGATGCAAAACGCTATCGCTCTGCCTCCACTGGAGCTCGGTGTAAAGGGGATGCAGACAACCGTGGATGCCAGCAACTGATTTCTACCCATTTTATTTATTTATTTATTTTATCCTTTTGGGATTTGCTCCTTCTCAGTCACCTCATGTCCTCGTTATGCTCAAGCATGTACAGCAAAGCAGGTAGTGGTGATCTGATTGTTTTTCCTAACATCACACTGCCAGCAAGAATCAATTTCATTTTGTCCTTAGTGGCTATACCTGCAGGTTTTGGGTCTCTTTGGTGGTTCTTGTAATAACATTGGCTTTAGTGTTTCGAAGCGAGGACAGTTTATTTTTTCAAGTGCTGGAAGAAAGGAGAGGAAGAACATTCACATTAACCAACTGAACAACAAAAAGAGAGCGTGTTTATTTACGTGTCATTTGCATGACTTATTCCTGACGATGACTGAACATAATTGGATGTCTGCAAACAAAGCGCAATAGAAAGGCAGAGATGTAGGTTTTTGTTTGAATATCTGAATGACACATTTAGCGTGGGACTGCAGCTCCTCCCCAAACAAACTTGAAATGCCAAACGTTTCCTTCACAGCCATCAGATAGGAGCTGAATTTGCAGTTTCACATGAAAAAAAGTAAAGTTTTCGAATGGAAGAGTGTTTGAATATTTCTATTTCATGTAGATTTATGTTAAAAAGTATTGTCCCTTTCATATGTGATGTGTTTTTGCTGAAATATTTCAGCTCAGAAAAGCTGAAATATTGTCAAAGACAACTTGATTTTTCAAACTGTGATTCTGTTTGCTATGTGAGGAAAGCTTTCAGAGGTACGTGTAGTTCTAACCACAGGTAAGCTACGCTCTCAGTGAAAAGGTTCTCTTTATAGCACTACTTAACGTGAAGATTGCAGATTGTTTGTTGCTTTTTGAGATCCTTGTCCTAGCAGGCAGAGTAGAACCAGGACGCAGCGCATATGCAATGTCTGCAAAAGCCTTACAATGAATTAGTTAAAGCACTGGCAGCCGCGTGTGGATGTGATGAGGTTGTAGCCTTGGCACAAGGCCAGCTCTGCTTCAAATTGTCTGATGAACAATACATGACGATGTGTGCAAGCCACATATCATGGCAGCTGCCACTGCTGCCACCACAATAATAACCCACCACAAACTGTTCAAGGAAATGTGTTGTTCAAAACAGTGGTGGAGCTTTCACACGGTTTGGAAGGTGTGCTGGATTCCCCCAAAGACCCTGCAGAGACCATCTACATTCAGGTTTTTAACATTGTAACTCTTACAATTATTCCCCAATTAAAACAAGTGATCTGGGAACATCAGCATCAGTCTCTATGTTGGACAGCATTTCTCAGAAGAAGAAGAAGTAATTTGTGGGAGGAGACACTAGATAGTAATTATTTTTCCAGTACAACAAACAAAACAGATCTGCAGATAGTTTTGCATATGCCAGCAAAGCTGACAAATATTGTATGAGAGTAATCTTTTCCCTAAGCATTGTCTAAGAAAATAAGTGAAGCTCTGCTGGACTAAATCTGATTGTACCCAGCAGCTCTTGGACAAGAAGATAGCATTCTCTTGAGTTTGACAGAACATGTAATGGCTCCACTACTGCCAAGCTGTGTAGCAAACAAGATTCTCCTTTGAAAATGCATGGCCAAACATTATTTCTCTGGTTCTTTCATGACAAACCCTGTTAAATAAAAGGTAGACTTACAAAATAATAGAATGCAAATCAAACAACTTTGGTTTCTTCATCAGGAGCTACACTCAGCCTTTTAATAAATGTTTTCACGAGACAGAAAAGTCTGCATCACAGCGCTGTTTGTGTGTTCAAGACAGCAAATGTCAATCGTAGAAAAATATTTTGTTGAATAACAAGATATTAAAGAAACCAATGAAACATTAAGCACAAGAACGTTAAACAGACGATTGCTAATCCTCCTTTTAGTTTTATGGTTCAAGAAAAATGTATAAATTTACCATCAATTGTAAATCTGTCTATTTTAAGCCAATATAGTTTACTGTGATTTAACTTGCTTGTCATTGCTTAGTGAAATACACCAGTTTGTACCAGTGGGTACAATATTAAGAGTTTACTGTCATTGATTTATACAATGAAATTCCTGTGAGAGCGCCATGTTTGTTTTGTTTCTCAACATCAGCCTCATGGCTGGCTAAGCACTACAACGCTGTAAATGCATTTTTATTGTACCTAAATACATAATTTTACTAACAAGACAGTAAATAGTTTACATTTAGTATTACTTGATGGATGTAATAAGCAGGATTTAAATGCAGCAAATAAAGTCAAACAATTAAGATGATTTTATGGAATGATTATATGGAGATTATATTTAAAAGGGCAGTGTTATTTATTTTCCAGGCACATAGTGCCATTTTGCAGCACAATTAAGTAACTATGTTACCTTATGTTATAAAATTTCTGTATATGTCAAACATGACTTAAATTTTTTTTAACAATTTAAAACCTTGAAATTGTGCCTTTCTCGCTTTTGCTCTTTCAAAAACTGCACCTTCATCAAGTCAACAGAACATTTTTTCTTCATTTAGCCTTTAACATTGTTCTTAGGAGTGTCACACTGATATGTAGATCATAGTACAAGCTCACCAGATGCACAGTTCCACCTGGTATTTGCTAAGTGCTGCAGCTGCTAGTCTGGAGGAGCGGTGTGGGGTTGGGGAGCTCAGCTGGAGACTGCAGCTCCAAAACAAAGTTTGTGGAAATAGGCGACGCATTGCAGGAGCAGGCTCTAAGGCACGTCTGAGCGGCTGCCACAGACCCTCAAACATGCATGAAAGAATCAAAGTAACACTATGGGTATGGTTTTGATGAAGAAATATTATTACATAATATAAAGCTCGAACATTTTTATTTTGCATGATAGCCCCTCTTTAACAAACACAGCAGGTCAGTATAAAATGTTAATACTTTAACCTACTCCTACAAACATATATACCATAGATAATTATGCATTAGCATTCAGTTAAACTGATGTGGTTTTTTTTTTTTTTTGCTGTTTTAACAAGAACTAGAAAAGTCTTTATAACTCTGCCTCCCTCTGTCAGACTGCCCCAGGGCAGCTATGGCTACTATCCAGTATCTTGCCACCATCAGCGTGTGAATGTGTGTGTGAATGACTGAATATAATATGAAGCAGGCCATTTACAGTTTATAAAAATCATAACAAAATCGAGCGATATGATTTACGCTCCAAGCTATATGTTAAGAGAAAAATTCAGAAACATAGCTCCCTGTAACTGGTACCTACATGCAGTTTTAGCTATGAACAATTAACAATGGTGGCTCTGGTTCTACACTGGGACCTCTGAAAACAAATCTGTGGTTCCAACAGGCAGCTTGTATTTTGCATCTTTGTATTTGGAACCACATTTGCTTGTTGAAAGCTGAAAATAATGGAATTGAAACTAATTGTTAATCCTATTTTAGAGCATCACTAGAAGCATGAAATTGGGAAATAACAATGAAACCATAAATATTAAGGACAAATAACAGTTTCTTTCAGAAACCCACTTCTATGACATGATGGACATTATAATTTTTTTTAAACATAATTTTTCAATACTTGCTTTGGAAGGAGATCTAACTTTTATTATACATTCAACACAACAATGAGAAATTTGCTATGACATTTGTGAATCTAGTGCCTTTCTCCAGGGCTTAATGACCGAGAGGCTGGTTATAAGCCAGACACGGCGTTAGTTTAACATAAAACAGGTCTTTAAAACCTCCAATTAATCTGATAGACATATTTGTTGGATTGTTGGAGAAAACTGAACAGCTTAGCGTAAATATAACCCATATGAGAACATAACTGATGAGGCTTCGTGTCCATATTAAGCTCTGCGCACAGTCTCTAAGTGAAATAAATTCTGAGTAATAACTGTTGTATATTCATTGTCACACTGTACGTCTAAACATGCCATTATTTGTAGATGTATTCTGATGAATCAAGAGTTTAGAAATCGACCAACTGCTACATGGAGCTTCCTTATTTTATGCTTTTGAACCAAAGGGTCTCCAAGTTTTTCCTTTTATTTTTCTTTTTTAAGTCAGAGGGAGAAAAGCAGCTGATTTAAAACCCAGGGTTGTTCTCTCAACACATATCAGAGCCAATGGTGCAGAGCTTGTGGATATTGGTTGATAAAGCTCTGTAAGTCCGCCGTTGTGTTCCACACAGAATCGTGTTTAACATGTTGACAAGTGACTTGTTTACATGAGTAAAACGTCATTACCTTCTCTCAGACTAGTACTGGGGTAATTACAGCAGGAACACTGTGTTATGGTCAATAACCTGTGATGTATGTGTCAAATCAAGTCTCAGTTCAGAAACAACATGGTCAACCTGCTGACTCCGCCTCTAATAATGATTCTTACAGCATTACAAAAGAATATTAATAACTTGCACTTTTTTTTCATTTTATCAAATCACAAATATAAATATATTTAAACTGCCATTTGCTCTTATACCCCTACATAAAATCTAGTGCAACCAATTGCCTTCCAGTGTCACCTGATAAGAAAACAGTGTTCACAAGTGTGTAACGCAATGCCAGTGTATATGGAGCTTCTTTTGTGAAGGCCTCAGACTGCATCATAAAGACCAAGAAAAACACATTCCAAGAAAAAAGTTTTGGAGAAGTTTAACGTAACAGTTGGATGTGGCAGCTGTGGGAATTCTGCTCTTCAGCAAAGACAGAGAAGCTGGTCAGATTTGATTGGTAAATTGAAGGAGCTAAATGCAATTTTCCCGTTTTATCTGTAAAAAGACGAGAACCGATTTTCTTTTTCAAATTCAGAATACATGACTCTATGTCGGTCTGTCCAATAAACTCTCAATTTCTGGAGTTTGAGAATTTTATATAACAAAGTGTATTAAAAAATGTGTATCAGTACTTAATACTTAAAAATATTGAAAGATTAAAATTTTATTGCAGTAGCCTTAATATACTGTGTTATGAAAGAAGGAATAACAATCAGAAGCACATCTAAATGTTTCTCTAACAGCTAACATTAAACTTGCGTTGTTTATTATATTTTTCTGTTGTTTTATTTTCCACAAAAAAGTTAATCAGTCCTGCTGAGCAAGACCTTTAAAATTTACATAACATTTTCTCATTTATAATGTCTGCACAACTGCCTCTTTGACATTTAACTCCTAAAACCAAATCTCTATTTTTATTTTACATAATTAGACATTTATCGCGTGGAACACAACCCTTTGAGCGTTAAATTGGTCTCGATGTAACTTCAATTGTGTTCAGTGTTCCCGAACTGTAATCTTGCATGGCTCAGTCTCTTTATCCTCTCATTCCCACCTGCTGCTCAGGAAGTTGCACAGCTTTTGTTCATGCAACAGGCAGGAATTATAGCAGAAAAAAGCCTTTTTGTTTCATTTTCTTCAGCAGAAAAAAAAATGCTTAGCTATATAGTTTGTGGATGAAAAAAACCCCTCTGCCACACAGATCTGACAGATTCAAGCTGCTTGGAGCCGGAGAAACTTCTTTTTGGAAAGATTTTGTCTGCTGTTATATGATGAGCTACCACAATCATTATCTACAATAACCTTCTCCTTGCTGTGCTTCATTGTGCTTTCTGCTTTGTGGTTGTTTTCACCCCAAGTACATGGAGCTGCACATAAGGAAAATACACTTTAGTCCAGAAGCGCTAAATGAGGCTCAATTTATGGCAAAAATGGGATGCGGCGGTAATGTGGACCAGAACCGAGAAACTTGTCACAGATGAAAAGAGAGTCAGTTCAGAAGAGAAGCAACTGTAGAGCTTTTTCTGGTGAACTGAAAAATAAAAAGCTGATGCATGTAAATATTGTTAAAAAAAATTTACTTGTATCTAAAAGGCTGCTAAGTCTTTGGAAGATATTTATTCCGAAACACAAACCCCCACAGGTTAGCGCTACCTTGCAGGTTGACAGGATTGATTTTTGAGACCCAGTCAGCTTTGATGCGGGTCTTTGACAGTGTAATTAGTGCACACAAGTACAACCTTCGACTCTCCTAGAGTTAAATCCAGCTGTTTATTCCGTCATCTTGCTAGTCGTGTGGTACCTCTAAAGTGCATTTCACACATAATTTCCCTTCTGTTTCTAACACTGCTGTCACACTGATTCTGATCTTGATACTCATGTGTTTAGAGATGTTTGTTTGTAATTTATTAAGGTTTATATAAGCATGTGCATTTGGATGAAAGATGAAAAGTTTTCATTGAGACACCAGAACGTACTCTTTGCAATGACGTTACCATTTTGTTTTTCGATAACTAATAATCATCTGAGGCTGAAAGCTTAGTTCTCTATATAAATGTAAAAGAAAATTAATTTATCTGAAAGTAGGTGAAACCTGAGGGAGGGAATTTTTATCAGCACAGACAGAATGTTTGCATAGCACTACATAAGTTTAGGTAGGACCTCAAGTCATTACTATGGCTTTTGTGAAACGTGTACATTTCATAGCACTGGCACTGATGGTGGTGAATGTATTATGTCTCTAATTTACAATCTAACCCAAAAATCCTGGAGCCTGGATTAGCTGGAGCTCAAGCTGATGATGTTACTGTATCAGAAGAAAAGAAAGATGCTAAATTGTCATTTATATCATAAAATTGCAAGACACAAACAATATTGCTGTAAGAGTATGCATCATCTTTATTTGATATAAGTCCAGATTTTGACTAGGCCACATCAAACCTTCTTTTTTTTAACCATTCACAGATGACATGTGAGTGTTGGACTGCTACATAACCCAAACATGCTTAACCTTCAGAGTTTGACTTCTCCTCAACAACTACACTATGTTACCCAGTTCCTGAAGCAGCAAAGAATCTTCAGATAATTGGTAGGAAAGACGCTTCTGTTTCTCAACCTTACAGCAGAGGTAACAGAATATACACATTAACACAAGTTTCATTTTTGTCATATTTTCCAAGATGTCTTGGGGAAAATCGATATGTTTTCCTGCAAATGTAAGACTTTGTGTTATTTTTGGCCAACTGTGATTTTTGCCCTAGTCCTCTCCCATATATGCCATTTTTGCTGGGCTGTTTCCTGTTTTGGAATAATGAACACTGACTTTATCCCTTTCTAAGCTGATAGATGTCAATGACTTTTATTTCCTAATCTGTTTTTGAAGGACTTTAAATCAGGGCATGATATGTTGATTTTTGTATTGTCACATAGATTTCTATTTCTGTAATTTTGTAGGTCTGGCAGTAGTATGGCCTTGTTGTAGCTGGTGAAATTGACTTTGGCTTTGCAAAAAGTGAAGCTATGTTAACTTAAGCTTTTACAAGAGGGGGAATTAAATTTCTACACAGAACCAGGTTTGTTATGAACTAATAAAGGCTGTGCATGTATAACCAAATGCTTCAGGGTCAAGAGGGAGAAAACACCAATGTATGCTCACTTTTTCCCTAATGTTAACGTAACAACTGGCAGTGTATATGGCCATTCAGTAAACCATCTCGCTTGCTTTTTACAATTATCATAAATTATACCAATAACTGTGGAAAGCTGACAGTATAAGAGATTTCTAAATTTGGCTGTATGAGAAAGCTTTCACCTGATGAGCCTTTTCTTTGCCTTTGTATTTACAGCAGCCTTCTAATCTCTGCTCCATCTGTGTTTATTTCAGTTTGTTGATCTGTGCTTGTGTGCTCACAGTAAGCATACTTGCACAAAAAGATGTATCTTAAAATTTGATGACCTCCACCGTATTATAGCACAGTTTTCCACAGCCTCATTCCCCTTCTTGAATACTTATCAACAATGACTGCAGTCTGTTGTAGTTTTTTTTTAGTTGCATGGTTATAAGTATGATTCGGACCGAGCTGTAGTGTAAACAATTGCAAAAATATGCAGATATATGTTTTTATTTGCATGTAATTTCTTCTGCAGTAAATTTAAATGTTTCATTTCCAAACGTCCCTTGATAAACATTCCAGAGCAAAACCTTTTACTGCATTGCTTTAATTGATGATTAAATTGATTGATTAACTGATTGATGATTTAATTGATTTATTTACATGCAGATGATTCTAGCTCATCTTCCTATCGCCAAAGCTGCTAACTTGTTTTATTATTTCTCAGGCTAGTGGCAGAGCGTTTGAGTTAGCTGCACACACTCTGGTCATTACTTTCTATATGTAATCATTTGTAATCAAAGTGAGCATATTATGCGGCGTAAATCGGGAAGATGATAAGATGCATGATGATTGTCAAGTGCTGGCTGGCTGCTCAGTCAGGCAGTGAGGAGTCTGCCTGTGTGGCTGTTTCTCTCTCATCTTCTTGATTAGTTGTCTGTCCCAGACTAAGAATATTTCAGCTCTTCGGTTTTTAAGTAAATATTATTAAAAATAATTTTAGTCCTTACAACAGTCACAAGCATGTTCTCTGGATTCAGAAGTGCTTTAAATGCTACTTTCCTGATTTAATAAAATGAAAACTAAATAGGCACATTAAAAATAAATTCCAGATGGGCAAGATGCCTATTAAAATAACTGAGTAATTTAAAAAGTCAACATATTTATTTAGACACCTTCCAACTTTCAAGAAAAGCATGAATGTAAACTATTGATAATCAGGTGATAAGGTATTCTCCAAGTGAGATATAGTATTCATACCCTGTATGTGATAAAGGGAAAACAAATTGTTGCCTAAGTGTAAAGTAAAAAATGAATTATATTTTCCAAACAAAAAATTAAAGTAAAACTGTACAATTGCCTTAGAAGTTGGAAACAATAATCACTGTGCCACATAGTGATGGCAGCATCATGCTGGGGGATGATGTTTTTTTAACAGGTGCCTGGAAAATTTTCAGAGTTAATGAGAAGATGGATGAGGCTAAATATAGGACAATCCTGAAAGCAGACCTGTTGGCTCCGAAAGACTTGAAAACGAGACAGAGGCTCATTTCCAGCAACACAATAACCATGGTTGGAGTTTGATATCGTCCATGCAATTTGGCTGCTTTTTATTTGGAAAGAAAATAAAAAATTCTTATCCTTTTCCTTCCCTTTAACAATTAGATCTTACTTTCTCTAGTTCTATTAGATAAAACCCCAATATAATGTGGGGAAGCTTGTAGTTGTAAAGTGAAACGTAGAAAAGGTTGGGAGGTATGAATAATTTTCCAAATCGCCGATCCTCATGAAGTACTGTCTTTTCTACAGCATTAAATTCTCTACTTCTATTGCTTTAATAGGGAAATCCATGCACCTTTTGATTAATGGATTTCAAGTAAGACTTCCCTTTAGCTTTTCCCAAGGCTGCCCTTCTCACAATATATTTTACAGCTCAGAAGAGGCTTTTGCACTGGAGAGAATCATTTTTAGAGTCAGAGGGAGAGAAAAACACTAAAATGAGCACATTTGCATTTCAACAAAGAATTCATTTATGGTTGCAACTCAAATAAAACATTATTCTCTTACCCCCGCCCTTCTTTTTCCCCTCTATGTGTAAGGGCTCCTATTCCATGCTTTTGTTTTATTTGCTTTGCAGAACTTCACAGACAGTGAGCATTATAGTAGCACATATTTCGATGAGTATTTAACTGTAATCTATTTGCACTTTGTTCAGTGAGATGTGACACAGTGAGAGCCTTTTGTGACTTTGTTCAGTGAGATGTGACACAGTGAGAGCCCTCTGTGATAGCAGGTATGAGGCACACTGCAGGAGAAGTAGGTATAAAGTACTGCAATGCTGACACTTCCAGAAGGACTAACTTTTATAGAATAGCTCCCACTGGTTGAGGAGTGCAGTGTAAACATCTCATGAGAGAGAAGCACTGACAGGCCTAACAGCTAATGGCTCAGAGCTTGTTTCAGCAGAAAACATCTCCACCAAACGAGCCATATTTCTGCAGCGGCTTTATCTCTGGCTCCCTTATTTATTTTTTTAACTGTCTTTTTTTTGTTTTTTGATGCAACATCTTTCTTATGGTGGAAGAAGAAAGGAGTGAAAAAACACCAAAGCCTTTGTTGTTTTTCTTCTTTTGTTTATTATTTTATTCATTCATTCTTAAAGACTTCTCCAGTAAGAAGTCTTTATCTCCCAATCTTTCCACACACCCCCATATGTTCTTCCTACTCGTATCTTTCCGCTGTCCCATATTCAACCTTCTTTTTTTTCTTTCCCCTATTGTCACACACACACAAACACGCCCCCACACTCCTCCTGGGTCCTGTCACTCAAAGCAGGCGGCTTGATACTTTATTTGTTTAGGCCAAACACGTATGCACATCCCACCAATCAATATTTTCTTTCCTCTTGATCCCCGACCATATTTTATACCACCTACAGCTCCATTTTCCCTCTTTTTTTGCCTCCACTCAATCAGTCCATCTTAACTCACACCGCCTGTATTTACAGTACTTTTCATTTCTATTCAGTCCACGACTCCCTCTTGTCCCCATCTTTCATTCCTCCAGTCAGTTTTTGTTCCAGCTTCACCCACCCCTTTACCCTCTTGTTTCCGTTTTTTTCCTGCCTTCTTTTCTGTCGAAAAGACTGATCAGGGTCAAAGAATTGGCAGAGTGTGACACAGTGAGAGAAGAGTCGGATGAAGACAGAGCGGAAAACACAGAAAGAGGAAGGAAAGGGAATATGCAGGAGAGTGACTTTGTAGGGAATGTTATGTCAGACAGCAGGCCTCTGTTAATCAATACAATTGTGTCTGTTACCTGAAGCCATGAAAATTGGGAGAAGAGATGAGGAATACAGGGAGCCAGAGGGAGCGGGGAGAAAAGTGAGAAAAAATAGGAAAAGGGAGGGAGGCCGGTTGGCACAAGAAATAAATTGAAAATGATGTGCTGTGTTTTGTGTGTGTGTCTCACATATTAACCTTGCTATGTCTTAGGTAGTCATTATCTCTGTGTAGCTGTTACGGGGTGTTTGTGCATACTGCATTAACCCTCACATCCCTCTGTCGTTCAGCTTCTTTCAAAGCATAGTGCTGCCCTGAACTTAACTTGCAAATGTTTATTGAAAGTCTTTAAATGGATAGTTTAGGATGTTTGAAGGGAGGTTTTGTGAAAAGCTTGTGCACCAGATAACTCCTGGATTCTTCATTTAGTGTCCTCCTCGTATAACCTATGGAGAAGCTAAGACCGTCTAAAAACTTCTGATGCAAATCTGTTCCTATGCACTAATAAAGGCTGGATTATAGTCGAGATTTAAGAGGTTTGTGTGGAAAGCGCAAGATCCGTGCAAGCAGTGTGCTTGACACATAACGTTTATGCTTGACACATACCTTTGTGCACCATTATATGAAAATTAGCCATCATAGAGGGATGATATAAATACAGGCAGACCCGACCTGCAAAAATACCTTCTAAATAGTTCATTTTTATTGAAAGATGGAATGCAGTCAGCTTTCAGTTGCAAACATTCGGAGGTGCACTGACCAGGTGGCAGGACAGGCTGGTCATTTTTCAGTACACTTACAGTTCCTGAACCACAAAAAAAGATAAACATAAAATAAAAAAATTGTAAAACTCCAAGTTGAGTTAGTTTGACCCCTCAGAGACTGTGCATGAAAGAGGAGGTTCACTTGGCCACACCTGGGACTGTTGGAGGGATAAGATTAATTGTATTTTGTTCAAAGGCAAAGTTTCACCACTTTATCTTAGAGTACAAATTTTGACACTTGACGCTAAACAATTAGTATAATGAATTCCTGTGGTCAAGACAGGAAGGGGGATGATTTTAGCTGCTTGCCATAGAAAACAAGAAGGATTTATATTAAAACACACAGGGATAAATTTTTAGGAGATTTTTATACTGTTGTCAGGAAGCATGAGAATGCAGTGGTACAAGTCTGAGCCTCAACAATGGGAATATGAGCTGTGTCCTTTGTGAGGTATTAATACATGCTGGGTGCTGTCTGGCTAAGAGAGACTGCTGGGTTCGTTGCTGTAATTTGGGGTATTTTGTAAGATTTTGTTGGTGTAGGTGTTCTGTGGTGACATTATGTTTTCAATTAACTTCATTCTAGTTTAAATTGATCATTTATGTTCATCGATGTACGTTTATAAATAAACAATGGCGCAATATAGATCTAAAATCAATAAGTATGTAAGTAAAATTGAGTCATATAGCACCTATGACAGACAAGGGCATCACAATGATATAAACATAAAAGCAAGAATTTACTCCAAATAAATAAAGCAATCTAGTTAACAGCCTGTCGGTGTAAAAATGTCTGTGGGGCTGAGAATGATATCTGTTCTTAGTCGTTTATTGGTTGATGAATAAGACCGAACAAAATGACTGTAAACAAACTAGTGGATGACGCAATCATTACTCAGGCTCTGAACCGAGAACCGCTAAAAGGACTGCTTTCTCATGTTAATGTTGCTCTGGGTCACATCATCCTTTGTCCTTTCTAAATAATGTTCACCCGAAGATAAAAGCAGAGTGTTTACATCTGCAAGCATTCTGGCAGCACATAAATCTGCATAACATGGAATTGCGGCACATACTGTGTCAAAACTAGAATTGGCACTGAACGTGTAAGGTTGATGTTTTGGCATTATTAGCTGTGACAGATCCTGTTTAGTTCGTGCCTACTCACACCGTCCATTAGTGTGCCCACAAACCTGCTCAGACATAAAAACATAGCTTGGGTGGATGCTGCTAAAAAAAATGATCATAACTCCTCCACACACAATTTGCGCTTACAAAGTAGGTTCTTGCATTTTGGAACATAACTTTTCATATATGATAAGGATTAGTGTTTTTATCAAAATGTGATGAAATTTTTTTTTTGACATCTGTCTTTGTTCACATGCTTAAAAAAAAGAGAGGGGAGAAAATCTTTAGGGAGTTTGGGTAAAATGTGTCCTTCAAAGCAGAGGTAGAGCCCAGTTAGCGCCTTAATGCCACGCATCATCAGTCATTGTCAGAACAAATACTGAAAGCTGGCTGCTCCTGTATTACAGAACCAGGGAGATCATGCAGTTATGCAGCTGAAACAATATGAAGCTTCAAAAACTAATTTAATTTTAGTAATTCTGTGAGACTTTTAAATCTGCTGAGAGCACATTAATTGTGTGACATTTTTTCTGTGCTAGTTTTAGAAGCAGTGAAGGATGAAAAGATCTTGATGTCATGGAAAATTATATCTGATGTGCTCTCAGTAGTCCTTACAATAAGGCCTGTCACACCCAAAGCACAACATGAGGTGAGGATTTACCCTCTGGGCTTTTCTGTTGGCAGTTAAAGAAGCAAGCAAAGAACCAAGTTTTTGGTGGCTCCTCCAAATTAAGTTTCTTCTGTCACTGAACCACCATTTGCAGGAATGGTCCTGTTTTCTTGTGGGTTGAAATAAACATTTCAGGTATGCACCACTATATATAGGTGCAGTGGTGAACAGAGCAAAAAATGCCTAAGCTAAACATGAATATGACTGTAAAAGTGTGATTACAGAAAAAGAACTGGTTTTTATGGCTCTAACTGCCTCTTTATTTTTATCGCTTGTAGCCTTCTAGTTTCGGCAAATTTTATTATTTATGAATGGTTTGTGTGTCTGTGCATCCAGAGGCCATTTAAGAAGAAAAAATGTGAGAACAACTTCTCATTTACAAATGGGACATGGCTAGGACGCCCAAACTTAAAAACATAAAGGGCAGCTTGAATGCATATAATTCATGAGAACAAATCAAATGTCATTGACTTAGAGGAAAAATTAACAAGAAAACAACCAACAACAAATTACACACCTTATACATAAGTGTCTACTTGTAAGTCTGATGAGACATGATAATTAAGATCAGGGGTAAGCTACAGTGTTTTAGTGTTTTAGAAGTGACAACAGATGTCAAAGTTGAAAATTTTAGGGTGGTTTGTAAAGTGTTTAAATTTTCAGTTGCTGCAAAGCAAAATCACTTACGGCCAAACATGATTGAGGTATTGGGGATGAAAAAGGTTGACTCTTAATGCATTCAATTTGTCTTGTAAGTTAGAGTTCAGTGAATGACATGCGTTTACAGTGTTTGTACCACTAGCAGAACAAGTCAGGCCGGGGGGGTGGGGCTAATGACCCGGCCCTTTATACCCAAATAATAAAGCTCCTGATAATTTAACTTTACAACATAGACATGCCCCTCAACAGCAGAGCGTACAAGTTTCACCACCACAGAGAGTGACTATGTCATTCTGAAATCCATCTGACATGAAGTACAACAAACCAAGAGAACAACAGAAACATCAGGCTACTGGTCACTAATGATGAAACAACACAAATTCAAATTAGTTCAGAACCGAGGATAGCGATCGGATCATTTTAACACTTTATCAATTTCAACTCAGAGCCTGAAGCCTGGTTGACTCTTTGAACCGAGCACGTAGCAGCGCGCTTTGAAGTGGGTACACAGAGGCACGTTCTGTATGCTCAGCGTGTCGCAGCATCACGTGCACCTCCGGATGTTTGTAACTCGGTGCGTACCACCCTTCACACAAACTGGACGATCTGGAAGATGCTCTTCCAGTGCTAACTCAAACTTTGTGAATTGCTGCCTGTAAGTTGTCCAGCTCCTTCATTGGACTGGCAGTTTTGGCGGGTCTGAATCGCTGCCAACAAAAAAGTCCGTTCATTTCCAAGACGAGTAACAAAATATGCGTCCAGTTTTTCCATGGTTTTCCACTCATGTTAACTTAGTCCGTAAAAATGCTCTAGCTAGTTTGCCATCTGTTGCCAAGTGACTGATGATGACGTTGGTACACGGCTGGTGACAAGCTTTACCCAGAATACACTTGGAGTCAATATGGACGATCCACTTGTAATTTTGTGTGTCATAAAGTTAAATGTAAGAATGAAAATAAAGCCAGTCATGTAGCACAACATTTTATTCAATATTTTACACCCACTACGTCACTAAAATTAGTCGGTCTTGTAAAGTTTTTAGCAACCGTGAGTCAGCAATGACTGGGGCAGCCTTCTATATAATCTACTGGGGCACCTTATTATATAATCCTACATACACCATAGTCAACAGGAGCCCGCTTTCTCCAGCTCTCATCAGACGTGATAAAGGGTTGGATCCCTGAAGTCATATTCTGCCTCCCATCCAGGCCTCCTCTAGGCCCACCGCCCTCCCAGCCCCCCCTGAAGCTTTACCCCTGGTTTGTACTGTAAATTGAGAAAAAGAAAAATTAGCAATTTATTCATGTGTAATTACACATTAGCAATAAGCAATATATTTTGCTAGCTTTTACACATTCAAACACCGAAGTTTTCTCGGCAATTTGTGTGTAACTGGTTTAACAATACATGAAACAACTGAAGTGCTAAGAATGTTTTTCACTCTCAACTTTCATAACATCGTATTATACACTCAGCGGCAGCCATATTGAAAACATAACTCGGGATGTTTGACAAGCCCAGACTGATGCAGACAGACTTCCATGTTCAGGGCCATTGTTGTTGCTTTTCCGAGACAAAAGATCACTGCTCTGAAAATATAAAGCATCTCCAGTCAACATAACTATTGGAAGTAGTAAAAAGCAACAATAACAGTGGTATAGATGAACTCTATTGATTTTCACGATGCCCTACTTCTCTGTCAAATTGTTGCTGTGACTGGAAAAGTTCCACATTATCAGAATGGAAGATCGTCATAGCGGACCATATTTAACTTTGACTATATAATTGAACTATTAATAACTAATTTGCATTTGTATTAACTGAAGACCTAATGAGTTTTTTGTTTCTGGTTACATGTTACCTTGCAAAGCATTTTAACACAACCTGATTTCAAAAATCCTGAACTGAGTTGGTAGAGTGGGTGCAGGGTGTACAGTACTGAGGCTGTCACTTCTCAGTGCACCTGTCCTGGGTAGACTCTCTCCCACCATTACCTGAATGTCTCCCTTTTCTCTCTAACCCTCTTTCCTGCCCAATAATTGACAAATAAAGGCCACTAGTGCCACAAAATCTTTAAAATAAAATGCTAAACTTTCCCTGTGTGTGTATGCATGTCTCTATGTGAGGATGAATGTGTTTAAAGTGATCTTAATTGTTATCATTTATGCAGCACAGTAACTACTTCCGCCCCCATCTTTGTCTCTGTCTGCTATTAAATCCCTCCCCCTCTTTTACTCTAACAGCCTGTTTCTATTTTTCCTCATATTGTTGTTTCTCAGCCTGCAGCCTAAATAGCACCCATTTCATCTTCTCCCTGACTTGCTTTCTTCCAGTCCCTCCATTGGCCCCTGCTCCCCTCCACACGCACACACACATCCTGCTTTCCCATATTCCTTGTCATTTTTTTTGGCCAAACCAATGCTAACCCTTTTTATCCCATAATTAGATTAAGTATTTCTTATACAATTTGGCCTGCATGCTATCTCTCACCAGTTTTTTCCTCCCAACTCTGAGAACACCTCTCTTTCTGTGTCTTTCTGCTTCCTTCTTCAGACATCTTTATTCTCTCTGATGTGATGTTCTCTGTATTGGGCATCATATAAAAAGAAAGACTTTAATCTTTTCTCCTCTTGATTTATTCCTATGGTTTACCTCATTTCTCTTTTCTCCTTGCTGTTTCTCTGTTTTCAGGCACCCTCTCTAAGTGCGATATATATCTGCCTCCCCCCCTCGGCAGGTTGCCATGGTCGCCATACCTACTCTCTCTCTCCTATTGGTCCTGGCAGAGTGGGCAGGTCTGGTGGACGCATCCCCCCACCTCCTGCTCCGGCCGAGCCCGCGGGAGCGTGATGCAGGGGCCGTGATGAACTTCAACATTGCCGTGATCCACGCCGGTGCCACGGTGCAGGCGGAGGCAGCGGTGGCGGGGCCGGGGGGAAGGGTGCTCTACCCCGGCTTCGGACGGGTATACGGCTCCCTGGGGGAGAGCGTGGTCACCCAGTGGGGCTCTGCTAACGTCATCTGGCTTCAGGTTAGACACTGTGTCCTCTGCTCACTCAGACTTTCTTCAAGGTGGAGAATAACAATCCATTATTCATACTTATTGAGCTGAATGAGCAGCGCATTCCTGTTGTATAAGGCCCACTGAATGAGCAGGTGTCAGCCTCCATTCCCTGACTATATCTTGTATTGTTAGTGAAACATGTCATACATGCTACAGACACCTTCAATATAAATGACACACTGTCAACACTCCCTGTCCTGGATGGCCAACTCTACTTGTCTCCTGTTTTCTCCCCCTTCTTCATCCCTCCCTTCATCTCTCAGGTGAATGACAGCAGCCCTAAGACGGTGCTGTCCCAGCTGTGTGAGTTGTTAGCGGCGAGGCCCCTGCAGGGTCTGGTTTACGAAGAGGAGAGGCCCCCTCCGACGGCTTGGGGTCCCTTGGCCCCCATGCTGGAGTTTGTCTCTGCACAAACAGGACTGCCTATAGTGGCTGTAGGCGGGGGAGCAGGGCTGGGGAGGATGCCACAGGTAGGAGAAGGGAGGTTGGGAAAGTCCAGAGGCAATTTGTGTTACTGAGACATATGCAGACAATTACAAAGGTGGCTGTTCCAAATGTTGTTGTTTTTTTTTCCATCTAAGCCATTTAGTTAGTGAGATTAGGTGTATAAAGTGTTCAGAAACTCTGGATCTAAGCCACAAAATCTGTTCTGCATCTGGTATTACATTGCCTTCCTAAAGTATTCAATGAACTTTCTCACATTTTGTACCATAAGAGCCAAAAATCTGAATGTATTTTATGGGGATTTCATGAGATGGGTCAGAACAAAGTGGAGCATAATATTGAAATGGGAGAACAACTTACATTTTCTACTTTTTTTTTCTCAAGAGTACTAAATTTGTCATAAACTGCCTTCAGAAATAATTACTCCACCTGTTTGTATTTTTATTTCAGGTCAAAATTATTAGCCCCCATATGAAACTTTAAGCTTTTTTCAAAAACTTTCTCAAATGCTGTTAAACGATTAAATTTTTCAATGCAGCTTTTCCAAACATCCTATGTTTTATTTTTTTATTTCATTAATTTACCTTGCACACAATGTTTTGCAAAACCCCAAAACTTCCACGGTCAAAATAATTTGGGGAATTTTTGAGAAGAACATAAAATTTCATAAATTTGAGCTGAACAACATTCTAGAGTATTGATCAAGTAGCCAAGAGATCCATAGATTCTTTGGAGGAGATGCAGAGGTCCATGGCTCATGACCCTGTAAACCTTTTTTATTATTTGTAAAAAAATAATTTTCTAGGTCTATCAAATAAAGTCCCAATGAAATATAATAAGATTAGTGGCTGTAAAGCAAAAGAAAAGTAAAAGTTAAGAGGTAGATAGTTTTCTACTCATCTTTTGTGCTTGCAAGCTGCTGCGTCTCGGCATCTCTTTCACAAATAACTGCTGCTTACATATGACAGTGACATATGTGCTTGAATTTGAATCAAGTTGCCCCAGTGCTTGTCGTTGCAATAAACTTAGAAAGTTTAAGAGTTTTTATGAGTTCGAAGTGGAAAAGCAGGTTGATGGTGAATCGGGACCATTGTGTACTACATACAAAATGAAGCAAAGTAAAGAAAGAACTGCTCATGTTGTTACAACAGCTGACAAACTCATAAGATTTTGTACACCCTGTGTGAAGAATGAGTGCCAATAGGATGGAGGGAGACGCTTAAGGTCAGTGTCACTGATGTGCAAAAACTCTTTGCTGTTTGATCGGTAAATGGCACCAACTGGGGCTGTCACACCGCCTCTGATGTCGCTGGTAGGGAGGCAATGAGCAGACAAGAAGGCGTACATGAGAGGACAAGGACGCCATGTGTGTGCTGTACATTCTTGTGAATTTATTTGTGTATGTATCAGAGTAAACATGTTATATTACATCACTATACGAAAAAAGGGGAACAAAGAGCTTCCTATTTGTGGTTTTAAAATAGTCATCGACTCTTGAGGAATTAAGTTATAGCACTTTGATAAACTTCCTTTGAAGATGTACCTCAATGCTCATTCTCATCCCCACCTGAGCTGACGTTTTAGAAACACTCTCATCTGAACGTCAGAGGAAACTTTACTCTACAGCCTGGGCTTTTTTAGCCCTACGGCTCCACAAATGCTGCTGCTGCATCAAAACTTAAAGCCTCATGATGCTCATGATTAATTGTGCATAAGGACATAGAAGCTCAGAGCATTGTACTCTCTTGTAGTCAAAGTGTTTAATTTCTCAGTTGTGACACAGAGGATCAATTTTGCATCAACACGCTTAACCACATCTGCTGCTTTCCTCCCCAAATCAGGAATCAGGTTCCATCTTTCTCCAGTTCAGCTCTTCCACTGCGCTCCAGTTAGAGGTCATCTTCGAGGTGCTGGAGGAGTACGACTGGACCGCCTTTTCTGTGGTGTCCACGCGTCACCATGGCTACCAGGACTTCCTTTCCGTGGTGGAGGGACTGACGGACGGCTCGTTCATCGGATGGGAGAAGAAGAGTGTTGTTATCCTGAACGTGACCGACGATCCTGGGGGTGCACGCACGCGTAGGCTGCTGAAGGAGAACGAGGCGCAGGTGAGACAGGGGGGAGGGAGGAGGAATAGAGGGAGGAAAGGGGAGGAAGTGCTGCGACAATCATTGGGGGCCCCCTTTCGGACAGGTGGCTTCCCAGCTTTTTCCTTCCTTCTTCGTCTCTCCCTCTGCCTCTCCGTCTCTCTCTCTCCCCTCTCTCCTCTATCCCTCTGTTCTTCTCTTTTTATCTGCCATGGCACGAAGGGAACAACAGAACAACCAAAACCACAAGTCAGTCTGATTTTTCCCCCGATTCCCCTTTAAGGAAGTTTAAAAGCTGAAAAAAAAAACATTTGGTGTATACCGGTATTTCACAAGCTGGTTCTCTCTTGTCAGTTTTGACCTGCAAAAGATACAAATGAAGAAAGATGAATGAAAGTGGCTTAAATAAAATACATTATTTTGAGACATGATCTTAATCTCATAACCTCTGACCTGATGTGATGTGACAAAAACATGGGGGGTTAGGTTTGAGGAGACACTCGCAAGGTTTCACAGATATGATTTAGAATTTCGGATTTTCCGAAAGATTAAAATAACTCCAGAAATAAAAGCTTATTTTTTCTCTATTAGTGTTAACAACAGCTGTTGAAAGATTGGCTAAAACATTTTATTTACGTTTTTGACTTTGAATTAAAGGTTCAGATGCACGTTTCAGAGAACCTTGAAATCCATTTCATATCTCAGGATTTTTTAACCCTCTCTTCATCCTAAGAAGGGTCAGTGGACCCTGTGTGAGATTTTTACCCTGAACACGGTCCCAGTGGGGTCGCACTGACCCTGTATGCGCTTTTACGATGTTTTTTTCCCCCATGTTTTTGTGAACTGACAGGCCGATGGGACACCCATATTGCTTCCCCGTTGTACAACCATGAAATCTGCAATACACTAAGACCGTGAGAGGGTTAAATGTTTGACCCACTAATTCTGATTGTCCCTCAAGAACTATAAATATAACTAAAAATATTTTTTTCTGGCCTTCCTGACATGCACATTTTTTGTGACATGCACATATTTAGCTCATGTGTTCAACTAATAAGATAAAAAAACACATCACTGTTGAAATTACTAAACTGATACTTTGACATCAAAATTTCATTTTGTCTGACTTTATTTTCTAAGTTAATTCGGAACGGTAAATGTAATCCAAACTGACCCATGCAAGTAAATTATTGATAAAATGTGATCAGAATGATTTGGGGTTTTGGTTTCTACTCCTGCAATCTTTCACTCCTTTAGACTTTATGCTTGCTTGTACTCTCCTCCCCTTCTTCTTTCACACTTGTATTGCTGCTTCCTTTTCACCCACAAACAACTTCTTTTCCCCTAAATTCCTTTATTTGTTATTGTTTTGACCACAAACTAGCTTCCACTCTCACTCCCCTTGATCCCGCTGTTCAAATTTTCAGTTACATTGTCTGTTTTTGTGCTTTTCTTCTCATAACCCCCCCTCCTCTCTCATCTTACCTCGCTGGCTCCCTCTCCTGCATTTCTTTGCCTAGAGACAAGCCTCAGTAACCTCAGCTGCTTTGCTTTGCACCTTTATCTCAGCATGGCCATCTTTCATTCCTCCAGTCCACTCCATATACACTGCATGTCTTCCCTGCCACAGGCTCTGCTCTCTGTTGGCTTGGTTTAGTCTGGGTCTCAATGTCATCGCTAATGTCCCGGCATGGCCACTGCATCTCTGCTTGTTTTTGTTAGTAGGTATGTGCACGTGTATTGGATTTCTTAGGCTCCGCTCTGCCAGATCGTTGTTTAAACGACATAATGCCTGCAGTGATTTGACCATACAAAGACCTAACTATGGAAACTACTTGCCTTTCACAGCCATTCTCCTCCTACTGGGCTTACGATGCTTTTGATGGAGTAGTGATGCTGCATATATTTGTTTCTCATGCTCCTGCTCTCTGTGCTGCGGTTTTTGTAATGTCTTCTACATTGTAAATGACCTGATGAAGGTCTGTGGCTCAGTTTCTTCTCAATTTCTCCACTATCTATGTTCCGTTTTCTCTTCCAGTGTCTGCCTTGTTTGTATTTCTTGTTTTTCCTTGTGTCCCCATCTTTCTCTATTCCCCATTTTTCGGTAGTGTGTGTGTCTGTTTATAAGTCTGATTTCTCTCCTTCGTTCCTGCCTTCTGTCTCTTCTTTCTTCCTGTCTCTCGCCCTCTTTTTCCCTCCTCTCTCCTCTCACTCTGTCACTCTCGGTCCATGCCTAATTCACTGGAGGTTTATTGGCACACAGGCAGAATTGTTTTGCCAAGCCATTACAGTTCAAAATTCAATGAAGGCACAATTCTCAGAAAGTGCTTTCCATCTGTATCCCTGACCGGCTACCTTCCAGTGCTTGAAAGAGCCGTCTTTCTCTTTTTGTCCTTCGGTCCTCCTTTGCTTTATTTTCTATCACTCCATATTTTTCATGTCTTCCTCCCTTTGTCCCTTTGGGTATTTCTCATCATATAGCAGAGATTATGACTCAAGTCTCAAGCTTAAGGGAAATGCACCTGGGAGGCATCAAAAATGTCTTATTTTAAAAATAAAGAACCCACCGTGGTAGTGTGTGGTCACCAGTTGATGTTCCTTTTCAAACCTGTTTTCTTCAATGGCATTGATGTTTTTCTGACAAAACTGTCTATGAATGAAGTGCAGTAATCTCTGTTTTTTCATACATTTCAGCAAGGTGCTTCTGAATTGTGTTAAAGGCTCCAGCTCGTGCATGTCAACTTGCACTCCTGATGTGCGTTCCTCTTTAAGCTCAAATAACGTCTAAGCTGCTAAAAAAGACGTGAGATTTGACTTTACTAGCAGTATAAACATTTGAGACATGACTACAGCATATGGTCTAGGAATCAAGTGTGTAGAAGCCTCACACAGCAGCTCTCACAGATGAAACATATATTTCAGCTGTTTGCTATGTACAATTAATTGATAATCTGTTAGCTGTGGATTCACAAGAATAACCGCACAGATATTTTTCAAACTGATCACAATAACTGCAATAAATTACTTTTGGTTGTTTAAGAACAAAATAGACCCAACTTAATCTCTTACATGTTAATTTAACATTTTTATACTAATGTCATTGCAAAGAAGTCTTGTCAAAAGGAAAGAAGTTTCTGTTATAAAACTCTTCATTCTCTCATTCATGCACTGCATCACGCCGCTCTTTATGTTGCAATTTATAGTGTGATTTGTTGTGAAAATATTTACTGCTTACGTTCGTCAACAACAGTTGTAAATGCATATTTATATCAAGCAAATGCTCAGACTCAGTTTGAGGAGGAGGAAAGCCTCTAAACATGAAGCAGTGGATAATGTGAACACAAGTGTTGACTATGACAACACAAAGACCAAACAGTTCTTCAAAGATAGTATTAACTTTTTTATTAAATAACAAGTATTAAAGCATTTGTCTGTACAAACAATCAAAAAAAAATTTTTTTAAAACAGATGTGTTAAAATAGAATACATAATTTGAATTGAAAATATACAGCCTTGTAACATATATATAGGCTATATATATATATATATATATATATATATATATATATATATATATATATATATATATAAAGAAATATAGGCAGACTGGATGTCTGCCTATATTTATTTCACTTATTAGGACGTTGAGTTTTGCCCTGGAGTTGGGGTGCAACATTGGAAGTGACTTGATTTGGACTTGCCCTTCAAAGACTTCACAGTTAAAATTTGAAAACCTAAGCTGAATTTGCCAGAAAGTGTTTTGGGATTTGACTTGAAATTGCCCCTGAAAGACATGAAATTTGACTCAGACCAGCACATTAAAGACTTGACTCAGACTTGGAAGACTTGTAAGGATATAGCATTTAGTTTTGCTGTGGTTTTCCATCTCTCTCCACAGCTCCATATTTCTGTCTGTTTCCTTTAACCTTCTGGATGCTGGATGATCTCTCTGCTGGAGAGATGAAGAGAGACAGACAGTATAGTCTTTCTATTGCCTCTTAATATTTTTTCTCTCTTTAGCTCCAGACCTCAATCATTCCTCCCTTTTCTGTTACAAATATTTGCTATTTCTCCAGGCGCTGATTTCACAAAAATATGCATTCCTTTGCTTTTCTCCACTACCCCCATCTCCCCTTTCTGATCTCTAAGGAGTGGTATTCCCATCTCTGACTTCTTCCCTCAATCTGCTCATTTTGCTCCTTTTGCCTCTGTTGTCCACAGGTCTCTCCTCCAATGTGCTTTTAAAAACATATTTTACAGTTTAACCTCTTCTCCCTTCATCCTGCCCTCTCATGTGCTTATTAGTCTTTTCACTGTCTTTTCTTTTCCACTCATATTTCTTTGCTCCCCCACTCGTTTCATTTTCCCTTTCTTGTTTTGATCCAGTTTTTATTATTCATTACTGTAACTTGTTTCATCAGGTCTAAGCTCATTAGGCACTGACCTCTATTGCCTCTCATACCTTAAGGTTGGCAAACACAGCCACACAGTCAGACTTACTTGTGTGTGCGCGCTTTTCATTTGAAGTCATACACTCGACTTCCATAAACCTTATCACATCGCCTTACCGCTATCTCTCCTTATACCTCCTGCAGCATTCTTGTTATTGGTTGATATGGCTTTTTCTTTCCATCTTCATCTTCCTCTCCGCTTCTTTATTTGTCTCCCTGCTTCTCCCTCCCTCTGTCTTACTCCATGTCTTCCCTTTCCCCTCCTTATCTCACTGGAGTGTATGTGTGTGTGTGTCTTCCCCCTTTCCCGTTCCCTCCCTGCCTCCCTTCTCTCCTCCAGGTCCGCCTGCTGTACTGCTCTCAGGAGGAGGCTGAGCTGGTCTTCCGTGCCGCCTGGGCCGCTGGTCAGGCCGGGGCCTCGCACATGTGGTTCGCCGTGGGCCCCGCTCTCTCGGGTCTGGGCATGGAGAGCTTGCCTCGGGCGCTATTCGCCGTTCGGCCCCAGGGTTGGAGGGACGAGCCTCGCCGAAGGATCGCTCGGGGTGTGTCTGTGCTCACTCACGGAGCGGTGGCAATGCGCAAGGAATATGGAAGCACGGGCGGGCCAAACTTTGTCACCACATGCATGACAGATGCCAATCAGACCCAGAGGCTGCGAAGCAGGATGAGGTAAAACAGGATGTTTTCAATAAATGACCTAATATCAGGTGATTTATAAAACTTTTCTATCCCTTGAATCTTTTCACATTGTATCGCGTTACAGTAGTATTTTATGGACTAGAGGTAAAAAATTTTAGACGTATACAGTATCTTGACACACTTGAATTTAAAAAATTTGGGTTTTTTTTCATAAATCTGCAGAAGTTGCTTGCATGCTGAGGGGCCAGTTTAACCATTTGTGGTAGATGTTTTGGACCTTTAACATATCTTAAAATTGTCCAAGAGGTTTGGAGTTTGAGACCCATGTGACAGACCAATAAAAATGCGGCATAATTGGACAGGAAATTGCAGTGATGCTTAAAGTAGGACAAGAGTATAAAACAATATCTAGCTTTGAGTATTTCACACTTGGAAAAAAGTATTACACATTTGCAAACCAACCAAATCAGGTGGATCTAAACAGGCCAGACAAACACAGCATTAATCCGTGAAGCACTCGTCAGTCATCCACGACATCCCTCACCTTGAAGGTCCTGCAGAGACTCTGTAAGCATCAGGACTCCCTGCAGTTTGCTTAACACCAGGGAGTTGGAGTTGAAGACTCCATCATACACCTGCTTCAGCAAACCCACTGTCATTTGGACAAAATAGGCAGCATTGTGACGGTTTATTCCTTTATTTCTCAAGTGCATTTATCACAATCCAACCTGATCTGCTTTGTCAGATCCAAAAAACCCAGATGAAGGACTTAACATGCTGAGGAAGTAATTCAGCTATTTGATTCAGGTGTGTAAAACTAGGGAACACACCTAAAAGTTTCAGGACATACTGTTAAGACTTAGAGCAGCAACTGCAATGGAAAGTATGAACTGACCTGTCTGCAATATGGCTTGAACGTTTTGATGCTATTTGTTTATTAATCTTCTCTACAAACATCTGTTTCCTTCTTAGAGTAGCTGCATATATGCTTAGATAAATAATGAATAGATTAACCCTATTTACTAATTAGTGACAGGTGGCAATTATTTATACTCTATTTCATTTAAGGGTATCATACGAACACACACTACCCATTTCAGATATTCATTTGTAAAAAAAAACAAAAAAAAAACATGAAGCATTATCTGTCACTTTGCAAATATGTGCCACTTTTTATGGCTCCTTCAAATAAAATCCCAGCAAAACATGTTGAACTTTGTGATAAAAGGCAAAACAGTTTAAGGTGGCTGAATGCTTTTGCAATTCAATGTGAAAGATAGCTTACAGGCACCAGACTAAATATGTTAAATAGGAGGAAACAAAAATAGAGGTGGCATAAGGTGAAATTTTTCAGAGAGGATATTTGGTTCATGGCCAGAATTAGCCGGGAGATATATGGGTGGAATTAGTAGATTCAGTGTCAGGGAGCAGGCACACAGGGGATATCTGAATTTGGGGCTGGCTATCATCCATGCAAAATAGATGATGTTGGTGTGTGTAGTTGTGAGTAGGCAAAATTACCGTAGCATCTGTAGCAAGCGGACCATGTCTCATGTATATTAATGAGGGGCTTTTAATATATTCCTTATAGGCTGTACAAACACATAGCAACAGACTGTAACAGGTTGCACAAGTGGCCCTCGTTATCAACCTGGATTATTTTTAGTATTGTTTAATCTTACATTAGGTATGCACTGCAAGTGTATCATACATGATATTAGGGAACCTGGTTGCTCAAATTGGCTCAAACGGGTAATTACTTTGTATATTTGCAGTCATTTTTGTAAATGAAGCAGAGCACAAACAGTGAGGAAATTATGTTGAAATGATTAATGGATTCTTCTGTGTTTGTTTGTAAACTATGTCCAGGAACAAGAATAGAAAGCTGTTTTCATTTCCATTTTTTTGCACTGCTACCTACTGTTCACTGTCTGTAACTACAAGCTCAAGCTCTTTGTCAACTAAAAAAAAAAAGCTTTCAGTTTTCTCTTTTATTTATTTTATTTATTTGGAAATAACATTTGAAGTTCTGTCCTGTGATTATCACTCACTATAGAGGTTGAAGCCTATGCAGAGAGCAGCAATTGTTTGACTTCAAAGATCCTGACAGTTTAGTGTGTCTGATCATTTGTCTGTAGATTTGATTAACAGAAAATCCCAGACTGTCATCACAGAGCTTCTGTGGTTTAGCATCAAACAAGTAAAGAATGTGACAGGCGCTCTGTTGTAGAAAATACATTGAGATTTTTGATTCTGCCCTTCACTTAAAGAAAACACAACAACCAAACAAAAAAAGTTGGTTTAACATTGTGTGTTTTGGCAAAAATTAATAATGAGCCAGAATTCCAGTCTGGTATTTTATAAAAATCTGTGTTAATGAATGAAAAATTAAAGTTTCGTCTGAGTAGCAAGCAAAAAATGCCTCATTCACAAGAATGAGACATTATTTGCTCTTGTTGTGATTCACATAAATATACATAAAATTGGATGGGTTTTCCCCTAAATACTTGCAATATGTCACTTTTAAGAGAAAAACTGTTTGCTTTGAAAAGCTATTTTTGGAGAATATTTTTGTTTCCTTCTAGTTTTGGAATTGGTAGCATGTGTAAACTCAGGCTTAGCTAACAGTTAGTACTACTAGCTAACAGCTAATAACTTTGTGAATCAACCTCACAGTTTTGAAAAACATGCAAAAGAAGCATGGTTGCACAGCTTACTGTGGATGCAAATGCCAAAATCAGTACAGTACTACAACACCAGGTGTCAGGCACTGAGTTAAAACTTAACATCCCTTGTGTATTGTAAAAGATTTCTACTACCTCACTGTGTCTTCCACTTCTCTCTGAATAACATGCAGGTATTTCAGCAACATAACGCTTGGTGGTCGAGACTATTCCTTCAATAGCGACGGTTACCTGGCCAACCCTTTCTTGGACGTCATCTCTTGGACACCTGGAAGAGGCTGGGAAGATGTAAGGACATTAAATCAGTTCTTTATTTATAACCATGCAATGATCATCAACATATGAGGAAGGGGTTTGCACCACATAGTTTTTATGATTGGTATAGCAACAGTTTTCTGTGTGAATCTGTAAAGTGGCAGAGATATAATTATTTAATTGTTGAATTCATATATTTGCTCACATGGATAGTACGCTATTATTTCCTTACATTATAATGAATCAACAATGAAAAAATTTCATTGTGTTTATTTTAAAGCAAAATCCCTCATTATTTTGATGATATTCCCAACTACAACTTCGTCTCCACTTTGAAAGTGAGAAAGTACAAATATATGTGTTCTTTTTTCTTCCTGTTTTAACCAACATCAGAGTGTTGATTGCTCTGAGTAAGCTTGAAGAAAAGAGCTATTCTGCATTGGCATCTGAAAAAAAGCGCTTGGGGCGAGCAGGGAGGACAGGCAGGATCTAAGGTTTAATGTTCATGTAAAGTTCACTCTGGCTGTCAGGGCCCTAAGGCAGAAGGGAGAGGAATTTTGCTGACCGTTTAACTGTACTTGGTTCGACTTGATGCTCTTGTTATCTTGCTGCTGCTGCTCCATGTCTGTTTTCCTGTTTTCTTTCTGAAACACTTTCACTTAAAATTCTATGATTACCGGTCAACTTCCTTTCAGTTTCACCTATAGCTTACAATCTTTGGCAGAATCATACAAACTAAAGACATTAAAAACAGGTTAAAAAAGAAAATAAAGAAAATGTGCAGCAGGATTTTTAATAAAGATAGTTTGGAATCCAAGACAAAAAGGAAATAAAAACGTTATTCCCATTTATGTCTAACCCTAATCAGATTTGTTCTCATCTAAAAACTGCTGGGAAATACAGTGGATCCTAACTAAAAATTTAACTCACTATGGAGAAGTTTCCCTGTTAATATTACAGGTTATTAAAATGTTTAAATAAAACAAAAAACACAATTTCTGTTGGACAGCCTTCAGACTGACGTGATAGATGACTGACAAGAAGAGTGTTTAAAGGGTGTGTTCTTTCTAAAAAACAAACAAACAAAAGAAACACTTGTTTTAAATGATTACAGATAATTTTATGAAGCGGAGACATTACTTGGTGTTCTCAATCATGAGCATTCAGCCCATAAATCAAATCAAAATCCTCAAATTTTAGTGCCACCTACTTCTTGCAGAATGACTCTCATGAAAATTTCACCATGAAACATGGCTCTTTTCTGCCCATGCTTCAAAATGTCAGTAAATATGCCGATGACATTGTTATTGTAAAGCGCCATGCAGGGTGAGACATCAGCTTTGTTTGGGTGACACAGAGGCTTTTTCCCACATTGTACACACCTCTGTGATGCTGTGGAAGTAAACACTTCTCTACCACTGCTGCTTCTTTGTGAATGTTGTAGCAGGCACAGGAGTAGCACGGAAAACATGAGACAGGAAATGTAGCACACATTTGACAGCAACAGGTGGTGCATACTGTGCTATAAAAAAAGCATTTGTCATCCTAAAGATTTATTCTTCTTTTGCTTTTATGCTGTAGTTCAGTATTTCAGATCATGAAAGACATTGTAATATTCTGTCCCAACCATCTTGACCCTACTTGAGAAAATGCAATCATCCCCACTTGTTAAATTATATAATTTCAGCTCAGTTTTACCTGGGAATTTCAGAAGGCAGGGTAGATATACAAAAAAGAAACTGAAGCACTGATCTTGGAGCACTTTTTATACTGAAGAAAAGTAAAATGTTAATAACAGAAGGAGAACGTTTAGTTGTTGGCAGCAGACGATGTCCCCCTCCAGGAAGGTACCACTGCTAAGCAGAACAACAAGCCAGATGGAGCTTCTATGAAGAGTAAAAAACTGAGGGAAAACATACAGCTAAAAGTCGAACAAAACAGCAAATAATGCAAACTGGAGAGAAGAAGGAGAATGTAGTGAGTGATCAGACAAGTGGTCAGTTTTTCCTCCAGCAGCTTAGATAACTCAGAATAACCTTGGGACACTCTCAACTATAAGCTGACCCGTCTGGTGTAAAAATAAGAAAATCATATTGAAAGTGAAACACAGCGGTGGTAGTGTGGTGGTCAGGAGCTGCTTTGATGCTGCAATACTGAGGCAAGTGGCTATTTGATGGACCCATAAACTCTACTCTCAGCCAGATAATCCTGAAGGAGAATGCCAGTTCATGACCTTAAACTCAAGCATACTTTAATTATGCTGCAGGACAATGATCTAAAGGACACCATTAAGTTCACTTCTGAATGGCTCAAAAAAGAGAGAAAAAACTAAAATAAAGGCTATTGAAAGTTCAGACTTGAATCCAATTAAGATGCTGCAGACTAACCTTAAGTAGGCCATTCAAAAACTACCTAATGTGGTTTGATTAAATTTTAATTTTATAAGAAACACATTGCCAGTTATTGCAAGTGCTTGATGTTAGTTCAGGTTATCAAAAGCGGTACAACCAGTTATTGGGTTTAGGGGTATACTGTACTTCTGTTTTCATTTAAATTATGCTGGTCTGGATAGTTGTTCCATCAGTATTTTAAAACAGCTTTTTGTATTTATTTGGGTTATGTTGTCAAAAACCTTTTTTTACTGCCCTGCATAATGGCAAGACAGAGACAGGGTTTCAAGAGGAATGCAGGAGCCATCCTGTACTTTCCTGTTTGTGGAGGAAATCTTGTATTTGGCACATTCATGGGTTGCTTTATTAAGAGGTTCTGTAACTGATGTTGGTTGATGCTTTTATAGATCAGAAAAGGCGAGTGTTCTTAGTTTTGAGGCATGTGATAAATCAGGAACAAAAAAAAGAAACCTAAACTCTCAGCTCTGAGGGAGTTATTCCATCATGTTCGTTCCCCATGCTACTTAGCGAACCTTCTCGACTGCAGTTTGTAGATTTTTGGTTTCAAGCTCTCATTTGCAATATTCGGAAATGTTTGTTTTATTGTTATTTTGTTTATGATTTGACAAATAAGAAATGAGAAAAACGGCATAACCACAGGAAAATGTAAAAGTTGTAATCCCCCTTCTGCTTGTGATAGCTTTTCCTTGTACTGCTTTTGCTGGCTAAGAAGATTCAGAGATGGACAGCAACATAAGGAGGGTTTGAACAACAAATAATCACTTGAATTTAAACTCTCAGATTAATTGGTGTATTAGCAGTAGCTTAATTTTGGACTGCATTGCTGTAGAAAGCACATTTTCTGGATTTTGTCAGCTTTTACATTGGATGTTTACTAAAAAGTATTAATCTATTCTCAAAATAATAATTCACGTACAAAAGCAACTGAACATTCAACTCTGACTAAAAACAAGGTCATACAATAGACAAACATTATTTTAAAAAATATTAATAAAGAGTGAACACTAATACAAAGTGTGATGTCTACATATTTTAAAACGCTACCCATAGGCTTAACAGGAAATAAAAAGTTGACAGATTTATTTGTTGGTCTGACGGAGTGTATTCACCTTTTTTTTAATTTAACAGCCTTCCTGTGGTCAGATTCTTTTATTAGTCGTTAGACTTAGTAACCCTCTGTTATATTTGGTCAATAGTGGCTGATTATCCTGCATTCAGACTGCAGATCTTTGCTTGGGAAGGAAACACACATGAAAGATGAAGAAGGTTAAGATTTTGGGATGTTAATGCTTTCTTCTACAGTAGTAGACATAAAGTACATGCAACACTTTATGCAGGCTTCTGAAACATCACCAGCATTAGTCTGTCATGAATATTCTGCACAACTGCTTTTCTTTCCTTCATGCCAGGAAGTCTTGTTACCTGCTGGAGATGGTTTCCCTTGTTATACAGAGGGATTTCACCCCCAGTCAGTGTCAGAGGAGTGTGAGCGCTGCTCATTTTCTCAGCTCTACACCCGGTCCTTAACGCCACCCTGCACATGCACAAAGACGCGCAACCTACTCAGATCATACTCTCCTGCAATGGCACAAATAGGGACATGTGAGCACGCAAACACACATCGATGGTTCTCAGCTTCCTGCTGGTTTTAACAGCCCACCAGTGTCCAGTCTCAGCATGTCGTAACACGTTGACTTCTACCATATCCCTCAAATCCCTTTCAATTAGAGACTCCTGCACTGGTCCTTCATATCGGTGCAAACCCAGTGTGCAAAACCCACCCACACACGCAGACCAACACACACATACTCAGATTGTCCACATAAACATCCACAAGTGTGCACATGAAGGAGAGAGCTTACTGTATGCTCACACAAAATATGCTCACACCTCTTCTTGCATAAACCCAATGCCTCTATCTGCCTATTATGCACATCCATTCTGTTGAATATTTAATGTTCTTTTTACAATAACTGCACCATTACTTAGAGCCTGGGAGACCCCAGCTTAGCTCTCCGAAACACTGCAGACGAGTGCTGAAGGTTGTCCAGCATTGAACGGGGGGTGTCTTTCGGCTGTGGACGCAGCACAGACAGCGAGTGGCTTCGGGATATTAACAAAATTTAATAAACATTTGATAAAGCTACTCTCAGCTGCTGAGGAGTAAAACTTCAGTTTAAAGTGGCTCCCAGTCCTCAAACTTTTGCTCCGAGGCAAAATACTTTCTCTGCCGCACCATATTCAAGTAGTTTTTAGATTTGCAGTGCTATTTTCTTCTTTTTCTTTTTGTGACATATGTGTCTGCTCCTTTCGGGGTATTTGTCTTATAGAGTGCAGCTTTCCCGTCAGTAAGCTTTGTCTGTTTCCTGTCTGTGTTCCCTCACAGTGTTTTGATTGAATGTCTGTTGCCGAGCTGCGGTCGAAGTGCAGTCGAGACACTGTCATTGTTGCCACCCCCTCCTCCTCTCTGCCAACGCTTACATTACACTGACAGGCAGACTGCACAAAAGCTGCCAAACTTTACTCTTCTGGCCTGCCTGAGCAATCACATTTTTATTTTTAGCTTTCTTTTAAATACATACAGTAGGCGTGTGTGTGTGTGTGCGTGTGTTTGTGTACCATAGGGTTTATGCTTGTAAATACCTATCTAGCTTTTGTGAGCACTTTTCATCATGTTTGCACTTTATTGTGACTGATCATTCAGAAAAGTGTAAAACCCAGATTTTTTGGGAAGTACGCCTTGATTTCGAACGTTTACTATCCCGGAGATACAACAGGTTCAAGCTGGATATTACAAATGCTCACTGTTGATCAAATTAAACACTCTCATTTTCAGGTCAATAATTGAAAGAATAGCGACTTAAAATATATCTTTTTTATAATCATGTGGAAACAAAGGTTTACTTTTACTTTCACGATGTCTGTTAGTACCTCCGTCCCTTTAAACTGGACCCTATTTAATTATTGAACCAGGTTTAATTCAATTAAACGTAGGCTGTAGGCTGTTTGGTGATCTTTGAGGATAAAAGACATGTGTATTTAAACCTTGCACAGCCACTTTAACTCTCTGTATAAAGCAAACTACTTCTGGAGCTACTCTCCTTAATATCTAAATCCGTGTGATTATTGTGGTTTTTGTCTGTTTACTGTTTCTTTCCAGCAAATATGTGTCTAATAATTACTCCCATCTAATATAGTTATTATTTACTTCCAAGTGTTTGAGGAAAAGAAAAACATGATAGACTCACAATATGCTGAATAATACCTGCGCAGCACAATAAAATATAACTATATTCTCTGCATGATGTTCTGGCTTTATGAAGGCTGTGTTCTTTCAGCTTTATTGCTTCTAACAGAGATGTTTACTGTGCTTGGTAGTGTCTGTAGTCTATGGTGATGCTTGTCTTTCAGCTTTTCCTTGTTTATGTTTCTCTCTTTGCATACTAGAAAGTTTGATAATATTATTCAATTTTATTCATGCGCAACAGAACAGGAGAAATCTAATAAATATCTTGCCGACATTCCCACAATGCAATAAAGTACAAGGCTCTCAATGGTTCTCTTTGCTTTTCTTTTTTTAAGCCTTTTTCTCCTATTGGAACCCAATAGGAGAAAAATTATCGTCCCAATAATTGGGAGGATTAGTGACAGAATCTAGTTAAAATGTTAAAGTATGTCATGTCTTCTTGACATACATATGCACCAATAAGACTTTTGATGAAGTTATAAAGAGGCACAGGACTTTTATTATAACAAGATTTAGCAAGGTCTTAAAGATTTATGATCTCAAAACTGTTCAAATTTTCAGTCATATCTTGTCCAGGTGGTTTAAGGGTGCATTATTAGGTGCCATTGACTTTTTTCAGCTTTACATTATGTTATAATGTTATTCTCTCATCAAAAACATATCTGTAGTGCTGCTGCAGTTATTACACGCATGTTTGAGAGAATCTTTCCTTGCATTAAGCTCCTTCAGACTAGCCAGCAGTAATTAGCAAACACCCGGTGAGCTGATTATTTAAGTTACTTCTCAGTGCAACGGTGGTAACAACGTTGTTTTTATAACAACTGAAGGTAACATAGTTATGCTATTGTGCTGTAAAATATAGCTTTATATGCCTGGGATATACCTAATACTGCCTCTTTAAGAAGATACCTCAGTAATGCAGACCTACCTCTCTTGTTGCTGTGTACTGCTGCTCAGATGGCTAAAACCTGGCTGCTACATGTCTTCCTTGCTAACAGGAAATGACAAATCTTTCTGTTTCAAAATATGGTGGATCTGTACTCACCCATTCATCCATCCACCCAGTCAGTCAGCCAATAAAACTACAGTTGACAAACTACATATTACATCTATATCTATGAAACAGGCAACAGGGTGGTCTGCTGAATGCCATTCTGAATATTTATTATTATTATTATTACAGAGCATATCAGGAAAAAATAAGAAATAAAATATATTGGCATGTGTGAACAAATTTAGATGAACAAATTCTACCTGTAAGATTTTATGAATTTAAACCACAGATGATTCAATATGGGTCAGATTCTCTAAAAACTGTGAAATTAGTATCAACTTGGAAGCTGCAGCACAGACTCCATCTTCAATCATTAATAATCCAACACCAGGGCGCTGCTTCTCATTGACTGGACTTTCAGTCAAACAAAAACAAACAACAGAATAGTAGTTAGTCGTTGTTGTTTCCAATGGCATCTCCTGGCCATGCTGTCCTGGGCAGCTAAGTTGGCTGTTAAAAGTTGGAATAAGCAGGAGACCTGTGCCAGAGAACAATCAGGTGTTTATTCCCCAACATTGAACAGGTGACAAAACCTAAAAGAAATAACTTCAAGATAAATTCAGCAAGTCTCATGTGGTTTCAGCAGCAGCTCAAATGAAGGTTCACGAGGCTCTCCCAAACATCTGGACTGGTAGCCGCTTATAATCTACTGCTCACTCACCTTGGCAGACCTACCAAAACAGGGGTAACAGCAACAATAGACATTTAAAAATAACAAGAAGTATTCTAATTTATAAATATTTTACAACATCGACAAAGCATATAAAAGTCACATTTTAATTTCTACAGTTAAATCTGCAAGATTAAATATGAAGTACAAACTCCTCTGATTATAAAATGGATTCTTTCAGAACCTTTAAAAGGTCTGTGGGCCCAGTGGCGTATTTAAATCTTAACACACTTCGGAAAGAAGTGACAAAGATAAGTATTTTGCACCCCGAATATTACCACACACATAAAACATCAAACTGTGGCAACTAAATTTGAAGATTTGCTTAAGTATGACTTTTTAACATAACTATCCATTCTATTCAATGTTTTTGTTTTCAGGACAGGTCTTGATCAGCACCAGCTGGGAAGAAGGTGCCACAGCACAAACACAAACAATAACAATGAAAAGCTTCAGTATGATTTCAATTTATTCAATGAAACATTCAAACAAACCAACATGTCAAATGTATCTGTTCTAAATAATGAAGCTTCCCATTATATTGCCCATATCAAAAGAACTCCCCTGAGCTTATCATGTGTATCCAAACCCATGCATTGGGCAGAATCATAGTGAAAGCTCATTTAGTAAAGGTAATTCACAAAAACTTGCAAAGCTGAAGGAGCAAATGAATACTGATAGAAAAGAGCATGCAGGAAACTAGACAAGCTAACATGAGGCTGGATGACAGGCTGACAACAACAGAGGATCTGACAGAGGACTGACTGAGCTGAAAAGAAGATGTACTGGGAAGGTTGTTACCGGCATGCCACGCGGGAGAGGCAATAACCAGCTGAGGGAAGGCAGGGAGCTGAGGCACTGCGGAAAAATACAGATAAAAACAGGGAACACTGTTCACAAAATTGTCACAATATGAGTAAATGCTAAAGTAGTCAGACATTTAAAACAACCAAATTCACTGAATTACTAAACACCATAAACAGAGACCAATGTGACTCAACCAAACTCAAAATCCTGCAGATCATGACATCCTATTTTAGTCACTCAATTAGGAGTGAGGCAGTAATATTCAGCACAACCATCTATATTAGCTACTAATAGTAAATTAGTAGTTTTTTGATTTCTGTTTTTGCCCAAGTCTATAATAATAACAATGTAATAATCATCACATTTTATGGAAGCAGAAGAATAATTGAGGCGTTCCTGTTTTAAATGAAAGCAGTTATGTCTTCAGTTTCACATTTTTTACAGTTAAACCATGGTATTTTTACTTATGTTTATCATACACTCATAATACTGACTGATATTTAGTTCCATCACATACTGTAATCAGTAATGCTCTATACACACAAGTGTGCATTTAAAAAATGTTATTGAGGAGCTGGTGTTAACTAATTATTCTATGTATGTGCCCAAACATTGAAAAATGTTACTCTAAAAAGTAAAACCACTTATCAAGGAATGAAAACAAACTGTAGTCTGATGGTTTCAGCTCAAAATCCAAATGGAAGTGATACAAAAGAGAGTTCAGTACTTCGAAACAACAGAATAACTGGGTATATAAACTAAACTATACATTCAGAAATTCCCAATTCACCTCACAGTTCTGTAGCGTCCTAATTTACTCGTTCAGAAACACAGTCACTAAATGATTTAAGTCAATTGATTCTTAACCCGCAGGAGATTTAAACCATCTGATCACAAGGACCTCCACTCCAAAGGAACAGCTAATGTTACCAGGCGTAGGCGCAAAAGGATCGATGACCTTATTCTTCACATGGTTACACTTCCAAAGCCAGTTAATCACAATGTTCCCCTTTGTTTTACCACAACTCCCTGATAAAAATAATAAGCTGCTGACACGAGCAAAGGGCAGGTTCTTTCTGTGCTTCCGCAACTTACTTACATGAGAGGAAAATAGTCTGATTATTTCATCTCACGAATGCTTTAGTTATTAATCAATGAAATGATGCAAGTGGCTTAAATTCAACTAAATAAGTTCAAAAACAGAACAGAATATAGTCAAAGAATACTGCTAATGATCAACCACGTGTTATTGATCACTCAAGTAGTGTGAGGAGTTTGTGAACAAAGTGAGAATTATTGTTTGCCACGTCATAAAAAATATCCAAGAGCTGTTGTGTTGCTTACACAGAAGGGGGGCAAAGCTGCTGATCTTTACCAGCATTGAATGATTTGGTGAATAATTCATTTCAACAAATTTTTTTACATTAATAAACATAATTTGTTCTGAAGAAAAAATTAATAAATATCAATACCTGGTATCTCCGAGATGTAGTAAAACAAAACGCTCTGCTGAATTTTAGTAAAGTAAATAGTGAATGTGTTTGAGATGGGTGATTTGGCTCACTACCTTGCTTGGCCTTCATCATTGTGTCAATGGGTGGCACTTGCACTTGCACAGTTTTTTATTGCTTATTTCTATCCTCAGTTGAGTAGGAGAGCGCACTTACCTTCTGCTAAGCATAGTGTAAGCACTGTAAGAAAATATTGCTTTATATAGCTGTCTAAAAACACTTCTGTTTGAATCAGGATTAAAGCTTGCTAACAAGAGAAAATTATAGGTCTACTTTTAGTTTACTTAAGAAATTTGCGCTACATTTGAATGTCTTTGGTTGAGTATCTGGAATACTTCAACTGCTCAGATGTGATCGGGGGTTTTCCACATTCAACATCAATTCTTTGAAACAGTTTAGTTTAGTAAAATCCTCGTTCTATATGTGAAATATGTAATTCATACAAGAATAGCTGACAGAAAATGAGAAATATAACCATATGAAGTGAGCATGCTTTTAAAAGATCAAGTTATGCCCTCATTAAATGCCTCAAGCCAAACATTTGTTTGTTTGCTCAAGATCTATATTTTAGGAAGACATGTTTACGGTTTACCTGATAAATAAGGAGATAAATATTTAGAATTATCTAAAAATATCTTGTATAAAAATGTTGCAATTATTTTAAAGTGATCAATTTATTAGTTTAAATGTGAAGTGTGATTACTGTAAGACATTTATCACACTAAAAATCTTGATGAGGAAAACAATCTTAGACAAAACATTTCTAAATCTGGAAAGCATTTGAATCCAAAAATTGTAGCATGAACTAATTCTGTCAATCTTTCTCAAATCAAAAATCCTTTTGTTTTAATGACCTCAGCTCCAAGTGAGAAACGCTCAACACCTTTTCCTTTGTCAGTACCTGCCTTCAATATGCAGACAGAAAGTCAACAGAGTCAGCGCAGTTTGATTGTTTTTGATGCTTTCTGTTTATCACTGTTAAAAAAAAAGGATGTGTTGATTTATCACTATTAACAAAGGAAGCACAGAGTTCAGCCTCCTCTGAAGTTTCTCTCTTCTGTTCCCCTAGGTAGGCTGGTGGGAGAACGGCGTGCTGAGACTTCGATACCCAGCTTGGTCCCGCTACGGGCCCTTCCTGAAGCCGCCTGACGATGCCCAGCACCTGCGGGTTGTAACACTGGAGGAAAGGCCATTTGTCATTGTAGAGCTTGCAGACCCTTCTTCAGGAACCTGCATCCGGGACTCTGTTCCCTGCAGACGTCCTCTCAATGCCAGGTTTGAATTAAGTTGCCCTTTTTCTGTTCTAAAGCACTGCAATTTATATTCATATTAAAACCCCTCTAAATTTAAAATGCAACTGAACGAGGAAAAATGTAAATGGAGTTGGCATAATCCAGTGATACTGTTGAACTGGGGTTACTTTTATCAAAGCTGCAGTCTTTTCACTCCCTAACCATAATCAATAAGAGACTGCTCATGAGAGGATCAGCAAAATGACTGAGTGTGGAATCAGATATGACTACAGAGGAGCTTTATGGTTCATCAGCACCAGGTGGAATGGCATGCTACACTAAGCCATCAAACCTGTCACAAATGTCCTTACCATGATATTTATTTTCTCTTACCCATTTCTTTTTAGTTATATTTTCTGTTTCTGTTTCTCTGCCTTTTCTTTCCCAGTGCGATCCATGAGGGTGTGGCTCCTCTGAAGCAGTGCTGCAAGGGTTTCTGCATTGACATCCTCAAGCGACTTGCAAAGATTGTCGGCTTCACCTACGACCTCTACTTGGTGACCAATGGGAAGCATGGGAAGAAAATTGATGGCGTTTGGAACGGCATGATTGGAGAGGCAGGTCTTTGACTGTGTGTGCCTGCTCTTCTGTCTGCCTTTTCTACAGGGGTGGAAATTAGATGGACACTTCACAAGACACAGCTCCAGTGCTGTCATAGCTATACATATGTTTTTGGGTAATTCTCAGAAGATGCTGGTCAATTGGTGGTTGTTTTTTTTTTTATTTGCTGCCATATAAAATCAAGAAAGAGCTTGGATGATAAAAATTACTTCAGCCTTGGAGGGATTTATTTTGAAACACATTTTCACAATCAAACAACAGATTAAGAACAGCCAGAAAAATATCTGCTGGATCAGTTTGCTTATAAGATACTCAACCTATTCTTTGTCCAGTATGTTAATAGCATGCAGGTGCAGTCACTGCTGACTTATGTAGAAAGCAAGGACAGAATTTGGACTTGGATAAATTTAATCGAATGCTCAGTAAAACATGGAATATTTTAGAATTAGGTAATTTGTGGATTTGTTCCAGCAAATCTGATGCTTTCTGAACAATCTAGGTTAATTAAGGTGTAAATATCAGATAAATATTTTTATATGATGGCTGATTTACTAAGGGGAAAAGAGCTAACTAAATCAATTGGCCCAATTTGAATAAATAGTTGTCTTTTTTGCACAGTCATTATTCTCTTGTCAGCCTGCAGAATATTTGCCAAAAATGTTGAAGATCATTGAGTTCTTTTTTTAGTAAATGCAAAATGAGCCTTCATATTCTTTGTGGTTAGCAGTTGGTTTGGGCTTGGAACTCCTTCATTGATGCTTTTTCAAAGTATTTTTCTTGTTGTCAGATCAGGAACTCTACCCCATCAAAAAATTCCTTTACAAACCAAGATATCAGTGAATTTATTTCTTATCTGTTCTTGAATTTCTTACAATTGAGGCATTATGTGTTGTATTTTGGGGATCCTTAGCCTGCATCATGTTGTCAGACAGGTTCTGTTTAAGTTTTTCTTTAAAAACCCCAACATACTTCATCCAAAGTGCTGAAATTGACTAGCATGCATGATTTTGTTCGCTGAGAGGCATCTGGTGTCATATTCTGAAAAACCTGACACCAGACCGGGTTGAACTATTTCAACAGAACTTTGTGGGAAGAGTTGTGTGATTGGTCAGATTGTTGCTGTGATATATGCGGAAATGCATACAGAAATGCGTTCGGACAGCAATTTTGATATTTTTCTTCAACTAGTCCACTTTCACTATCTAGTTTTTGCGTCTGCAGGAGGAGACATGATTACTTTTTGAGAAAAGATTGTCTGACATTGTGAGAAAATGTGCACATTTGTACAATTTGTCACTAAAAACTACAAAGATTGTCAAATGACATAAAGTTCCTGGATGGATCTTTAATTCTACAGGTTAGGCAGTAACCAGGCTTAGGTGTGGTTAATAAAATTTAATTAAACATTACAATAAATGTGGTCAATCACAAGTAATTTTTAGCTTAGCAGAAGAGATTATTATTTTTTTACACTGGACCAGGTTGGTTAGGATGGCATTTTTCCTTTTAATCAAAAATCATAAGTTGAAAACTACTTTTTATATTATTACTTTTGTTACTTTTATAGAGTTGAATTGATTTGACAGACAAATCTCTTGGCGGTTAAATAGGTTTTTACTGCGCTGTTTAAACAGCATGTACTGTATGTCTCCAGGGAGAAATTCTGCACATTTTAATACACAAATATGATATGACATATGCCCCCAGCTATTTGTGGTTAGTCATTGATATTTTCTTGGTCATATAGGTCATGAACTTCCAACAAAACAAGACACAGACATGCTGGTGGAGAAATGGAGGGAAGAGTCGCAGTGAAACAGGCATGCACACATATATATAGTACTGGCTCATCTATTGAAATCAATACAGCGGCTGTGACTTCATTGAAGCTTCCTGCTGTTTCTGTCTCCCAGAAGGAACTTGCCATACGCCATTAGTCATGCGTTTCTAAAACAGTTCCACAGTCCTTTCCCCCTCTTTTCGTTTATAACTTGACCACGGGTCAGAGCTGGCAGTCAGATCTATTTTTGCAAGTAAAAAAAAATAGAAGAAGAAAAGCCACACATACTTTGTTTTCTCAAGCTAATTTCTGTCATTTTGATCAGCTCCTCCAAAGCCTGCCGTTCTTTGATCAGGTAATCCAGAGCCTTGCCAAAGTTGAGCGGAGGGGGCTTTGCATTCCGCTTTGCCTCAGTTTTCTGCTGATTTGCTCTGAAGAGTGGATGTGCCATGTCTAAAGTAGATTAACATTTTGCTTGTACAATCAGCAGACACAGCGGTTTTCAGGTTTTCCTTGATGGTGGCAGAGAGGAGACGGGCCCCCGCTCATTCTGTATGCTAAAGAGATGCACAGGAAACGCATGTTCAATAATTGTACTGCGCTGAAACACTCACTCCCCTCATGCTTGGCTGTACAAAGGGTCAAGATGCAGGGTCTTACTTGGGGAAAAAAGGGTGGTGGGCTGTGAAAGATTGGCTTTGTCTGCTGGGAGCAGTTACATGAGTTTGCCATAATTAGATTTCTTTCTCATTGCTGCTGTTGTCCCTTACAGGTGGTGTACAAGCGGGCGGACATGGCCATCGGCTCGCTGACTATCAATGAGGAGAGGTCCGAGGTCGTGGATTTTTCTGTACCATTCGTGGAGACAGGGATCAGTGTCATGGTCTCCCGTAGCAATGGCACTGTTTCACCATCAGCTTTTTTAGGTGAGAGCTTTAGCTTACGGCATTAGCTGATGAGTAGAATCTAATCTAATTGTAAAGTGTTGAGTTTGCATGAAATGCCTTGATCTTTGGTTGCTGGCCTCCACATCTAGATTATTTTCTTTTTTTTTATAGCTCCTCATGTCTTCTTAATGTCTTCTTTCACTCCGTCAGCACACTCGAGGCCCCAGTGGGAGATCAGTGTTTCTGTCTTATTGAGTGTTACTGACTTACTGACTGAATTGAGCAGATCTTCAAAACAGGAAATGGTGTTTATCTACTGACTGCCATGTTTTCTCCAGTGCTTTTGTTAAGGGAGATTACTGTATGTGCAGGTTTTATTACACTTCCATGCTTCCTCTATTGAATGAATGAACTTGTTTCTTTTTTGTTTCTCCTCACAGAGCCTTATAGTCCAGCAGTGTGGGTGATGATGTTCGTCATGTGCCTCACTGTTGTAGCTGTGACCGTCTTTATTTTTGAATTCTTCAGCCCTGTGGGCTACAACCGCAGTCTGCATTCAGGAAAGAGTGAGTGATAAGTCTTACCTGTCTGTAGATCTCTGTTTGATGAATGGATTCAACAAAATGCATGAGGATATATAGATAGATAGATAGATGGATAGATGGATAGATGGATAGATGGATAGATAGATAGATAGATAGATAGATAGATAGATAGATAGATAGATAGATAGATAGATAGATAGATAGATAGATAGATAGATAGATAGATAGATAGATAGATAGACTTTGATTACTTTCAAGGAAAAGTGTTTTTTTTTTCATCAAGTCCAAAAGTCACTTTCATAATTTATTGATAGTCATATCGAGTTCATTGCCCCAATCCTTCATGTTGAGTTTTTCACATTATACATACAGTATATTGAACTGCATCCAAGTATGCTCAATATTAAAGCAGCCATTTATAATTCAGCAGTGTAGTTTGCATCCTGTGATAGTCGGTGTGCCAGATGCCTTGGTTCAATACCCCCCTAGATTTGCCTCCTTTACTCCATGATTGCAGTGCTCTGCATAATTTTACCTCTCTGTCATCCTCCACCATGTTTCCCCCCCACCCCCACCGTCCCTCGATCACTCACTTCCCTTCTTGTCCTTTTTACCACAGTAACTTAAGTTAGAGTTGGGTATTTTGTTTAATAAATATTTTCAAAGATTTGGTGCAACAATTTATCTTTCCTGAGAAACTGTTGCACCAGAATGAAAAGCAACCTCTACTAATAATATATAGTTAATGCAGTAACAAACAGTTTTTTATGTTTGTTTGCTTTTTTATTGTCTTTAGCTGTTTTACAGAATTGTGATTAAAATGATTCCTACACTGTAATGAAAAAATTTGGAAATTGAATAAGCAATAGTCTCTTCCTAGCTGTCTAAAGGTTTTGCCCTTACCTTTATTTTTTCTTCATATTGTTGCCATAACAGACAAGGTTAATAAGGGAGTAAAAATATCTTCAGAGTTCATTGGTATGCCACTCTCCTTATTTTTCAGCATGGGATGAAGTTATTAGATTAAAACACAAATTTACTTGACCTTTTTTTTTTTTTTTATCTTTTCCAGTAGTCAGTAAATGTGGAGGGCTGTGCATCTACTAGTAAAGATATTATGTCTTGTATTTAAAGTTGCTTTGAGTTTCTCAAACATTCCTACTTCTGATCTTTCTAATCATATTCTTTCTCCATTGCTGTTCTGATCAGAGGCAGGAGGGTCCACTTTCACCATCGGAAAATCTGTCTGGCTTTTATGGGCCATTGTCTTCAACAATTCTGTGCCGGTGGAGAACCCGAGAGGAACCACGAGCAAGATCATGGTGCTGATCTGGGCCTTCTTTGCTGTCATCTTTCTGGCCTCTTACACTGCTAACCTGGCTGCCTTCATGATCCAGGAAGAGTACATCGACACAGTTTCAGGCCTCTCGGACAAGAAGGTACCTCAACACTTGAATACTGATTAGGTTTAAAAAAGCAGAAGGAGAATTAATGTCCTCAAGTGAGCCAAATCCTATGCGTTTGAATGTTAAATTGATTAAAGCATGGGAATTAAGAAATGAATAGAACCTCATGTAACATAACTCAATTACCACTTTTCCTGGACACCCTAAAGACGGTCTTAAATGTTACTGTAAGTCCACAGACTTCTCTCTTTTCATTTTAAGAGGGTAAGTGGTGTTGTAAGTAAGTCTGGAGAGTGGACAGAAATAGGTCAGACAGATTGGTGCACAGCCTGGTGTGTCTCATGCCCCTTCTTTTTCTTCCCTCACCCTCTTTTCCTCCCATAGTTTCAGCATCCAGAGGAGCAGTACCCACCTCTCAAGTTTGGCACGGTGCCCAATGGGAGCACAGAAAAAAACATTCGCTCCAACTATCCAGACATGCACCAGTACATGGGCAAATACAACCAGAGAGGAGTGGAGGACGCCATCCTGAACCTTAAGACTGGGTCTGTTTGCCACAACCAAGACAATTTTCACACCACATGCTTGCCTTTAATTTTCCAACCATTGAATTTCAAATTACCCAGGCTGTGCAACTCGTTGTTTGTCAGTTTCTGATGTCTATAAACTGATATGCATTTTAGACATAAAAATAAAAAATGTCAGCAGCATGACAGATTGTGGAGATTAGACCCAAAGACTGCATCTGCATTGTGCATGAGGACATTTTCAGACAGAAACATGTCTCATTCATAAATTTTGTATTTCCGTCCCAACCAAGTTATCTGATCCACTATTATTTCCTTTTTTTATTGTTTCTTTATTTGGAAAAATACACAGAAAAAGAAAACACAAGTCTTTGTTCCATTCCATCAACACCCTACATCCCAGGGTGTTGAGAAAGAATGGGCCAACATAAACCCAAGCAATGACTAAAAACAAAGACGATCAGTCCTCATCACAGATGCAATTATATGAACTTGGATGTGACAGGTTTTACATATTCAGTCCATTTACTCCAAATTGAATAAAATGTATCTATTTGCACCTTGAGTGAATAGGACAGTTTTTCCATTATGAATATATCATGTACTGAGTCAATAAATCATGAGCTGCGCCAATCCAGCCATCATTGCTCAAATTTTAACGACTATTTCTTTTCTTTTCATTTTTTTTAATCTGGGAGACCCGCTTGCTTTTTCTTTAAATCAAGTCAAGTTTATTTGTAGAGCACATTTTAGCAACAAATCAGTTCACTGCACTTTACATGATAAATGCATAATACAGGCACCAGTTATCAGACAAGCAATAGAAATTACATTTTGTCAAATGCTATTATCAAAATGATCAAAAATAACTATCATCAAATACATCAATGTTCCAGTTATTATTAATAAAAGACAACTCTTGACAAGTGGGATTTTAAACAAACTTGGTGTTTCAGCATTTTTGCAGTTTTCTGGAAGTTTGTTCCAGATTATAAAACTGAGTGCTGCTTCTCCATGTTTGGTCATGTTGTGGGGATGCAGAGTAGAGTTGAACCAGTAGACTTGAGTGGCCTGGAAGGTTGATACAATGACAAAAGATCTTTTATGTATTTTGATTCTGATGAGATGATGTACTGCATTTTTCTAGTGTTAGTGAGACGTGAGCGTTCTGGATAAGGTGCAGCTTCCTAATTTACTTTTTAGGCAGACCTGTGAAGACACTGTTGCAGTAATCAATTTTACTAAAGATAAATGCATGGTGGAGTTTCTCAAGATCTTGTTGGAACATTATCTCTAAAATACTGAAAATTTTCTTCAGATGATGAAAGACCGACTTTGTAATTGTCTCTATGTGTCCCTGAGTGTCCAAGTCAAGGATCGTGCACCCAGACTTTGGGCCTTATCAGTACAAGCTGAAGTTGTTTGGTGACTGACTGTTAATTTTTTCCTCTGTTGATCCAGAAATTATTACTTCAGTTTTGTTTCCTGTTCAGCTGAGGGAAATTATGGCACATCCATTCATTGATTTGTTTTAGGCATTTGCTTAGCACTTCAGTGGGTTCATAGTCACTTTGTGTAGTTGTACTGTATTGCTGTGTATCATCTGCATAGCTATGGCGAGTAATCATATTTCTTGTCATAGAAATACAATTTCTATGACAAGAAGTGGGAAACTATATCAATTAATTAAGAATTAATTTATCAAATAATATTTAACCTCAGTGCATATGCATGGAAAATAGAACTAAACATGAATATGCAGTTGGCATCCAGGCTATATGAAAATTGTCTTGTGACACAGCAAGACAATTTTGTGTGGCCAGAGGCTGTGCTAAACATTGATTGAATTATATTATAATTTACTGCAGCCACAGCTAAGCATCTAGGCTAACACCTATGTCACACTACTGCATTTAGCCTTTTGTTTCAATGTCCTTCAACATGATGCCATTGGAAATAAAGGACAGTGCACAACAACGGCATCAAACATTGTGACAGAAAAGATTACGGCACAGGCTGCATAAAGTCAATGGGCAATGCTCTTGAATGATCATTTCTGTGATCCTTTTTGAACAGATTCTATCCAAACACTTTTGACATAACTATCCAAAGATGGAGTCCAGTCATCTGTGCTGTCTCAGCGCACTTAAGCTAATGTGTGTTAAATGTGCTATTTGAAGCAAGTTAATTGATTAGATGCACCATGGTGCTCACAGTATGCATTCCTCTTTACACTCGCGTTTTGCCTATCCATGCAATTAACACTGTGGAATATACAATTAGATTACCAGATAAACCAGCCTCCCACTGATTATTTGAACATGTTGAAAACTGCTGTCACTTGAACGCTGCAGCCTTCATATCATGTATATCAGACATGCCCCACCACCGCAGAAACAACTCAGATGCAACTTAGATGACACAGCAATGACCCAATAAAACTTATAGATACTTCACTCTACTGCAGAACGTTAAAGTAAAACTTAAACCATCACTAGCTGTCACCAGTGGTTGTTACTCACAGAGCTTTGAAGACGTCATAGAAAAATACTACAATATAATGCAGCACTCTGTGAATTACGCAACATTGATCTGCAGTAATTCCCCAATGAACGCATCAAAAGCCTTACCCAAACGAACATCACAGGTGTTAATGTCCCACTAAATTGCATTCATTTCCTCATGTGCAGAAGCACATAAGAGATGTTTTTTTAAAAAAAAAAGATAAATCTTTGAAATACATCATGGCAAGCCAGGAAATGTTTCCATTCTTACATGGATAGAAAATCTATCATAAGATGGTTACTCAAATACAGTTCACTCTGGTTGTTGTTGGTAAAACTATTTTTACTTGGCTTGACAGCCACTTTTAAAACTCAGAAGTACAACAACACTGTCTCAAACCATTAACATATTAATAATGTTCATAATGGTGTTTTTGTGAAGAAATATGTGTGAACAGTTTGCATTCGTTTAACTAAAGCCATAACTTCACAGCTAAATATTATATCAAAACAACACTTTTCCCAACACTTCAGAAAGCTGTTTTGAAGAATACAGTTTATTCAAACCCTAAACTAATACATCTGTACTTTTAGACATTCAGAATTGAGCATTTATGTAACAGAGATTTTCACTCATTTTTAATATTTCTACATTAAGGAATCTGTACAAGTGAAGATAGAAAATGTAAATTTACCCCAAAGTAATACTAAGTAACAAATCTATCATTTGTGCTACAATCTATAATTTAAAGTTGTTTGTAGCCGGTATTTTTGGTTAATCTTTCTGTGATTTATGGTGCAGATTGTAGTGATCACAGCAACCAGATGGTGCAGATATAACCTGCTTTTATTTCTTGCTTTTTTCATCTTTTATGTTCTCCCATTCACACGAACAGACCATCATCTAGAAAGGCATTCTTTTCAACTCCAACTAACATTTCACATCTTTTGTCACACATCATGCTTTGCTGCACAAATTCTCCCACCTTTGTTCTTTCCCTGTGCACCTTCACAGCTATCTCTCCACACATACAGTGTGAGCAGCGTTTCCCTTCTTCAGTTTTCCCGCAGATTTTCCATCACTCGTCATGTGTTGGTTAATCCCAATTTACTTGATCCTAAGCCTCTGTCGTGATCCACACTGCTTTGACACCACAATTATAACTCAGCGTTAACATGTACTGACTGTATGAAACTCAAGCTTTTCTCTTGGAGGATTTTTTTTCCCTGCTGTCTATTGCTTACATTTTTTTTGCTCTTTAGTTGCCCTTTTTGTGCTATAGTTCGTTTCTCCATCTCTTATTTTGATCCATTCTTTCCCCTTCTTGTGCGCTTTCTCTGTGTGTCTGTATTTAAACTTTATAATCCTCCTCACTCTCTGCCTCTATCCCATGTCTTTTCCACCCTGAAGTGTGTAAATCTGCCCCCCCTTTTTCTGTCGCTCCCTGTCACTGCACCCTTCATTTCGTAAATCTCCTCAACCCCCTCTGCCGTCTTCCTCTTACTCACAGATCCTCACCTGATTTCTCCCTTATTTTATTCTCCTTGTGTTTTCAGTCTTGCTGCCAAACCTGCTTTACTATTCCACCCTTTCTGCCTTTCCTTGTTGTTATTTAACGTTTTATGCCCCCTCTATCATTCCTCTTTCCTTGTCTGCTATATATTTTTGCACCCCAGCTGTCTTCTGAAGCACATTGCAGAGATATACCTCCCGTCAGTCTCGCCATCCTAGTTCCACCTCTCTTACATTAAATGATGAATGAATTTTGCCTTTACTCTTTCACAGGAAGCTGGATGCTTTTATTTATGATGCTGCAGTGTTAAACTATATGGCCAGGAAGGACGAAGGTTGTAAGGTAACGACTGAGGCACAGATACACATGCTTTTGTTGTTTTTTTTTTGCTTGGCATTATGTGTTTTTCAGTATTTGCATGTTGTCCTTTCTTCAAGGTGATGACCATAGGCTCGGGGAAGGTTTTTGCCACCACAGGCTACGGTATCGCCCTGCACAAAAACTCACGTTGGAAACGTCCTCTTGACCTGGCCCTGCTGCAGCTAGTGGGAGATGGTAAGACCTATGGAGGAAGGGGAAGGTTTTAATGAAAATAATGAGCACCATGACCGGCTTATAGGGAAGGTTATGGCTAAGACAATAAGGTTGAGAAAAGAGTGACAGCCTAGCATGAGGGTAGGGGGTGAATAGAGGACACAGGGGGTAGATGAATGAGAAGATGTCGAGGGGAAAATATGGGGCATGTGACAGCGGAAAGGTGTTTTGATTGTGACAGAGGGCATAATGATGTGTAGGGAAGGGCTGATGAGACTTTTAAAAAGGTTTGTGAGCCTCTTTATTGGGTTGATGACAGGATGATAAATAAAAGGGGGAGAGGAATATCATTTGCTTGGTGGTAAATGTTCTCTTTGTCTATCCATTCCTTTGTAGTTGTCTTGCTCTTTTGTGCTTTCCCTTTTCCTCTTCTTGCTATTGCAAAAGAAAAAAGGGATTTACTTGAGTGAGTCACAGTTGTAAAAAGTCACTTCTTGTTTGTTGACAGATTTTCAGAAATACAGATTATTTCAGACTGACAGGCTGAGGGACAAAAAGAAGCACCTGAAAATACTCTGATTTGATGGAGCAGCAAACCGAGGAAGCATATATACTGGATTAATAATTTATTGATAGCTGCAGTACCTTGCAAAAGTTTTCATACCCTTTGAGTATATTTGGGTTTTATACGATATACCAACACCAAGCAGCTTTTCACACCAACAAATTGATTATTCCTCATTCCTTTTTGCACAATGATTTAGTCTGTCAGATTGTATAGAGAGCATCGGCAAACATCAATTTTCGAGTCTCCAGGCTCTCTCTTTGAGTGAGGTCACCCTATTAGATCAATATACATTGATTTAAAGCACTTCATTGCAGCTCTGGTTCTATGTTTAAGATAATGTTCCTTTTAGAAGGTGGACTTCCATACGTTCTCCTATCAATTCTGGAAAATTCTCTCTTCCTCCTGATAAAGCAAACCTGCAGCATGACGTGGCCACCACTATGATTAACCATGAGGATGGTGTGTTCAGGATGATGTGCATTCTCATCTCTTCCAGTTACCGTGAGGCTCTTGGATAGCTTTGAAGTTGTTTCCATCTTCAGATAATGGATTGGTTTATAACCTAACCCTCCTTAAAACTTCTCCATAGTTTCTTCCCTGACCTATCTGTTGTGTTCTTTGGTCTCAGTCAAGCTGTTTGTTCACTAATGTTCACAGCCTAGCAGGAATTATACTGACACAGAACTTAAATCTACTTTCTAATTAGGTGACTTCACAAGCAATGCACTTCATTGTGTGGTCTACAACATATAAAATCTACACATGTTTGAAGCTACAATGTGAAAAAAAATGTGACAAAGTTCAAGGCATGTGAATTCTTATGCAAGGCCCTGTATGAGGCTATCACAATATGCTGTTTAATTGTATCTACAAGTGGGACACTCATGTTTGACAGAGGGAATCTGTTTTTAGCAACGGTTGTCAGTACACTAATGCTTGATTATCATATAACACAGTCTGCCACACACATTTATTGTCTCCATTGGATGGAGCTTGTTTGGCTTCTCCTCATGCTTTAAATCAGCTTTGCTTATGGCATGGCGGACAAAGCCCTTTAGCTGTTTCTGGCATGGCGACGCTTGAGCTGCTTACCCTCTGATAATGCCAATTTGGTGCCAAGATCTATTAAAATAAGACTGGCATCTGGAGCTGAATTGCTCGACCTGGAAATGCGTGCCTGTGTGTGTGCGAGGCAAGGAAAAACAGAGACACCACTAGCCCTGACATATGCTGCTTCTTCTCATTCCTTTGGTTTTGTGTTGTAAAAGTTCTGAACATCAGCTGTGTACATAGATGGATCTAGTTTTTGCAAGGCATTGCTGGAGTAGATTATTAAAGAAGAATATTAGTTTCTTTGAATGTGGAAAGATTGGAGGAAGGGGCACACATTCATCATGCCCTCGAAGGCTGCATCTTTTTAACGACATCTGAAGATCTCAGAAGTTTCACCTTTCACCAGACCGAGTTGTGTCACGGAGTTGCATCATTATAGCTCCATGCCTTGTGGAGCTGTATCATTTTACCAGTGAATTAAAGGATGTCTGAAGACTTTTAAACCCTATAAATCTACTGTTCTTCTTGTTGCTGTCTCTGGTGATTTACACCATTGCTTTAAGAGATGGCGCACTGATCTTACTACGTCTTTGCTGTTTTCCTACTTAAAAAGAAAAATAGCTGAGTAGTAAGAATTACTCCCCCCTACATTTGATCAGATCCACTCTTTTTTTTGCATTCCATCATAACTTTGATTTCTTGAATATATTATTCAGTGAGTAGATATTAAAATGCGAGAAGATGATGTTCAGCTCTTGGCCAGCAGGATTTTTATTTAATTTATTTTTCAGAAATCTTGTGATGAATGCAGAGAGGTTTGTCATGGTGAGATAAAAGTGCAGCATTGTACAGGTCATGGTTTACTGCTCAGCTACTGCGAGGCTCGGTGTCTCTGGATGTGTGTGGCATCCAGCCACATCTGGCATACCGCAAAATGCAAACATGCTCGCTGGTGCTTGCACATTTACATATGCAAGCGTGCCACACACACAGCCGCTGATACAGTGTCCTTTATTGAACATGTTTGTGGTAAACGGCAGGCTTTGCATTTCCAACGTTGCCAGCCCTACCTGAGCTTGTCTGCCAGAAACAACATAGGTGGAGAGAGAATGTGATACACCTGCCAGATTTGGCAAGCTTAAGTTGGCTGTGACTGAGAGGTGGGAACAACTGCCATCTCAAAGGTTAAGGTGTGGGTGGTAGGGGTTGGAGGTAAGACCGTAAGAAGCAGCGGGCCGCTCTTGCATGAAAAAGGACAGGGTATTATGCTCATCATGCTCACATGGGAACATAACTCATCAATCGACAGCAAATAGGGTGCTCATATATGCTCTTTCTAATGCTGCCCTGGGCCACTGACCATATGGCCCATACAAAAGAAATGCTGCTGGTGAGGAGAGTCTCAGATTTAAAAGATGAACAACTAGGAATAAACAACAGCCGATGCAAGAAAGGAAACATGTGGCTCAAGAAAATCACTCAGATTGAGGACAGAAATATGACTTAATCTGCACCCTTCAGTCAGACCCCTGTTGTTTTCACATTAGTGCACAGAGCCACTTCTGGGGGCCTGTGACAAATTCATATTTTATTGCAGTTGTAAAATCTTACACTTAAAAATGCTTTAAAAGAGTGTATTCTGTGAGGAAAAAGTAAGCCTTAAGAAGAACTGACAAGGGAGGTAAAATAGTTTTTTCCAAATCTCAATGAACTGCAGCAAAAGCAAGTGTAATGAAAGATGACGAGGAACTGGGTGCTTTGACTATATTATACTTATAATTCAGTTTTTCATCTATATACCATCCAGATATATTTAGTATGAAACAATGGATAAACTTCTGAGAACACACCCAATCCCGACTGATAAGGCCAAGAAAGATTTGCGATGGCCGAGTCTGATTCTCTTTAGATTGAATCAGAAAAACTTTGAAATACCAGAGATTCAAAAATAAAATAGGTGCTCTGGCAGAAAACCTAAAAAGGGTCAACACCCTGTCTTTCAAAATAACATTGACCCAAAAGATGCTGTAAAATCAATACATAAATTATTTACCAGATACAAAATCAATTTTCTTCCTCGACTGTTTCAGTCCAGAGAGCTGAGTCCTATAGAAAACTAAGGTGGGTCAGTGTGGAAGTGAATAGGAAATGTCAACAATCCTTTTCTCTTTAACCTTGAGGATAAAGATTATAAAGCCACCAATACTTAGTTATAAAAGTACAGTACAAAAAGAAAAAAAAAGCATTAGGTGTCCATCTCCACTGCATTTTTGTGAATATTTCTAAAGCCCGAGCTGTTAGTAATAATAAAAAAACAAAACATGCATGCCCCCCTGAAGTTACAATACCGAAAAGAAAACCCCAATTTGAAATTCTGATATGACTTCAGTGCATTCAAAGCTCAGTAAAACTGCATTAATAAACAGCTTATTTGTACTTTTTGTGAAACATTAAATATTCCCAGTCTCTCACCAAAATTCTGCATACATCTGTCAGATTTAGATTTAAAACTAGTTTTATTTTCCAAAAAGTTTGTTTCTGATTGGAAATGAGACAGGCACCAATGAAAACGTAAAAGGAGTGGAGTATCTACTGTCAAGAAAACTGGCATAAGGGTGTGAGATCTTTCCGGGTGCATGCAGAAAAGGTGCATAGAGGCCTGAGAGAAAATAAGTAATCTTGTAGTTTGATTAAAAGCTAATTGAATTGAATATGAATGAATAGTAAAATGAATACAAGTAATCACATAATAACCTTCTGAAAAGCATTTTCTGAAAAGTGATCAGTAATGATTTCTGTAATGATTTAACTGTGGAAAGATTATGGTTGATGAATTATAATAAGTAAGAGATGTGATCATTTGAAATTAATTCAAAATTATTAACTGAAGATCAAACTTGTGATAATGTGAAGTTGTAATCATTTGAAATTAATTCAAACAGGTTTAACAACAGGTTGAATGTGTTTAATGAGTTATAATAAATAATAGTGAGTACAGCCCTGAAAACAGGAAATGTCGCAAGCAGTTCTGAACAGATGGCCAAAGCGCACAGGATGGGTGGTGTGTTGAGTTTGGCTGGGGAAGTACGGAACTTTCCACTACGGTCAGCAAAAACAGGTTGGGAAATGTGAGGACTTTTTCATGAGACACAGCAGATGTGGAGAAAGTCACGTAGACCAAACCTCCCCATACACACACATGGTGGAGAAATGTATAAAAAGGGGCTGCAAAGAGGAACCAGTTGTTCCCAGTCCGGCGGCGCAGAAGGAGAGACAACTTGCAGAAGCAGATTGAGCCACGGACCGCACTTCAGAACCACGGGGGAGCTCGGACTTCACACCGCCAAGAAAGGACTGGGTTCCATCGCCCCATCTCTGGTTCTTCATTCGACCGTCGGTCCCGTCTCAGCCCAGCAATTTCAAACTCTGCAACAAGACTTGGAGGAAGGACAAAGGTCCCTCAGGGATGAGGAACTGGGTTTTGCAAAAGGATTCGGACCCGTTCTGCTTTGTTACCTTTCTAAGGAGGATTTTTCCACACGAGACAAAGACCTCAACCAAGGATGCTAGAAATTCCTGTTGCTAAAAGATCCACCATCGTCTGGGTATGAGTTGAATCTGCTCCTCCAAATTCCATTTCAGAACGTGCGACTTAACTCTTAGGGAAAGGAGACAGGGTAGTATGATTGTACATGTAAATGTTATTACACTGTTTTTGATCTATATACGATTGATTATTGATTTGTATGTCGCATATCCCTGCTTAAGCTTGCTTAATAAATTTATACTATAAAATTCTAATGAGGTTGGTGGACATTGAAATTAATAGAGTCATTTAATCTTCGTTCAGTTCTTTTAATTAAGGTAAAACTAATGTACATGATTCCAGTAAATAGGGGGCTTCATAATTTCCTTTGGTGAGAGTAAAATAATGACCCTGGGACTTACATCTAAGTCACTAAACATAATCTAGCCGGTTCCAAGTGCAAGTTATGATTTAGAAAGTGGGCTACCGTTAACAGAAGTGGTTATTGGAATTATGCAGCTGTGAGGGCTACTCAGCTGATTGTTTCTTAACTGTAAAGGGTCATAACTTCTGGATTGGAGGTAGTTAGAGCTAGACGAATCACTTTCGCCACCAGTTTAAATAGATTATCTCTTATAGAGTACTTTTAGGGTAATACCCAGGTCTCAGAGATTTTCCGGACCTGTTAGACAGAGAACTGGTCAGTAGGCAGCCCTGTGGAGTAGTGAGGAGTGGGCGGGGCTGACTATTGCAGGATAACCTTCACTACGTATTTCAAAAGAAGACATGTTTTTTTTTTTGCATTTTATTTTTATTAATATTTTGACCCTTTTCAATAATCAGTGAAAGAAATCTTTATTTTTTCATTACAACTTTCAGGTCTCTATTATGAAGTTGACCAGTTATTTGTGTATTTCTGGTAATTTAATGATTTAACTTTGGTAATGAGCTCTACATCTTTCAGATTTTAAAGACTTCTTGCAATAATTCAAATCTTTAGCTCCCTTAATTATGCATCATATTTAAGTTACTCCAAATCATTAATAATAATACACAAAGACAAAACATGTTGGTAAATTTAGAAGATTCTTTTAAACCTAAATCATGAATAGCTTTAAACTTGTACTGCTAACAGCAACCAGCTTGGTCAGCAACTGCAAGAGTCTACAAAATGTGTTGTTTTCCTATTGGTTTAAGATGAGTTTCATGTTAGTCCCAGTTTTAATTTCCACTTTTGATCGCAGCCTGAGTACCCATAGGTGCTTCTTAGTTCACAATCCTCTGCTTCCAGTTCTCCTGAGAGGTTTCCAAAATATTTTCTACTGCACCTCCCTTTTAAGTAGTGTCATGAAGGAAAGATTAATGCGCTTACCTTACTTATTATTTTCGCTGCTCCGGCCTTTTAGTTAATATCAAAATTTCCCCAGAGTCCACCTGAAGGCAACCCAGGTACCACCAGTGGTACTTGTACCACAGATTGAAAACCATGCAGAACTAAATATTATCTTATTTTTATTTATTTTCTTTAAGAAAATAAAGAAAATATTTATTTTGAAAAGGGGGTTGTATAAAGATATAACAGCAGGGTTATCAATATTTGAATTAAGATTCATTTGTTAAAACAGACTAAAGAAATTCTTTCAGTCAAGATTAATTTTCAGCAATAACAGATTAATTTATTTTAAGGTTTTTCAAACATCCTTACCAAGGTGCTAATAAACATGGCTGGCAGTGAGTTTGTGTTTGTTTGTTTGTGCCAGAGACATGTAGCTGTTACCTGCGTCTGCCAGTGGGCTGCAGCAGCACTATATCCATCTGTTGCTGTAGCTGGAGGCCACGGCTGATTGGCTAATGATGTTCTACAGAAGACATATTAGCCATATCACACAGATGACTGAATCGGCTTCAACTAAGCCTTGAAAGCAGAGCTAATGATGGCTGGAATATAAAGCCAAGACCTTTTTTTATGGCGCAGTGTAGTGTTGCGAGTAAATCCATGACCTGTCAGCTTTTAATGCCCACTATAGCCAGTAAAACGTAATATATTTCAGAAAAAGCAACATGCAGTAAAAGCAACCTTCAGGCCTTATTTTTGCAGTGCAGCTTATGCTAGCATACTGTAGGTAATATTGTACCATATAGCTCTCATTACCAGTTCTGTGCCTTCTTGATTCAAATGTGAATCATATACAGCATCCTATGGCTGTCTGTCACTATGGTTACACCAGCAACCCGTGCAGCCAATCACAGCACTTACAGGGAAACCCAGGTTTGATACCAGTTAGATCAAAAATGAGGAAAAAAAACAAAACAGTTGTGATTAAAGAGGCTATGCTTTGTTCCTTGTAGCGCAAAAGATGGGAATCTTAATTCCTCTCATAAGTTACCACCTGGATGGTGGTTCTGACCACCCTTCCAGGACATTTTTTCCTTCTCTGCCTGTTTTTCTTTCCTTCCTCAGCCAATTTTCTCTCTAATTCCCATTTTATCCTTTCCTTTTCTCTCCACTCATACTTTCCAAGCTGAGGAGTGCTCCATTCTTTGTCACGATGACACAAATTCAGCCTCTCATCCTCCATCTATGTTCCGCTTCTTTCAGCAACGTCTAACTCTCTCCGTCTGTCTCATTTCCCCTGACGCCTCCGTGGACGGAGAGAGAATGCCGCTCGCTCTCCGTTTTTACAGGGCATTCTTCCCAACTCTCTCATTACCCCTCACCGTCTTGTCCACGCTTGTTCCACCTATCCAAGCATCACTGTGGCTCCTGGTCTTCCTTTCTGCTCCTCTCTTCATTTACTCTCGGTTACAATGTTGAGATTAGGTTGTCGATGCCATTTTAGTTCTTGGTCTTACTTCATTGTTTTAGACTCTCCATCCCTCTTTTTCTAAGTCATCGTTGTCTTTGTTATACAAAACACACTGCTTTATTTTACTGACCTATGACCATGAGCAGTCACCTTGAATAAACAACACACAACAAGCAAGGCCCCATTTTGCATTGCTTTTTGTTTTTCTTTAAATTCTGTTTATATTCTTCTTTTGCTACCGTTTTTCATTTTATAGAACTCAACATCTTAGAATCTAGAGAAATTTCTTCATCCAAAGGTGTCCAATGATAAATGTAGAAAAAAAAATAGAATAAGAGAACTTTCATCCATTCATCTGTAGTCTAGACCCACTTATTCATGCAGCATTTGTACCAACTGCATTGCTGTGCAGCCCCTAAGGGGTCTCAAACTCCAGGCCTCAAGGGCCGCAGTCCTGCAGTTTTTAGATGTGCCACAGGTACAAAACACTGGATTGAAATGACTTAATTACCTCCTCCTTGTGTAGATCAGTTTTCCAGAGCCTTAATGACCTAATTATTCTGTTCAGGTGTGGTGCAGCAGAGGCACATCTAAAAGTTGCAGGACTGCGGCCCTCGAGGACTGGAGTTTGAGACCTCTGCCCTAAGGAGATAAGGCAGTTTCAGAAAATGATCATATCGATTATATCATTGCCTAGAATTTGTTTTATTCTCTCCGCTTGTATTTGCTCAAAGACACTGTATTTTATAACTGCCAACTATCCAACATAACAACTCTCATTCCAAATATCAAGGCTTTGATCTTAAGAAAGCAAATGTGTGAACTAAGATCTGTGATTGCAGTCTTTGTTGACCCCCTTAGTACTATCATGTCAGTGCAGTCATGATTTGGCATTGGTTTGTTTTTTTTGCCCTTTAAACCTAATTATTGCACACGCAGTAATACTGAATAACAGCTAGACCTGAAAGATGAAGCTAAATTGAACAAAGAGGCAGGAGGACTCACAATAAGCACTTTCTTTGGTAATGCTAAAATCCAGTTAGCCTCTATAATTTTGGTCACAAGAGGGTGAAAGCAACACAATGTTCTGATTTAAAAAATATCTTAATTCTGTTTAATTTGTTATTTAACAAAATAGTCAATTAAAACATTTTTGTTGTTCTTTTGGTCACTTTTCAGCAGAATGGTCTGAGAGAATTGTTAGAAGCTGCAACATTGGAACAGCGGAAAATCGCTCATGCTATAAAACTCTAAAATGTATTTAAGAAGCCAAATACGCAAAAGAAAGTTCAAATTGAGTTAATTCAAATAGTTATTTGACCACCAACTTTGAATTAGCTTACCCTGGTAAATTGAGGGAGATGTGTATTTTTGATTGACACCGGGCAGTAGTCAAGGTCATGAAAAATTTTTTAATTGAATTAGGAAAAATCTTTTTGTACACTATAAATGACTGCTGACATCCAGTCAGCCATGATTGCTTCATACAAAACTCACAGAAAACATTGTTCAACAGAGTTCTACGGAGAACTTAATGTTTTAACAAGTCAGTTTCAGTTTTGACCATAATTGTGAAGAACTTGATTGGAATCAATACTTTGTAGATCATAGAATTTCCAATGTCACACATTGAAAGTTAGCTCTGCATAACTACCTTTGGACAAAAAGATCAACCTCGATTGTTCTTTAAGCTCAAAAGAACAGACCACAGAGCTTAGCACAATACAGACAGACAAATATCTGGATTGTCTTGTTCATTGCAAATATCTGTTCAAACATGTAATTTGCTAGGTTTTTTCCAACCAATTGTACTCGTCAAACCTCTGTTTTTATTTCCAAGTCAAATATCCAATGTAATTTTATTTATCTATCTATATTATTTTATCTTGGTTTTCTTTATCTGGAAAATTATTGGGCTCAGAACAGGAAAGGATTTATAGCTGAACTTCACTATTTATTCTATCAAAACAACCTTTTTCTCCTAACATGATCCTTTTCCACTTCTTTCTCTTGTCTGTTATGCTTTTATTTTTTTTATGCTTCTCTGTATTTTCCTTCTTCATCTCGTTCTCCTCCATCATTCTAACCGTTTGTCCTTTATCCATTTTGCTCCCCAGATGAGATTGAAATGCTGGAGCGCCTCTGGCTGTCAGGTATCTGCCATAATGACAAAATTGAGGTGATGAGCAGTAAACTGGACATTGACAACATGGCTGGGGTCTTCTACATGCTTCTGGTGGCTATGGGCCTCAGTCTGCTGGTGTTTGCATGGGAACATTTAGTCTACTGGAAACTGCGCCACTGTATGGCCACTAGTTCTGGGAAGTTGGACTTTCTCTTGGCAATTAGCAGAGTAAGTATTTGTCTGCTGCTGATTTTTTTTTTTAACTTTCACCATTTTTGTATGTCACTCACTAGCATTTCATATGTCACCATTTTGATGTGAAAGCACAGATATGTCTACAGTGCAATAATTTTCAAATTTCATATATTTTTGCTGTTTTGACACTGAAAATGTCTCTGATTTGTTGCCATACCTGGCATCAAACATATTTAGATGCCAGATACAGTTGATCAGAATAAATACAAAAAATGTGTCCTTGGGTGACTTTTGCCAAAATGGAAACAGGATGTTGCTTGACTTTCTTTTAACAGTGGCTTTACTTCTTGAAAATTGTCCATTAAGGGCAGCTTTGCAGATTGCACATCTTATAGTTGTATCATAAAATCTCCTGCAGAAACTCTTGCCTGAGCAGAGGATCTCTAGATGGATCTGCAGCTCTTCCAGAATTACCATGTGTCTCTTGGCCGCTTACTAAATTAATGCTCTCCTTGCCCAGTTCATGTGTTGATAGACTTACAGTTGTGTCATATTCTCTCCATTTTCATATAGTGAATTGAACAGGGCTCTGTTAGATGTTCAAAGCTTTGGACATTGTTTTAAATTGCTTTAAATTTCTCCCCAAGTTTATCTCTCATCTGTATCTTGCTTTATTTAAGGATCAGAGTAAAGGGGGCTAAATACAAACTCATGTCACACTTTTCTGATTCTTATTGCAGGACATTTTGAAAATGATGTTTCTCTCTGCACTATACAGTTATAGACTAATTTGTGTTGTTTATAACTTAAAATCAACAAATGCATAATGTTGGTTGATTCATGGCAACATGTGGAAAGGTTCTGGGGAATCTTGTAACACCATAGAAGGCACTGTAGATAAAAATAAAAACTATTGAGATAGTACCTATTAAATTTTTTTGAGAAAAATGTGAAGCACAGACTTTAGTTGAAACTAGAAGATGTATTGGAAACAGTATTTTATTTCAGTTTTAATCTGTCATTGTTTCTCTGTCTCTTAGGGCATGTACAGCTGCTGCAGTTTTGAGGATGAAACAGCACCAGGTGGATCTAAATCTTTGCCTTCACACCACCACACAGCAATGGTGACTGTTCCATCACAGCCACATGTAGTTTCTACAACTGTGACCAACCCAGCAATTGCAATGGCGCAACAGCAGCAACAACCACAACAGCAGCAACCACCGCCTGTCTACAAAACACCTCTACCAGGCTCTCCTCCCACTGTGGTACATTCTGGGTCAGCTCTGGGTTCTTCTAACCCCCCCATTGCTGGTGCCCCCCTCCCTTGCTCCACTTTTCTGCCTAGACCAGATCGAAGGTTGGCAGTAGTGGATCGCTGGAGGTTGCCTAAAACTGCTACAGCCACCAACCCCATGGCTGTAAGAGGGGGCATCACTGACATGGGGCCGTTTGCTCAGAAAGTTCCACAAAACTGGGCTACAGCTGCTGGAGGGGGTGGGGGACTCGATGGCTATAAGAGATATTATGGTCCCATTGACCCTGAGGGACTGGGATCCTGCATGGATCAGCAAGCAGGGTCCCAGACCCCCAAGACTATGCCAAGGGGCCACCCCCAGCCCCCTCCAGCGAGTGTGGCCTTCTATTCAGAGAAGAGCATGGATCACGGGGTGGGGAAGAAGGTGGTGGGAGGTGGCGGTGGAGGTCAGGGGAAAGGGCCTGTTAAACCTCTGGGCACCCCCAGGCTGCCTCCTAAGAGTCAGGCCCCTCTACCTCCTACACCTCCACTGCCACATCCCTCTCCCCCTCTCCCTTCATCCTTCTGGAGAAAGCGGAGGCCCAAGAAGCCCAAAGAGCCTGGGGGACCACTTTATGAGAACATTCTGCCTCTGGGGCGAAGGGGAGGAGCAAGAGATGGAATGAGGGAAGGAGGAGGAAGGAGGACCCGTCCGCTTTCTCCTCCACTTTCACTTCCTATACCAGTTCCACTGAGCCCCTCCTATACTCCTCCTTCTCCTTCTGCATCTTTGCACTATATGTCCTCATCCTCCACGTCAACCACCTCATCAACGTCAACGTCTTCATCTGCCTCATCTTCCCGCTCCACCTCTCCCACCTACTCTTACAGCTCCTCCAGGAGCACACGGGACAGGACTGGAGGAATTGATGGAGAGGACGACGATGATGATGAAGATCTGACAGAAGAGTCAAGTCTTCTCCTTGGGAGGGGAAGAGAGAGGGAGCGCTCTATCATTCGACCACGTTCCCTTAGCCACGGGCGCTTGCCACCACCAATTCCCCCCAGGAAACCACGCACATCTTGGGGTGACAGAGAAAGAGAACGAGAAAGGGAAAGAGGCGGGAGCCAACTGTCTCAGCTTCAAGAGTGGTGGGCAAGCTGGAGTGAAAGGGAGAGGAGAGGAACAGGTGGAGAAACTGAAAGGCTGAAAAGGGAAAAGAAGAGGAGGAAAGAAAAGGAGAAAGAAAAGAAGAAAAAGAAAAAGAACAAAAAGAGAAAAAAGAGAGAGGAGAGAGAAAGAGAGCGGGAGAGAGAAAGAAAGCGAAGGAAGGAGAAAAAGAAGAAGAAGAAGGCATTAAAAACAAAGAAAAGGAAAAAGTCTACTGGGGGAAAACGATCTGAGCCAGAAGAAGGAGATGTAGAACAAGAAAGGGAAGGGGAAGCTGAGAGAGAAAGAGATGAAGGGATACAAGACTACTCTTCTTTTTCTGCCCAATATGGGAGCACATTTGGAGAGAAGGGGAGAGATTCATGGGAAGGAGACAGAGAAAGAGGTAGGGGGGAAGATGGCAATGACAGGGATGAGGAGGACAGTGGAAGAAGTAGGGAAAGGCGTCCCAAATCCTCACATTCTCATAGACGTCGAACCCCCAATAAGCGCTACTCTAACTCTAATAAGTTTCCTACTTCTGTTAAATTTTGGATGAATGGAAGAGGAGATAACTCCAATACCACTCCAGTATCCCTTCATCCACTTCTTCCATCATCCAAGCGGCGAAAAAGTGGAGGGATTGACAGAGAAGATAGTGGTAGAGTTGGTGAAAGACGTCCTTTGTTAATGCATTATGAAAAAGAGAAAGCACAGACAAGAGAAGGGCTGTCTTTCCATGAATGGGACTCAGATGATAATGATGACGATGATGAAGATGACGATGATGATGAGGAAGAGAGAGACAGAGTGAGGGAGCGGGGAGAGGACAGGGGAAGGAGGGTAGGTAGAGGGGCTGTCTCTGAATCTGAAAGGGACAGAGGAAGGGTGGAGGACAGCTACTCAGATGAGGGTTCTTCAGGAGAATTTGGTCGTTTTGAAAGATACTGGGAAGAAAGTGCAGGAGGCACTGGCACTGGGATTGGAGGCATAGGTGGAGGAGGCTGGTTCTTTGGTACCTATCCCTCCAGAGAGAAAGGGGGAAGTATCAATAGTCGAGATGATTCGTTACTGGGAACTCGAGCAGAGGGATGGATTGGTGCTGATTTCTGGGGATCTGGGCCAGGAATAGGTTGGGCATCTGGTGGAGGGAGTGGAGGGCTGGGCTCACAGTGGCCACCACCCCCAACAGCCTTCCCTCCACCTAGACGATACTGGTCAATGGACAAAATTCCTGTGAAGGGAGAAAAAAAGTGGAAGGGTGGTGGCGGAAAGAGAAAAGGACGAAGCAGGGAAAGACTGGATGAGGGAGGACGATCAACTCTGTGTTCCTGCAGCCTTTTCCCACAGCCCCATCCTTATCCACATCCCCATGGCCGTTCACAAACTTCTAATTCCAAGAGAAGAGCATCAGCACTTTCCCATAGCCAAGAAGAGCTTCTTCCCCACTGCCACAGCTTCAGCGGGGGTTCTCGTCCCAAACCTTTGCCTCCCAAACCAGATTCCAGTCAAGCCAAATCAGGCAGCCAATCTAACCTCAGCCTCAACACACAACCGACAGACCATCAACCACAGCCCTCACCATCACCACCACAGCAGCCATCCTTGTCACCCACTTCGCTCCCCATGCCCATCGTACCTCCATCCTCCTCAGCCTCTGTCTCGCCACCAGCAGGGGTAGGGATGGCAGGTCCGGCTCAGGCTTCAGCCAGTGCCAAACTCCAATATCAGAGACTGCGCTCTGTGCCTCAGCCACGGAGGTTCTACTCTCCCCACCTACCACTCAAAGCCAAGAGCCTGTGCTCACGTCGAGGGTCAGCCCACTTTTCCAGCCTGGAGAGTGAGGTATGACAGGGGGAGACGAGAGAGGGAGACGTGGGAGCAAGCACCAGTGCTGCTGAAAACCTCGGTGCCATGGCAGCTGGAGACAGGGACGACACCAGAGAAATGGCTGCCTTGGTGACCTTAGGTAATCGGTTAGCAAGCATCACTACAGGAACAAACATGGACAGAGACTCTGTTGCTAACAATACTCTCGGTGAGAGCGACACTACTGCCACCCGCTCCATTGTACGCGTTCTTATGAGGGCGACAGTGAGGTGCCACACCAGGGTGAGCTACATCCGTCTGGATGGTTCCTACGATGAAGAGAGTGAAGGTGAGGCTGCATCACCGGGGACTTCGACCCCAGAACTTCTCTTATGCTCAGAACTGAGCTTTGTGATGTCATCTTCGGTCCTTCTCCCCTCCCCAAATCACAACTGTGGATAACAGTAGTCTCCAACTTGTGAGTAATGATGTCATGTTTGCACACATACACCCCTACACACCTGCATGCACACGCACCCACACACGCCTGCACGCACGCAGACACGAAAACACACAATATGCTCAAAACGTCTCCCTCCCTCTGGCTTTGAGTGGAATGAGGAGAGACCCACCTTCTCTCAAAAGATGCCAGTGTTTGGTCATCTTCTGGCTTCCTGTCCTCATTGGCTGATGGCTTTTGACCTGGACTGGTGGACTGCTTCTTGGTGTCTTCTTCCCTTTTTTAAGATAAGCAATGCAGTCACCTCTCGTTCACTTTCTGCCTGCTCACATTTCAATGGACAGTGAGCACAGTGCTACTTATTTGCCTTTTGGCCTCATGACACCATCAGACCCATCTAGCTCTACCCCAGGACCATCTATATGATGTCATGTTTTACTAGATACCCTTTTAACCAGTCAGACTGAACAGGAACTTCTTTTTCTCTACTGCGTTGGACCTTGTCATGACACCTCTGGTTCAACTGGAAAATATTACCAAGTATTAAAGATTTTGAACAACAAACTCATCAAAAGAGGAATAACAACATGAAGAAAAAAGACATGTAGCAGAATTTCTTTTCATGTCTGTCTATATATTTATTTTTTTTTCAGACCTCTCTCCTTATCCCCTTCTTTTTATTCTATTAATATATTTCTCTGATTGTGTTAGTGTTTTAATAAGTAGGAGGCTGGATGTGGCTAGTGTTGGAAGTGGGAATGATTTCCAAAGCAGTGCCAAAACTTCACTCAAATTTTGAACTTCAACAAAATCCTTTTTTTTCTCTCCATACTTGAGCAGCTCTTAACTCAGCCTAATTTAAGTGAATTCAGGAGACGATTAGTGTAATATCTGTAATTGGCACTAGATGGCTGCATAATATTTAAATACAGTCTTTGAAATCTTGGTACAGGAAGCTGAAGATCATTCAAGTATTTGTAGATGCATTACAGATAGCAAAGAGGGTGCAGCTTTGGACATAATTGGTTCTATGAAAGTGTCCAGTCAGGGTTTATTCCAACACATTTTCAAGCCCTCTTTAGATTTTAATATATGTTGCCACCATTCTGTGTCCTGGTTGAGCCGGTGGATGATGGATTATCTGAAGCACAATTCCTCATTGTATTTTTTAAGACGTGTTGCCACAAGTGTAAATGCACAATCTTAAGGTAACATATTTTGCTGATATAGCTTTTCACGTAATGATAACAAATGTTGCTGGTGTAACAATAAGCTTCACTGTAACCAAGAGTCAAACAGTAAAATACCAAGACACTTATGCTGAGGTAGTCATATGCTTTGTCTTCTATCTTTTTTTGGCAAATAAGGCAGAATGACTTACTGTGAATGTTTCCAGGTGCATACTCAGTAGCTGAGCCTTCATTGAATGCAGTTGATGATAACTTGTATTGTCAAGATTATTAGATGGCTATTTGACTTAAAGCAATATTCCCAACTTTAATATGACAGGGATGCAATGGCACATCATTCTATTTGCTTTTTGTCTGATTTAAGTAAGATAAGCTGTTTGACCCATGGTTTAAAATGAACCATATCTTCAGTGGTAGTTAGTATGTAACTAGTTAAAGCCCCACCTCACGCTAACCTGGATATTTTTCTGTTTCTGCACCTCCCGTCCACATGCCGAGAGCTTTTCGTGAAAAAAATAGTGACTTTTAAGCATTGCAACAGGGCTCACTTTGCACCTGCTCTGTGTAAAAAAGAAGAAAAAACCCCCCCACAAAGCCAGTGGAGCATTTTTTTCTAATGGAATATGTCATATATAAATATATCTGTCTTGTTTTTTCTTGACTCTGCTTCCATTAAATGTCAAATGTAACTGAGAGGAACAGGTAAACAGCTTCACAGAAGAAGCTGTGTCATTGACCTGTAATTGTTTAGGTGGATTTTTTAGGCTAGCCCTTCTTTAGTTATGCTCAGATTATTCTTATTTTGAACTTTAGTTTAGTTATCCTTGATATCCTTATTCCCTCCTGTTGGAGATGCTTAGTTATTACAGCGGTTTTGATTAGATTTTTGCAGATGCAGATTTTTTTCTTTGAAATGACAGGAAATATAGCTTCTACAAAATGACTGAAGTAGGATAATAGGGCCAAAATTTATAGCGCTCAACTTCAGTTGACAAATTCTAGTAAGAAATGCTACATGTTAAAGACAGGGTAGTGAAATGTAGCATGGTACCTTCTGTGCCACAAGCCATCTACTTTTTAGCTGTGCCAGCGCTATTTTCTTAACTTTAGTATATCTACTTCATGTCTCACACTAAGACCAGCCACAGCCCAGCCATTCGTCTATTGTAGTTGAATGTAGCGTTGAAATGATGTAGCAAAAGAACATCTACTTACTTTATAGCTTTTTTTTTTTTGGATGCTGTTTATAAAGGCTCAAAGGACGGGACAGGGGGGAGGGAAATTACCTGCCTTGCGAGGGGCTGTGCATCGTGTTTGTGCATGTCGTCACAGATCGGAGGGTTAGTCGACCTTTTCACTTTCCCTTTTTTTCCACTCCTTTGCCCTTCTATAGGCCAGACTATACCTTTTATCTGCATATGGATTGCTTTTCTTTTATACCTCTATGTGTGGGGCAGTTTTAAAAAAATGTGTTTTAGAGAAATGCGTTTGCTGTTTCCCATCATTTGGAAAAAGTCCCAGACTATTTGCATGTTTCACTGAATGAAATTGTCAAGATTTGTAGTTTGAGGGTTGGTTTAGGTCAGATTGTGGGTATACTAGGAAACCAGGACAGCCACTTTTGGTGAGATAATAAGCTCGCTCTGCTCTGCACCCCAGCAGCGGAAACCACGGCAACAGCCTGACTGTTTCCTGTGTCATCGAACACAATTATTTTCAACCAATTAACAGGGCTTCAACCTGGTGTGTCATTGAGCATTATTGATTTCTATTGAGGCACTAATACTTAAGTCTGTGACTGCATGAACACAAATGACTCTTAAAAACCCTCTGGCTTATTTTTTATTTATTTAATTTTATGCTGAAAAAAAAGAATATATTGAAATATACTATGTTTTTGAGAATGTACCATGTTATACTGTGATTTAACTGAGATATTTTATTGTATTCAATCATCATTTGAATTCTATCATTTATCTATAAAGAAATATATATGTACAAATAAATATATACATATATATACATACAGGTATATATATATATATTAGTTCAGTTTGGTATATTTGGAGGAAGTGTTAGATGAAATAGTTTTAATGTTTTAGCTTTGTAGCAATTCTAGACACTGAAATCATTTTTGAATTTTGATTCCTCCTATATGACTGTGAAGACATTAGTGCCTGTGACAAAAAAGACAAGTAAAAGTCAAAAACTCTCTATTCATCTGTATCTACTATGGCTATCAGTCCGTCACACCTCTAGTACTACCTAACATTACATTTTCTTGTTTTTTCTTTTGCTTTCTGCTGTTCTTCTCTTCGGTTGTTTTATTAACAATCAATGGACCACTCACTTCTTTTAATTTCAGCCACATGGTGGTCACATCTCTTTGTCAATTAACTCTTCCATCAACCTTTGTCTTTCTTTTGTTTTGGATCATGTTCTTTTTAAATCAAATCATCCCTCTGTCTGTCTCTCACTTAGCAAAAAACAGAGACCAGTAGATACTGTGTTCTTGCTCCTTTTGGACTGATTGTTGATGATGGCAATGATGACGATCAACTCACTGATTGATAAAACAATTCATGAACAATGTTACTAGTACTGATGTGACTGACGTGTGTATTTGACGACCACACCACTGTAGCAAGTCTGGGCTGTACCGCACCACCAGCAAGCAAGTGGGGCCTCAGTTTTAGGTCATACAGCCTAAAGTTCTTCATGTTATCCAGCTTACTGGTCCAATATGTTTGAACAGTGTTGAGATTGGTAAATTGGAAGACAAAGCAAAATTGAAAAAAATGGCATGCTGAGGGGAAGTATACCAAACTGAAGTGCGAAAATATTCTTACCCCATGAATATTCTCACATTTTGCAACTACAAACAGCAATTAGTTTTAATGGGAATATATAATGCTTGATAGACCTACAAACAGCAGTGCATAATTGTGAAGTGGAAGGAGCGTGATAAATGTTTTTTTTTGTTTGTTTTTGTTTTTTTTTATATACATGTTTTTGCAAGTAAAAATTATGTGCATTTTTTCATTGTCCTTTTTAATCTGATATCCTGAAATAATACCCAGTTTACTGCTACCACAGAGAAGTATTTTTGGGGGTATGTTTCTACTGGTTTCTGCCCTTGTTTCTGAGCAAAAGCGCTTCATGTCAGCCAGATTGGATGAATAGTGTCTGCAAACATGAAATTTCAAGTCTTGCCACAATTGGATTTAGATTTGGGCTTTGACTGGGCCACTCAAACACGTATGTTTTGATCCAAACTGCTCTATCTGTATGTTCAGGGTCGTCGTCCTGGTGAATCTCCACTTCAGTCTCAAGTCTTTTGCAGCCTCCAACACTTTTTACACCCATCAACTCTGACCAGCTTCAATATTATTGCTGAAGGAAAGCATGATGTTGCTACTACCATGTGTCACAGTGTGGGCAGTGTGTGAAGTTTTAGTACGTTCTTTGGTGTTTGTGATGATGTTTGTTTATAAATATTCTCTGACAAACATCTTAGGCCTGAGGTATTTGGTTACACTGCTTTTTATTAAGGGCTATCAGAGTAAAGGGGGCTGAATACAAAAGCAGGCCACAACTTTCAGGTAAACATTTTGCAACCATTTGTCAACTATGCACTGCTTTTTGTAGGTCAGTCAGATAAAATCCAAGTATAATATTTTGAAGTTTGCAGATGTATCATGATAGAATATGATTGAAGGGCTATGAATACTTTGGCAAGGCAGTGTAGCAGCAGCTTTTCTGCTGAATATACAAATCTAGACTGGACTGGTCATGCATGGAATATGGTAGATGGTTGGCACCTTATAAAATTATGTTTAATTAGTTAATACTGTCTTGCATGTTATTCCAGAAGCATTTTTTTTAATCACAGATGGACTAAAACAAGTCTCTACAAGTTAGCCTGTAGTTTTTGATGGTGTTTTTTTTTCTTCTTTTTTTACTTTGTTTCACATTCAGCAAAGTCATGATTTATTGCATGAGCACAAGTCAGCGGTCGACTGCAGCTTGACTTTGCGACACTCTCCTTTCCTTGCTTTTTATTTCCCACAGTTTCTAAAATGCATACACACACTTTTGCAGTGCATGCATGTTACTACATAATGGACCCATCTGCCGGGATCCTCGACCTCTTTTAACACTCAGCTGCAATTGAAATCAATGTCTCGTGTAGTTTGATTAGCCCATGTGAGCTTTGCAGAAGCTTAAAAATCATTCGATATCAACTCCAGTTTTTTGCCAGTGTCCATTGAGTAACATTTAGTCCACCTGAAGGGGCTGAGAACCTTCACAATAAATACGCCACTTGTTTTGAGTTGTCTGTCTGTGTTTTTACATACCTCTACTCTGATGTCTTTCCTTGCCTTTTCTCATACATCAGTTTCTCTTAGGGCTGTCAAAATCAATTTGTTTTCCATTTCTGTCTTGCTTTCTCTGTAATTCATGTTTTTTTTTTGTTGTTGTAATGTGCTTTGATTGATTAGATTATCTCTTTGATCAAAAGGGAAGCTTTGAACCGTCCAGTCTAGAACAGTGCGCTCCAGGTCAGTGTAGGACCAGACTTTCTAAGAGATCCTAATGCAGCCTTAAGCTCATCCCCCCTCTCTCTCTATCGGCCCATGACCTGTTAACAATGTGTGTGGTGCTCCATAACTCAAACAGGGTCCTCATAGGCTGAACTAGCCATGAACTATATCAAGGAAACATAGGAGCATCACACGTAGCGCCTACCAGGTCTCGGGTGTGCATGCTGCACTGCAGAAAGCTTACTCTGTTGCAGCTGCTGTGAGCGGGGCACATATATCTCCCCACAGAAAGCAGCGTGTGCTCTCCCCATCGTACAAGGCCCAGTTTTGCTCTAGTAACCTTGCCAACACCACAGGCCTACTTACAGGTTGCTACGGCGGGTTGCTAGAAGGGTGATGTCGCTCCTAGCCCAGACTGGTTTGGTCTTTGCCCTATTTCAAATGTGTTAGTTTATTTGACATTGTCTGTCTGGGGTGGGGCTGGAGGGTCAGTGCTGCACTTACTTCCTGAGAACTGCTTCATAAAATATGATTCTCTCTAATGATTGGTAGTGGTGCTGTGTCTCATTCCATTTCTTTTGTCACATGCAATTATGAGTAAGAGTTTTTGTGAATGCGTCTCTGCAGTGTGTGGTTGAACGCGCCTGTTAACCTTGAGAAGGTATTTTCTGTACAAGCTGTTAGTCGTTCGACAAAAAAAAAAAGAATGTCAGGAAAATCAAAGAGTTGTTTCTGTGGTGATATGACAGTGTGCCTGCATATCCGTGTGTATGTGTGCATGCTTGTGGCAAGATTTTCAGATGTTTCCAAGTTCTTGACAGACTTTTTTTCTTTGATCTTGTAAGAGTGGACCAACTATAATCTATTTCTTTTTTTCCTCAAAGAGACCGAAGCGCTCTCAGCCTGAGCAGCGAGTGACCAAGTCAGAAACACCTGAACATCTTGATGGATGTAACACCACACACACCACACACGTTTTACTTATGAGAGTAAAACATCTTTAGCTTTTACTTTATTGAACATATGTGTTACTTTTAATCTGTCATGTTCTTCCCCCCCCAAAAGAATTATATGTATGTATGTAAAAATGCAGCTCAGTCAAGTATAAAAACATGTCTAATACATACCGAGACTTTGTAATCAGCCAGAGAGCTGAGGGGATCTTAAATGTGTTTTGTTCTGCTCCCTTTGCGCCTGCGATCCACTAATTAGCCATGCTTTGTTGGTATGATGGGTGAATGGCTAATTGCATTGTGAGGCCTCCGTGTGTACATGCAGTAATGACTTAACGCTCTAATAAGATTGAGATACAGGCAGCTGGATCACAGGCTCCCCAAACACTGATCAGAGGTCAGTACTACGCTTTTTCTCTAATGATAATCATAGGAGAGTGTGGGAGATAAGCTGATCCTTGATCTCCCAAAAGGGATTTAGATCGCTTTCATTAGGATCCATCACAAATCTTAGAGGTAAACTTAGATGAATGTGGTGCAATTTTGTTGTAATGTGATTTTTCTGAATACAGTGCCCTCATTCCCTTGTAGAGATGAGATAAACATCTTAAACAAATTAGTCTTTTCCAACAGAAACATAAACCCAAACTGGAAGATTTAGAAAAATAAAACTTTTAATTTAGGTACATTTATTTTGTGAGGAGGAAAACTATCATATTAAGAAGTATTTGTTTAAAAATCTTTATTGGTGCAAAGATCATTAATACTTTGTTCAGTCCCTTTAGGCCAGGGGTCTCAAACTCCAGTCCTCGAGGGCCACAGCCCTGCAACTTTTAGATGTGCCTCTGCTGCACCACACCTGCACAGAATAATTAGGTCATTAAGGCTCTGGAAAACTGATCTGCACAAGGAGGAGGTCATTAAGTCATTTTATTCCAGTGTTTTGTACCTGTGGCACATCTAAAAATTGCAGGACTGTGGCCCTCGAGGCCTGGAGTTTGAGACCCCTGCTTTAGGCATTTGTACAGAAATGTATCATGTCTTATGCTCTCATCTTTACAGCACTTCCCAGGTTCTCTTAAGGCTGGAGACTGAAATGGTCAAAAAGGAAGGTTGATAAAATGTCTAGTGGACAAATGCTGCCTTGATGTGGACATGTGATTTTAACAATTCCCCTGTTTGAAAATCCAACGATGAGCCGTTTTCAGCTCAGTCTTTGATGCCATGAACTCTGACAAATTTCTCAGAACCTTCATAAAAGAAACAAGCCCACAGTATCATTGCATGAGACGTTTATACACATATTCCTCATTTGTTTCACCAGTCTGTCCTGCAACAAAGTAGCCACACAGCGTGATGTCGTCATTCCTATACTTAAAAGTTGGAATCGTCTGCTCAAGCTTGCAATGGGTGTCATAACCAAACACTTACATTTTTGTTTCATCAGACTACAGAATGTAAGTCCCTGATTGTGTCTGCAAACTGTACAGTAATCTGGCTTTTTATCTTACTTTTCAAGTCTTCCTCCTGTCTGAGTAGCCTTTCAGTCATGTCGAACATCACTGCAAAAACACAATCTTACCAAGTATATAGGTCTAGTTTAGAGTGCAGCATCTCCGTACACTTGAGATAAGACGAAACTAATGTACAAGTAACTTTTCAGGAACATATAGGAGCTTGTTTTAAGTCAGTAATTTCTTAATATTTTTACAAGCTAAAATATTTGCACTAGAAACTAGACAAAAATACTTGGTAAGGTTTTGTATTTTTGCAGTGCATGACTTGTTTCATTGTGTTCTCTTACCAGCTTCAGCTAGCATCTTTAAAATGTATTTTATTTTTGTTCTGGGATGTTGCATCCCAAAACCTTTTTGTCTGAGATATAAAACCGTCTCTTTATTGAATGCTATTATGGCCGGGCATTTCCCTGGTGTTTATACTACTGCAAAATTATTTGAACAAATGGAAATGGAGTTTTCTGGCATCTGAAAACCAGACTTATGTCAGTCCACAATATTCCAGATTTCCATCTGATCATTTTGTTCTCCAACTTTCCCCCTTGCTACTGCATCCTCAAGTACTCTGTCATTTCACTTCCAATGAATCTTTCTCTTTCTCCCTCCCTCTCTCTGACAGACACACGCACACGCATAACATATGCATTAAAGCAGATACAGTATGAAGTCACACACTCTTGTGACCGGTGTGTGCTGCATTCCTGCTGAGGTGCAGCAGATTGATTCTGTAGTGATCTGCCGCCGGTTCCCTGGGGATTTGTAACGCATGCCTGCAGCACGGGGCTTAACACCCTCACACTCTCTCTCAGTCTTTGTCTCTCTAATTTTATCTCGACGGATTGTCTCTTGCTATGCAGTGCTGTGACTTCGTCCTCCTGCACCTCGGCACCTTCCATCTGTTTCAGGAATCTGCCGCACACACCCTTCATCTTTCAAGTTATAGTTGTGTTCTTCCTTATCATGGTTTACTGTTCTTTTTTGCTAGATCCTACTCCTTGCAGTCTCAGAGGCCTAAGTTTTTCACTGTATTCTGTTGATTTATTTTCTACCATTTCTTCCATTGGTTCCCTTTGGCAAACTGCACATGATGAATGTAGGCATTTTTCCACATACAAATGTTTATCTTTCTGAAATGTTTCTAAATTCTATATAACTGTCAGATTATATTGACTCAGACTTCACTTTCATGCACTCAGCACATGTGAAAATTATGTTCTGTTTCATTTTTATCATGTGTGCAGGGCCGCGGGCGTCTACAGCTCATCAGCTTGATCTCTGGAGTCGGAAAAAAAACATCCAAGCATCCTTTCATCTCATTCTTTTTATAAGCTACATATCCAGTCTCTTGTTTCTTCTATTCTCACATGAGCCTCACTGGGCCCCAGCCAGAGATAAATGACCGAACGGAGGCACAGCTGATACCACCAAATTCACTTGTGTGTGAGAAGCAAACATTTCAAATGTGTGTGTGCATGTTATTTTTCATTTCATATTCTGTTATCTAGAACCTTGTTCAGTCCAAATTCACAGTTCAGATGGGGGTTTGAGAAGAAAGGAAGGAAAAAGTATATAAGCAGTGATCCAGGGTTACTTTCTACATTAGCTTAAAACCTCTGGCTTGATGGCTCCTTTCAGTACATAGAAGTGGCTAAACATAGCAGCTCTGAGCCAGGAGTCTTTTCCATCAGGAAGGAAAAACAATGAGGGTACACATTGTGAATGATAGTAATAGCTTCATTTATTTATTTTCTCCCCTGCAGGGGGTCTTTTTGTGGGCTCTAGTGTCCCTTATATGAAAGGAGGCTGACAGGAGAGGAGAGAAGACATGCGGCAAACGTCGCCGGATCCGGGAATCGAACCCGCGTCGAGGACTCAAGGCCTCCAAATGTGGGTCGCGCTAAAACAAGACCCATTACGCCACCATGGCACGCCTGTAATAGCTTCATTTATGACAACAGTTGTGCTAAGCAGTATCAGCGAACAGGAAAACCGAAGGTCTTTCGACCATGGTTATGATATACTACACAAAGAAACATTTTCTTACTTATTTTGACAGTAACTGTAGCCTTAAATGTCTGTCACATAATGCCTGATGTGACTTTTATGCTGGTGCTGTCAGGGTTGTTGATTTCTCTAAATATTATAGCCAGATGTTGCATTTTGTTAACTCCATAAAGCCTTGATAACTGAAAATCCAGTTTGTATATCCTTGGTTTTGAAAGCTCATTTGACAGATTTTAAAATACATTTTTGAGTTTCCTCCATTACCATCACATCTAGGCCACTATAATTATTTATGATTCTCCCTTGTTTGTCTTGTGGTGTGTGTCTGTGTGTGTGTGCCACCTGCCCAGCGGGAATTCATCCTAGAAAACTGGGATGAAGATTAAGATATCCACAGACTTTACCTTGTTCTCCTCTCGCCTCATTATCCAATCGCCCCCGTTATCCTGAATTCCCCTGCCCTCTCGCTTTCATCCTTCCCCTCAAGCGCAGTTTGTTCACAACATCCTCTTCCTTCCCGCAGCAGACACTTTAGCAGCCCACAGTTGATTTTAAAATATTTTTAGTGTGTTGCTGAGTGTGAATGGTGATATGTTTCAATGTGCATGGCTGGTATACTTATACAAGCAACCTTCTGGATTGATTGGCTGTGAATTCAAATGCACCATTTTTATTGACAGAATCTGACCAAATGTTAGTAACAGGAATAAATCATCCATTTTTCTGTTGATAAAGGCCAGCATCATAATTTCCTTCTCTGGTCCAGGTTTTAATAACCGCATTATTTTTTTATGGGCATTTGAGCCAAAAATGTGAGTCTGTGTTTTATATGAATCATTAAACATAATGCTGACTTTTGTTTCTGTTTTTTTTTTTTTTTATTATTATTATTTGTTTGTTTTTTGGCAAGCTAAATAAGCTTTAACTTAACGTCCAAAACAATTAGTTTGGTCACATTGTGACTCAGTTAACCTACACAAAATGCAGATTCTTTAATTTTTTTAATTTTGATTGTGAAAGTTCAGAAATATGTAATATTTGACACCAATAATAGAAACTACACACAACTGAACTAGAAACTAATTCACCATTTTCATTAATTGTTCTAGCTATAACTTTTTATGGTTAGTTTTTCTGGTAACACTTTATTTGACGGGTTGTGAATAAGACTCATGACACCGTCATGAACATGAGTAAGTCTTCATGAATATTTATGACTGTTGTCATAAAGTGTCATTTGGTAAATCATGACACTTTTAATACAAAGTTGACATTATTCAAAATGTCTTTGTTATGACAACTTGACATTAACCAAGAAATCACCATCTATCCATCCATCCATTTTCTAACACCCTTGTCCCTAGTGGGATCGGGAGGTGCTGGTGTCTATTTCCAGCTAACGTTCTGGGCGAGAGGCGGGGTCACCCTGGACAGGTCGCCAGTCTGTCGCAGGGCAACACAGAGACAGACAGGACAAACAACCATGCACACTCACACCTAGGGAGAATTTAGAGAGACCAATTAACCTGACGGTCATGTTTTTGGACTGTGGGAGGAAGCCGGAGTACCCGGAGAGAACCCACGCATGCACAGGGAGAACATGCAAACTCCATGCAGAAAGACCCCGGGCTGGGAATCGAACCCAGGACCTTTTTGCTGCAAGGCAACAGTGCTACCAACTGCGCCACTGTGCAGCCAAAAAATCATGATCTGACATAAATTTGTTATAAAGTTATATTACTGATTAAACTTTAGCTTTAATAACATAAAACTGCATCATTTTTATTTTTTTTGTTTGAAAACATCTACTTATTAAAAATAAAATAAATACAAATTTATGATTCATGAGATTTTCGTTCTATCCTAGAAAATATGACAGCTTATGACTCCATGATCATGCTAAAGAATTAGAAGTAGCTGCTGATTGTTGGTCCATTTTTATTTTTTATTGAAGTCAAGAAAAAAACTGCATTAACAGTGGAGTATGAGTTGCTTATAAAAATGACACAAAAGGTATCAGCTGTCAAGGCAAGTCCAGATGATCTAAATTGGGGGTGAAAATTAATGGGATTAATAAAAAGTTCACAACAGCAAATTCAATATATCAAATAAAGTTGGGTAGGAAACATTCAAAACTGGAAAGGCATAAAATGTCTGAATGTTACATCTCTTCATGTTGTTTTTATTTGGATTTCTGATTTTCCTTTTTTTTTAACCATAGCTTCTTGTTCCTAGTTTCTCTTGTTTTGTTTTCCCCAGTTTCCCTCCTGCTGAATATTTTCAATCATCTCACCCGTTTCCCTTCACCACAAGCCCCTCTCACTACTCTTTCTCTGCCAGTTCTCAGATCCTCTGTACTACAGACTCCGTGTTCCCGGCATTGCTTTGATTTTGCCTTTGGACCTTCAGTGCCTTAGATTAATTATTAAAGTTTTGTGTTTTTGGTACCACCACCTGCCTATCTGCTCACTCCTGGTTGCCTGCATTTGGATCTTTCAAAAGCTAATTCGAATAAGATTTCACCTCAACTCGGACTTGTTTCTTGTTTTAGTTTCTTGGTTTTGAATAAGTTAAAAGTTAGGTAAGATAAGTTATATTCTCTTATTTTGGATTATGTGAAATCAAAAGCAATAAAGCTAAACATATAACTTGTTAGAAATTAACAATTGAAAATATATAATAATCAATCAATCAATATCATCGTAGTATTTTGTTATACTACTACAGGATGTAGCCAATTATTTTGTCATAAATAAAGGGGACCTGCATTTCAGGGAAATCCCCCCAAAAATATATTTTGGCTACTGTTACTCATTTTGCTCATAAAGAACACATCAAATTTTACAGTTTAAAATTTGGTTTTAGACTACAATTTATCTGTTTAGATAATTTTTTTAGAACACCCCCATGATATAGTAATTTATTACACTGTTGGCTAAACAATAATGTGTGAATATATCAAAAATGTTGATTAAATTGGCCATTTTTACATAATTTATTACAACAGGAAGCTGCAAAGGTGAAGTTATGTCAGTGACCTTTAAGAAAGAGGAATAAAGTCTTCATAGTAGAGTGAGGCTAATGACTATTCCTGCTATTTCTAGCCACATAAAACAAGTCTAACTAAAAATGATTACACCAGAGCCAACCAATCATCTTTGTCCTTTTGCATGATGCAGTTATTAAGCTTGTTGCCACTTTTCTTAAACAACGTTGAATGAGATCTACTTAGGCTGCAAACAGTGCCAGTCTGCCTAAACAGCTGAGTAACACCATTGGTGTTATTTCAAAACAACTACATGAAAATAAAAACAGGCCATTGCAACAGTAACAGAGTTGCATTTTCTGAATAAATAAGGGGCTATCTTTATGAGCCAGAATATACAAAGGAAGAACTGCTAGTGAGAGGAAAGCACAGTGAGACAGAGCAGAGGGGGTATTTTATCTTATGCCCTATTGCCACTGCTGCTATGAGTAGAACTTGGTTAGGCCACAGCTCGACTGTTTGTCCAGGGGTAGGAGTCTGGATTTATTTCATTAGCATTGTGCCATTTGTATTCTTTGAATCTATCTCAATGTGGTTTGTTGACATCCAAACCCTGTAAAGTGAATCATATACCAGTCTAAGTTACTTAAGATTAGGAATCTGTCAATGCTGAGTTCCAGTCTAGTATTTCATTAAATTTAATCCAATGAATGCCATGGGTGCTTCAAAACTCTGTAGCTTTAAGGTGAAATGAAATATGACTACATGTCATCAGTTTTATACTTTATTTCCCAGTGACATTCTGGATGCTTCAGGCTCCCTTTTTCTTCACAATGGCAGCTGTTTTGTCCCGACAGGTGCTGCTGTAGGTGAGCTTCAATAAGCTGGTTTACTAAATTAGTTGTGACAACAGTATGGAGAGTAGCTATTGGTTGTTGTAGAAGTTGCTTGATGATCACCCAATTTACAATAGACTCTGTGCATCCAAATGTAAAAGATTACTTAGTGTGATACTGCAAAAAAAAAGAACAAAATTAACCCTCAGTTTATTTAAAAAAAAAAAAAAAAAAAATTAGCTTCTTCTACTGATCTGTTTTTTAATTTCCAATAACACTTTGTTTCTCTATCACACGATGAACCTGTTAAATTGACCACGTGTTGCAAAATATGGGATCAGAAACCAATACATTAGCAATAGTGGCAATAGGCAGAGTTGGTCACATGGTCAACATAAAGGGTGAAACAGGCTTAAACTAAACTAAGTGGAAATGCCGAATTTGAAAAAATAATTACTTGTACAAACCATAATGCAGTTTTGCAAGAAAACAAATCTGTCTTGTTAAACATTAGCTGTGAAAAAAATGCCAATGCACCTTGCTGAGAGTGCAGATGTCAAAATTAGGACATTAAAAATGTAATAACGAACCCAAATTATTACCTGGGTTAAGATCAGGACATCCTTACATGAGATAACATAAACTGAAAACCAAGAATTGTTATATAGCAATATAGTTATAGTATTGTTATACGTTAAACATCCTTATCTTTCTATAGAGCTGATTTGATTAGCACAATTGTTTCTCGTTTTTCTGTACTGCTTCCACTTTCAGCTTTGTTATTCCAGCCTCTGTTGCACTGAGAGACGGGTCAGCAGTAAAACAAATATGAAGGGCAGACATATTTGCTTCCACACTGAGAGTTTGTAGTCCATGTTGACAGACCATAATCGCCTGCCAAATGTCTCATCTGACTGGCTATGAGGTTGGTTGCTCTCTTCCAAAAACACAGCAGACCCCACTCTTCATTAACAAAACAAATAGAAATACTCCCTACCAGAAAAACATGATAAACTGGCGAACTGAACCACTTTGGTCCAGAGCAGACAAATTTAATAGACAGTTATGATTACCACAGACAGCACTTCTCCCCTGATTCCAAGAACAACAGATAGGCAACTCAATTTACCTTAATTTCTTTGGAGGAGAAAGTCAGCCTGCCAGGTTGAAGCAGCAGCTCGATGCGAATGAGCGCTCGTTACATGATAATAGATGCATGTAATTGCTGAAGTGTTGATTGCTTTCCCCCCACACCCCAAAAAAAGATTCTATCAGTGCAGAATTTTCTGTTTCATTAAGCCATGGTCAGAAAAAATAAAATAGCCATCTGTAGACCAAAAAAGAAAGAATGGAGGCTGATGGTAAGGAGCAATTTAGAGACACTTTAGTTTTAATGTTGCTTTATTAATTCATCTATCCTTGCTTTTCTGAAGGCCCCTGTCACTGCTTTAAATCGTGTTGGCTGTATTAGTGAGTTTTTGCTGAGTGTGTGCTTTTTGTTGTTTAATGCATTGCTGGCTGGCTGTGCACCAGCTCACTACTTGCTTCTATGATCAAACACTGGAATCCACGCTTCGTTGGGAATGCAAAAGCATCCTGATACAGAAGCTTTAGAGTCACAAGTGCTGACTCATCTTGCCTGGAGAAGAAATTGAAGCTTTTTGTGTTTTGTTCGTAAAAGTGCTGTTTAACTTCAGTACCTCAGCTTGTATGTTTGTGACGATGTCACTCTTTCCTTTCCCTGTGCATCACTATGCATATGCATCCTCCTCATTTGTTTGTGACAAAAGAGGAAGAATATGACTAATAAAAGATTAGGCTGATGGAGAGAGAGAGAGAGTCTTATGAGCCACAAAATGATGTCAGTAAAGGCAGCTCGTTTGGTGACGGTCTGTGTGCAGGAAAGCCCCTATCATGCCCAATCAGCTGCTGTTTCTGCATGACTAATGCTGAAATAACATATCATTGTCAGACACGGCATGTTCGCACAGCTGTTTCATTTTTTCATCCACAGGCACTCAGCGATAGCCTTTGATGCACATACACACATTTCTGCGTGCAAACTCATCCTTATCTTTCTGGATGACACCATTTTGCTCTCTAACAATCTTGCTAATTATAATTGTTAATTAATTCTCTGCCTGTGTCCTCATCAGGAGACTAACAACCTACATTTCCATTAATTAGACCTTCAACCCCTCGCTCCCTCTTTCAGTCTCTGTGTCCCACACCAATCCACCCCATCGTCCCCCTGCTCGCCTGCCTCTCTGCTCCCGCCTCGCAGGATCTGCTAAGGACCACAGCCGTGCATGGACAGTGATTACTCGTGTGTGTGTGTGTGGGGGGGGGTGCATGCGTTTGTATTTCTGACATTGAGAGGGCAAACATTTGTTCACTCTGTAGGGACTGAAATATGATTTGGTCCAAAACAGCTTGAAAGCATTAAGTTCTTTAGGCCTAAAGAAATTGACATTGTGGAAATATGGATTGTTTTTTCTGTTGAGTTAGATGTAAACATTAAAACTCTGCCTCTGTTTGGTTTTTGGACCTTAACAAGTTTCCTCAAAGACCCTGCTGTCGGGTTTTGCAAACACATGTGGTTACATAGCAATTATTGAAAAGCTGCCATATTTAAAGCTCACCAGCCAACATGATCTACTTGGCTTTTAGTGTTTGTTGCCCAAAGCACATGCAATGGGTTGAAATCAGCAGGGTTTGTAATTATTGAACAACATGGTGTTCAATCTGAACCTCTGCCGTTCTGCTCTGTGATGCCAAATATGATAGTGGATTTGCTGCTGGTAACCTCTGCAAGACATAAGACCTGAACACAGAAAGCGGGAATTGTCTCTACCTTACAAAAATATGCAGGGGAGGGGCATAAACTTTTAATCTTGTACATTCTTGGTTTATTTTTTATGTGGAGAGACATTCAGATTACGTTTTACTCTTATTTTTCAAAATTTGTCACCAAAAAAATTTAATTTACTTCTTTGGGAACAAAACAATACAGTATTATTATTCATCACATATTACTTCTCTGACGGTTAATAGTTTGGACCATCCCCATTTATCATTTGCTTTTAGCATTTTCCCATGATAACATTTCACAGAGAGAGGGTTCTTTGAGTGTGATGAAGCATTTCTGAGTTATTTTTTCAGAATTTTGAATCTGAACTTTTTCAGGACAGATGTTTATTTGAAATCTCCTGCTGTGCCCTTTAGGAAGATTTCCAGTGCCTTTGGAAGAGAAACTGGCCCACAGCTTTTAGGTGTGACAAGTGATCAATAGTTTTGTTCAAAACAAATTTTTTTTTAATGCATTCCCTCCACCCTACCTTAATAAATACATTCAAATTGCTGTCTGGATTTTAAAAGGACAGAATATTTAAAGGTTTAATCCCCTCCATCCACTGCTATCGTCTCTATAAATCTTGTTCTCCTCCCATTAAATGCTGAACTTATTTGACTGATGACCTTATTGTAACATTTTTTGTTTATGTGTGTATATTTACTATCGATAGCCCGCTATCCCCTCTCAGAAGGAAACTACCATTCCCTTTCGGCTCAGCTGACCTGGTTTCAGTGCAGAGTGGGGCACTGTTGTGTTTATCATGTCACCACTTGTTCTGATCTCAGATCATTGATATGCAGTAGACATGCTGCCTCTGCTCATTCCTCAGGCCTGGTGATCGTCTTGTCATTCAGATCGAATCTTAGACCAGAACCAAATTGAGCATTCCTTGGATTCTCTGCCTCTGTTGTTGTTGGAGGTTTTTTGGTCCAAGCAGGGCTCTTCCTCTCTTCTTCCTCTTCCTCCTTTTGTTTGGCTCAATAGGAAGTGGGAAGCAGTTGGCACTTAAATATCCATACTGTACTGATTGTGGCAAAATGGCAGCTTCTGCTTTCTCCGTCCTCCTTGCTGTGATTCCCTCACCCTCTCCTGAGAGAAGTAACCCAGATTTCAAAATGAATCGCCGCCTATTCCCCTCAATCTTTCTCCTCTCTCTTTCTCTCTTTCGCTCTCTCTTTCTCTACTTTTTCCACCCTCTCTTTCTCTCTTATTCTCTCTCCATCTCTCATCCTCTTCCTCGTAAAACCGAATCAATCTTGGAAAGAGAATACCACCTCTCCATCTCGTACTCCCACTCACCCTGCCTCTGGGTTAAAGGATATATACCACTTCAATCCTGTGTTTGCTTCTTTAAAAACTTGAACCACTCCAATTGCCTGTTGCATTCATTTGAAGTTATGTTGTCCTTTTTTGTTTCTTGAGCTGCTTCTCTTCTCCTAGCCATTGCTTTTTCTGGCTTCTCTACCTCTTTTTTGGGGTTTGTTATTTTTTTCTCGTTTGAGTTGACCAGCTATAGGTGCATCCCAAATTATCAATTGAAGGCATTCAGACGAAGAGTCAAGGACAGGAAGAGGGGACGACTGTTTTTGGCAAGGATTTTCTTACAAACTAAGGTATTTTAAGTACAGCTTGGTGCACATCTTTAGTATTTTCCGTCACGTGTTTGTATCACTAGACCATTTTTAATTCCACTCACCTTTTTTAACTGCTTCTTTGCTGAGACATCATCATTTTATCATTTATTTTTTGACCTAGTCTTATTTATTTATTCATTGAATCTCATTTATCATTCAGCAGGATGCAACTCACTTCTTCCATCTAATCTTTGCCATTTTGCACTTTTTCTCTGCACGTCCCATTCCCGGCAGACACGCTCATGATATTCTGGTCCAAACTTTTCTGCAGAAATAGGACTAATTGCTAATAAGGGCAGGCAGGAAGACGATGAGAGGATGCAGGCTCCAATACTGGAGCAGCTGGTGGGGTGTTGTTGACATGGCAACAGGAGGTAGTTGACATAACGACTGAGGTATGGGTGGAGGTGTGGGTATTCATAGCAAATGAGGGGTGCAGCAGCATGGACAGCCAGTATGTGGGACACACAGCAAGTAGAGCTAATTGTTTAGCTTTTCTGAGTTTCTCAGGAGACTTTTGTCTGTATTTGAATTAACCTTCCTGTCTTCTTCATCATGCCTCTCTCCTTTTTCTTTTCTTTCGCTTTGTACTTGTCGCTCTCTCTGCACTCCTTCCATCACCTTCTTCTCGATCTTTCCCTTCATCACGCCACTCTGTCTCTGGTCCTTACCCTACATTCTTCTTCCATTAATATCACTCCTGTCTCTGCATGACCTTTGTCCTTTGTCCTCCATGTCCTTGGCCTCTCCTCCCGCCACCCACCTTCCCCAACACACAGCTCTCAGCCTCCTCTTCCTGCATCCCGCAGACGTCATGTCCACCCCGGTTTCCCCGTCCCCTTCCCTCTCCCCCCTGACGCTGACCTCCCCCACATCGCCATCCTCCCCGCTGCCCTCTCCCCTCTCCCCTCCACCCAGGGTGCCTGTGTTTCAGAGGAAGGGAGCGCTCAAACACAAGAGGATTGTCGAGGTGAAAGACCATCAGTTCACAGCACGCTTCTTCAAGCAGCCCACCTTCTGCAGCCACTGCACCGACTTTATATGGTAAATCACACACACACAAATTCACACACTGTTGCACATTCACAAAGAAACCACCCCAGCAGATCATATGCTGCCTCCTCAGGCGTCCCAACTCCCAATCTAGTGCTGGCTTTCACCGTTTTTTCCCTTTTCCTTCAATTCCAGCTGCCAGCTGGAGATACTGCCCACACTGACCTGATGTGTTCACACAACCTCATCTCCACACTGCTGCCCACACCATGCAGGAGTCAGTTTGGGAACTTCATGCGCTGTCTCACACAAAATTCACACAAGCAAAACCCTGCCAGGACTGAGCAAGAATTAATATGAGATTGAATTTTACATTACTGTGATATTTACACTAAAATATAACACATTAATGCACTCACCCAGGATTTGTTTATTTCAAAGAATCCAAAACATTCATTCCATTTTTTTCTTACAATACGTCCTTTTCAAAAAAGTGCATGGATGACTTTCAGATATGTTTGTTAAAAAGAAAAAAAAAAAGATTTTTGGCCAAAATTGTTCATAGCTCTGGTAGATTTATGTTAAAACCTCTTTTAATTTGACCAACATGTTTTTTTTTTTCAGACTAGAAGTAAAATTAAGATTTTAAAGCAGCCAGAGTGCCTAAAGATTAGGGTGATGGCAGCGAGGCATTCCAGCCTTAAAGACCTGGAGCTCATCACCACAGATAAATTGTCAATATACCAGTGGAAATGTGCAAAACGTGATCTGCAATTATAAGTAGGGTTTGATTGGTGTCATGCTTTTTAAAAAATCCCATTAATTATTGAGAACAGTATAAATAATGTTTTATATTGATCTATCAAATATATGTTTTAATTAGATGTGAATAAAGAGCTTTCTTTAAATTGATTTGGGATTCATAAGATTTTTAGTGCCTTTTGAAAGATACCTGCCTCGTTTCATGTAAAAAAAAAAAAAAAAACCTTCTTGGTCAAATGAAAATCACTTTCTAAACTTGCCGGTATCTGAGCAGTTTGTGACTTTGTAAATTGGATTTCCTTTGTCCACCTACGCGAACATCATGGATTTAGAAATGTAAACACACGTGACAAATAATTACATGAAACCCTGAATGCAAACTTTAAAATAATGTAAAAACATTGTTAAAGCTACATATTCAGCCATTTACCAATATTTAGCTTTTTGTTTTGAAACCTTCAAACACTTCACATACAACAAAAACAACAAACTAATTGCTCATCGTGCTAAAAAGTCTCATTAATGAACTGAGTGATATAAAACCTAATTCCAATGCACTGTCATTACAACCAAGGAATTTCAATATCTGATATTCTGCTTTCTTTTATTCCTAAAACTAATCTTAGGGATATTTCAGGATAGTCACCTGATTCAGTGTAGTCCTTTCTTTTGTAACATTCATAACATGTTAGCAGTGTGTCTAGCGTAACCTTCATTTGACTTAGATGTTATTTAATTTGCTGTACGTGGAGATCATTCAGTCATGTGATTCAGTCTTATGAAATAAAAAAAAGATATTGAATGTAAAAATTACCCCCTCAGTTTTTTGTAAGCTGTAATTTAGTTCAGTCTAATTTTATGAAATACATTTTGCAGCTACTGCTGTTGAAGTTTTCTCAAGAACAGATGGTAGAAATATGAGGTGAGATTTTGCCGGTGATGTATGATGTCCATTTGGGCGGATAGTTAACTACAATTTCCTCAGAACATAAAATGCTTCCAAATTTTTCTCACCTGGGTCTCTTGGCACATTCTTTGAAGCTTATTTTTGCATAACATTCACAATGCTATTGTAAATTGCATCTAATTTGGTCAAGTTTTAGGGGGGATTCTTGTAAAATTTCTCAAAACAGAAACTTTTATCACTAAGAGTGCTATTAACTTTCTTATTTGTATGTTGAGGACTGAAGCTATAGTGGTATTCATTAAAAAATCTGAAAAAATATACCGATGCAAAAACATTCTACCTTTCAAGCTATAACAAAGCCTTTTTGTGTGCAAGGGACACAGGTGGAAAACAAAATAAAGGGACCCCAAAAGGTTAAACGATATTTCAAAGCTTTCAGAGAACTTGTGAAGAGCTGTTCATAATTTAAGTGCAATACTCCAGATGGATTTTAAGATACAAGCATTAAATTAAATTGTGAACTTATGAAAAAATATAGAGATGGGTTTCAAATTTACAGGTCTGTCAATCAGAACAGCTGATGATTTTGTTTAAACAAAATTGCATTGCAGGATCTATTTTCTGTAGCTAAAATAAATGAACAATAATTAATCTTGGTGCCAAAATTTAATCATATTTGAAATAGTGTAATGTACATCCTTTGGTTGCAGTTATTTTGATTCAAATACACTGACTAAAGCAAATACAAAAATCAAGCTAAACCTCATTGTAGCTTTATTTGTTGCATTTATTGCTCTGAATTGAATGCCTCTGTCATTCTTTTTTTAACGGGTCTAACTCAAGTATAGCAAGCTGGGGTTAGTAGGTTAATCCAGCTGCTTTGCCTGCATGCCACTGAAAGTTGCACCACAATGACTGTATTTTTTATGACATGTTGTGAAATGTTTCAGAACACCGAGATCTCTCCTTCTCATAGTGGCCTTTTTTTCAGCCAGCTGGCTAGCAGCGCTCAGTGATGGGTGAGAAAGGGGAAGAGTTTTGTTACTCGATGCCTCAAATAGCTTCAGGACAGTCAGGTCACTCTTGCTCTTTTTTTCTGGGATCTCATTAAGCTGACTTTAAATGGCAGACGCTCTATTCCAGAAAATTTCAGCAGTCTTGAGAAAAGTGTTTTTAAGACCTTAGTCAATTTTAATCCTAAGTGGCATAGTCAGGATGATAAAAAACAGAAACAGAACTGAGCTCAAATATCCAAACTGACAACTATTGAGTTTAGTTTGGCCTCCTCATTATTATTTCAGTGATGCTGAACTAAAAAATATTTCACCCTCAAATCCCAGATAGATCAAACTGGAGTGCCAGGATTGTACACTTTCAACACTAACTGGGGTGTGTGTGTGTGTTTTTGTTTTTCTTTAGATTAAAGTTTGCATTTTAGAAAATATTTTCAGCAGTTTGTAAGATTGTTGTCCTAGAAAATACATTTTAATTCAATTATGTGAAGAATGCAGTGTAAGAAGTTAAAAAAACAGACTTATAATTCCTGGTGATGAAGAGCTGGCCTTGACAGTTTTACAAAAACAGCTTCATGGAATTTTTAAATTTTTTTCTGCAAAAGTAGGAGCAGTGAAGTAACTACCAAACAATTTACAGTCAACCTCTGTCACGCTGATATTCTTTAAACAAACAAACAAAACGATACCAAGCTGTGAGTGTGTTCGGTTTGTAGAAGACTTCGTAGCAGCCATTTGTGTGTAGAAGAACTCGTATGCGTGGGCATATGGTGGGGATGTACCATATGTTGATGCAGGGCGCCAACTCTGCCAGCAGCCTCTGGGTATCTTTCAGGACTTTTCCCCAACTGGCTGCTGTCTTTGCTGGCAGCAGCTGAACTTATTTCAGGGTGAAAACTGTCTTCCTTTAAACAAGATGTCAGCGCAGCGGCCCTCACCTGGCTGTCTGAGGCCCCTGGAGGGTTTTTCTGATTAATTAAAAGATTAATGTTATGGTGAATACTTTGGTTTTTAAGTCAATGTGCAGAATTCAGGAAGCTGAATGTTGTTGTCTTTTGCAACTTATTATAACGGAATTACATCTCGGTAATATTTGGAGGAGGTGAAAAACATCATTTTTTAAACTGTTTAACAATGCATGATGAATGAGAAAAACTGCAGATCTTACATAGAGAAACTGCTTTTCTCTGTGGAAGAGGATAAAAAGCCCAGGCTTTTCATGTGGAGCATTGCAGTGAAACTAGGTTGGACCCAGCAGTCAATAAGCAAGAGGCAGGCTACGTTCTTGATGGGCTTCCAGTCTATCAAAAGTCCAATACAGCATCACAGAGGACTTACAACTGTATACGCACAGAGTTGAGCCTAAACTTACTAGTTAACAATCTGTATGTTTTTGAACTCTGTGAGCAGTTCAAGTTCTTAATAAGGTCCACATGGGCATATAAACAGCCTTAACAAAGGGAGTGCACAGTGAAAACATATTTTAAGAAATACATAGTAATTGTGGCCTAAAACAGTTTTCTGTTGCTGCTGTGTATGTGTTAGGTGTCAGTTGGTGAGTCTGAAGCTCCAAGTGTTAAGTAGGTGTCAGCTTGCTGGGAACAGGGAGACAGGCATTATGCAGGGCTGCCCTGCATTTGATCCTGGTCTGGAATTTGATATCATTTTCTGCATAAATCTTTTGGTTTGGGGTCCAGGCCAGTGCACCATTCATACAAGAACTGCCACAGTGCAGAAGAAAACCTGAGACAACTTCCACACTCTGGGAAAATTCACTGTGGTGAAAAAAAGGGCTGTTTTACTGCAAGACGACATTACAAATTTTAATATGTGCTGTTTAATCACAATCCAAGAATGAAAGAAGGTTCCTTATCATATTCTTGTTCCTGAGCTCTAAATTTTTTTTCATGCATTGGATACAATGATACATTCATACATACATGACTAGGTATGAATAGTAAAAAAATAATAGCAATATAACTTTTGCAATTTTGAAAAGGAGTAGAGTAAGCTCATATTTCCCAGCATAGTGTCTTTATCTGCTGTGCTACACATCAGTACAAACTCTATTTGACGCTATGCGTATGATTTATAAGTCCAAGGTCCTAAATACATGCTGTTTATGGTTTTATCGATGTTGATCAAGGATTAATGACTTTTTAATAATGTAAATTAAACTCGTATCCCGATTTGCCTCGGAAACACTGTGTAAGCAACTCATTGTGTCTATGTTGCTGCGGAAACTCAATAAGTCAAGTTCAAAAACACAGAGATACTACTGCTGTTCAAGAATGCAGTATATCTGGTTGGAAATGAAAATTTATGTGGAACAATTGACATATAAAATTAATTCAGCATCGTCTCTGGTGATACCTTTGCACAGTACATCTAACCTGCTTAAAGTATAGATATAATATGTGTCATTACCGTCCACCAGTACAGGACAAATACATAAACATGTTTCCATATTTACCACTGTTTTCTAAATTGTTTAAATGCTTAACGCTTAGATGAAGTGTTATAACTGTAGCTGTTCTTTCTAAAATGATTCAGCTCACACTGAGTCAGATGTTTTCTTTCAATTACAGTTTATGCGTTTTAGCATTTCTACATGATTTACATGCTTTCGGTGATAAGCAAGTAACTTTTCTTAGTGAAATATACAAGTCTACCTCAGGACTAGGTTCAGACTTTGCATTGATCCATTGTTTAAATTAGATTTACATGTAGCCTCAGTGATGACTTCATCTCAGTTACAGCTACAGTGTGTCACTGCAAACCTCAAAATACATAAAGGAGGCCCTGATTTATTTAATCATGTAACCTCTAGAAATAAAACAAAGCGACATGTAAATATTTAACTTCAGTAGAAATGTTTTCTACTCAGTTTTCAAGTCAGTCTTTGCCACCATCCAAGACTTTTGCATTACTGTATGTTGCTCATTTCCAGCTGTAAGCTGTAGTTACCAATTTCCTATTACGTAAACTAAAATTTTTGTATAAGAAAACAGTAATACATTTATTTTAATTTACACAACATGTGTTTTTTAACACCAAACTAAACATAAATGTCTAAAATAATCACCGCTGATAAAGAAAGGAAAAAGATTCATGAGGAAATGAGTAGTAACGTCTTCTCTAATTTAATGTAACAGATTACTTGTCATTGTCAGAATCTATGAGGACAATTAATGACAAACCAACTTTAATAGATAAATAGGGAGGAACCCAATCTCAGAGGCACGAGCAGACAAATTCCCCCATAGACATAAAATATTTCCACCTGTGGTTTATGTTTCCTTTGATGAAATGTTTAGCACACTTTTACATGCTGCTAACAGTGTGGATGTGGGCAGATGGCAGAGGAGAGGTGGAAAGCTTATCTGAGCATGTTCCCTGAATGGCAGCAGTGAGTTCATTAAGTCCTACTTGTTTGTGAAAACCAGTTGTAAAATAGTCAAGTGTGACAGATGGCACCAGTTTCACACAGTGGTTCATACAAAACAAAGACTTCTACATGCTTATACTTAGAAGAAAATAGCAGTCAGTAATAAAATGCATTCATTTTAAAATGTTGCTGACATGTTTTGTGACATTTAGTGTTTTTGCCATCAGTTGCTTAGTTATAGTTTGTCAATAAAACAGCTTTGTTAGATTTGTGGATGCCATATTGAAGCATTCAGTCAAGCATTTTATCCTACAGTGACCAGATTATTATTTAATTATTTTATTATGTTCACACAGCCTTTTGTTACACTTTAAACCACCATATCTACTTTAAGGGTTTACATTTAAATGACAGTAATTTGTTTTAATTTGTCCTACTGGAGACAAATTAGTATGACAAACAAATATTTGTTTGTTAGAGCAAACAAATATTTTCTCTAACAAATACCTAAACTATCTACTGAAATAATATTTTATTAACTCAGTCAGCAGTTTTGATCCCCTTGACTTCAATTATTTTGCAAATGCTTCAAACGAAGTGCACAGTCTTGGAGAAGAGCAGTAACAACAATCACCGAGTTAGAGGAAGTCTTAAATGCAAGCTCACTCCACTTCATCCCCGATCTGCAATATCTTTTAAGGCGTGGTGTGAATGAGCTCCCAGATGCACCCTGACAGTTAGAAGGCAGTCAGGTGTGTTATCAAACTTTTATTTAACTAAAAGGAATGAATGAATGTGCTGCAACGCAGGAAGTCACAAATGGAGTAATCCAGAACTAAAGAGAGCAGGAATACAAGCTGACATGATGATGAATAGTACCAGGTGAAACAAAGGCAAGGCGCTGAGACCGAATAAAGGAAACTAGGGAGTATTTAGAATGACAGCGGATGAGGACTGACATGATGCACGTGAAGTGATCAGCAAAACAAGAGCAGATCACTTAGAAAATAGTTATTTTTCTTAGAATAGATCACATGTGTATGAAAAGATATGTATTTCTTATGTGTTTAGCAAGCAAAAGTCATAAAAACATGTTAAATGAAAAACATCTTAATGAAACATCACAGGTTAGAGCAACTCACCTTCTATTTCCTAGTATTATGTCTGCAGCAGTTGTTTTTAAACATGTAAAAAGTAGCTTGCAAACATATTAATACTCCTTGAATATTGTGACATATTACACTGACGAATATTAATTTATCAGATTTTATTTGCTAGACCAACAAATGTGCAATTAAGAGTGAACAAATATGTGGGGGGGTTTTTACACCAAAAGGGAAATCAACTTTATTGTTTGTTTTCAACCCCCTTTGGTCTGATAACCCAAAATAAAGTCAGGTGAAATCAAAGTCAGGAATAATCAAATCACAGAATAAATCCAGCTGTTCTGTGAAGGCCTCAGAGGTCTTTTAGGTCTTTTTAACATAAGTAAACAAACAACAACATGGAGGCCAAAGCAAATAGGTCAGGAAAGACGCAAAGCAGTGTTGGAACATGAAGCTATCCTGCATGGTATAAATATGTCTCAGTGTGTTTAAAATGTTCTAATTTAATTTGAGAATTAATCATTAATGGAAATATTTCAACCATGAGTTAAAACCAGGTCAGCATGTCCTGGACATGTGGGTAAGGTGATATTTTAACATTATTTTCCCTAAGTTTATTGTCCATGCTATGCCACTTCCAATACTTTCAATACAGTAAAGAAATCTTAAGCATTTTTCAGAATAAATCCTCCTGTCTTTGTAGATTTATTAGCAAGACTTTTCTAAGGAGAAGCTGGTATTGTTTACCTGTTAACTGAAGCATTTATTCAGTCTATTCAGTAGTTAAATCTAAGATACACTTCTCCATATTAAAAAAAAAAGCAGTGAATTCTCTGTAAATCAATGCCTGGTTCTTTAGCGCCCCCTGCTGGTATATATACTGTTCTAGCATCGGGGCTCCAGAGACTTCTGCTGCATGCTGATCAGGGATCAGATTGCCTTCTTCAAGCCCATCTTTAGTCGTTTCTCAGCCAGATGGTGAACTGATTGCTGATCAGTGATTATGGTCAGTTTAAACTCCCTGGGCACATTTGGTATGATTGTTGTGGAGCTCTCCAGCGTATCTCAATTGTTTGACTTTTTAAACAACCAAATCAACTTGACTCACACCGAGCCAGCTGCTGAATAGACGCTTTGGCCAATCAATGGCTTTAATTATTCAATTAAAGCTCTGAGGAGACACAGGGAGCAAGCTGGTGTTTTAGAAGAATTAAGTCTGTGTGCTTCTGTATGACCAAGTCAGCTACTTGGCTGCTTCACAAAAAATGCTTTGAGTTTCTTAAGCAACCGTTGATGTTTTTTTTTGTTTTTTGTTTTTTTACTTTCTTTTTATATAAATAGAGTTTGTTGAGGTTGAATGGGACAGTTTCACGTTGAAGAGGAGTGAGAGCAGATTGTTTCTGTGTCCTAAGCCATGTGTCTTTCTCGTTCAGGGGCATCGGCAAGCAGGGATTCCAGTGTCAAGGTAGAGATTAGCCTGCTGTTTTGTTGCCTGTTATTTTTATTTTCTCTGATATAGTTCTGTGGAAAACTGATAACAATTTTCAGGCTCATCCTCCCTGTTTTCTCCAGTTTGCAGTTTTGTGGTCCATAAAAGATGCCACGAGTTTGTCACCTTCACATGTCCCGGATCTGTGACTGCCCCCAGGCCTGATGTGAGTGTTCCTGTTATCGGCTTCTGCACTTCCATTTATATCCTCAAGTTTCCCACCTTCGCCTGGACTTATGCGGCGCACCATCATCCACACATTTAGCCTTCCCGCTCGTCGCTGATGGCATGCGTGCATGACTCATCCGCCAATCCGTTCTTCCTCTGCCTCTCATCTGTGACATCTACGCTCATGTCATGTCATCCTGCAAGAGGATGTAGGGAGTTTAAGATAGAGAGGAAGGTTGTGTGGCAAGGAGGGATGCAGGAGGGGGTGAGAAAGACTGATAAGAGTGAGAATTAGACGATGGAGAGAGCAGCAGACTCCTCAGCCCTCCTCTGTGTGGCATCTTGAGGATATTAGGGAGATTTGTCTTTTCCTCAGGAGAAGTGGGGTGACAGCAGTTATTAATAGCAACGAGGGAGGGAATACAGTTTGGGAGAAAGGGTAGCGGAGCGGTTATTAAGAGATAAAAATGAATCATTCCTTCCTGTACAGTAAATATACACTAACATACTCACAACCTTGCCTAGATGCAGTGAATTTCCTCTTCCAGTGGAGAGATCATATTGGCTTGTACCATCAGTAGTCACCCACACCATAAATGTGTGAAAATGTGTGCATATGGTTGTGCTGCTTAATGAGTGGATTCTCTCGCTCTTTTTTTGTTTTTTTTTGGTTGTTTGCTTGTTTGTTTTTTCATTCCAGGACTTGAAGAGTCGACACACATTTAAGATCCACACATATTCCAGCCCCACGTTCTGCGATCACTGTGGATCGCTGCTGTACGGACTCATACACCAGGGCATGAAATGTACCTGTGAGTTTCACTGTCCAGTCTGACCCGCTGCACTGTGCGGATATTCCTAATGAGCTGCTGGGTTTGATATCAGTTTGCTTTGAAGAAAACGTAAAATTCATCGCTGCATCTTCAAAGGGAGGGAAAACGTGAAAAATGACAGGAAGGTAGATTCTCACAGTGAGATAACTGAGTGAAAACATCAGTTTTGTTTTGCAAAAACACATTGTTTTTGCAAAATGTTCAACATGATCTAATTAATTAAATTTATAACTGAGAAGGAACACTTTTTTTTTTAACCTAAAATAATGTGCAGTCAGCTGCTTCACAGACATGAGTCTTGTAACTCACCAGCTGTGGTTTTGAAACAGTGTTATCTCAGTAAGAGAGCTTGGTGGTGCCCAAAAATATTATAAAATCTGTATGTTTTGTCAGCAAGAGAGAGGTGTAGTAGTTCTCTTTAAGCCATCTGACTAACAGTGTACAGCAAAAGTAGGGAAGGGGTTAGGAGTTTCTCTAGCTTCACAGTAAAAGGACTTCCAACCACAGGAATGGTTGTGACAGGAAATTAGTTGTGAAAAGTGAAATTGGAAATCACCCAGCCCATATTTTACCCTGCAAAATCAAAAACAATTGATCACACAATGGTGATTAATGAGTACATTTGTCCCATACAATACAATTTGTCCAGATTAAATAAATTTTATGAAGATTTCTGACAAGCATTTGGACAAATATAGCGAGCTTTCCATTATCATAGTCTAGAAAACGATTTTTTTTTACAAAGCAACATTTTTATTACAGAGGAAATGTATATTTATTTATTTTGTACATATGACATGAACTGATTGCTGTACTATCAAGGTTATCCAAACAAATATGGGAAAACTCAATACTATTTCATCAATCTAAGGAGTTCAAAAAGGTCTCTTTTTAAAATTATTTTACATTTTTACATATTGTTTATTTCACACTTTCATATCTTTTGTATTGTCACGTGTTACAGCTGGTTTGTTTGCGTCTTCTTCACGTTAAGGTTGCGACATGAATGTCCATCGGCGATGCGAGACCAGCGTTCCCAGTCTGTGTGGTCAGGATCACACGGAGAAAAGAGGGAGAATCCACCTGACCATCAGAGGAGACAAAGAGGATATCTACGTCACAGGTGAGAGGAGGTGTTGGGTTATAAACCAAAATGCACTTTCATCCACATGATGAAAGATTTATTCCCTTTTTAATTGATTTATTCTGTTATGGCCCTGCAGTTCGGGAGGCTCGCAATCTGATGCCCATGGATCCGAATGGTTTGTCAGACCCATATGTGAAACTAAAACTGATTCCAGACCCAAAAAGCCACAGCAAACAGAAGACGAAGACCATCCGCTCAACACTCAATCCGGTCTGGAATGAGAGTTTCACCTTGTGAGTCCCTGCGAAATTTAATCCCAGGTGGAAATCTAACAGCAGGAATAAAAATCCTGGAGGAAATGTATAAATATGCTGAGATGTATTATGTTTGTTTAAGATATTATTCTGTCCTGTTTTGCGTCTTGTAAGTCAGATAAAACTTAAAACTTCCCCACTTGAGTTTGAAGTTTGGGTTTCCTCAGCTCAGTGCGAGGCAGTCAGTGGGACAGGCGTCTGTCTGTGGAGGTGTGGGACTGGGACCGGACGTCCAGGAATGATTTCATGGGAGCGCTCTCATTCGGCGTCAGCGAGATCTTCAGACGTCCTATATGCGGTTGGTTCAAGCTGCTTGCACAGGATGAGGGGGAATACTACAATATCCCAGTTCCAGATCCAGATCTGCAGGTAGGAGGACATTTGTTGACCTCTGGTCATGATATTTGTTCACAGAGAAATATTTTGTTTTGTAAGCTTTAATGGGTGTATAATTATTGAGACCTAAGAAAAACAGTTGCACCTGCTTACATTGTTTCTAGGTCCTGAGTTGTCTTGATGATTTATTTTATCATTTTTATCTTGAGAGCTATACAATGCAATATGCCACAAAATATTTACAACCCATCAACTTTTTTTAAACTTTATTAATCACAGTGTAGTTTCTTAGGATTTTATGTATCGACTTAATGGTGTAATAGTTTTTTATTTAATTTTTTTTTTTTTTTTTTTACAAATTAAGATCTAAATCAATACTTTGTATAAAGTATTGTTGCAGCAGACCCAAAAAGCCTCAAGTCTCATGGTGTAATTCTTTCTTGCACAACCTTTCACATCTACAGACTGACTTGGTTTACTTAATTTGGTGACTTCTGTAGCCACTGGTTGTGCAGGATTGTATTTGAGGGTATCAGGCAAAAGGAGACTGGAAGCATTTGCTCTCCACAATTTTTTGGTTTGTTTTTGTAAATTTTCCATTTTCTTTTCAGTTGTTTGCCAATTTGTAACATTGAATCCCAATAGATTAAATTAAATCCACTTCCTTGTTACTTTTTGCATCCAGTAGGGTGCAGAATTGTTTGACTGAAAGTGGCTAGGGTGTTTTTTTTTTATGACTACATCCACCAATTCATCTCTCTGCTTATGACCCTCCAGGAACCCCTGCCTGATGCTACAACAGCATCTCTACCTCAGGTGTTGGCCGCCCCTGTGCCAGAGCCTTTTCCCGTGGTCTTGTCTCCGACCCCTGTCCCGTCCTGCCCGCCCATCCACTCTTCGGGTCCTGGCAAAGTCAGAGTGGGAATGCATGACTTCAATTTCCTCATGGTGCTGGGCAAAGGCAGCTTTGGCAAGGTAACTGTGGTAGATTCAGAGTCAAAATGTCATCCTCTCTGCACACAATCGGCGCCTCTAATCCAACGGTTGCAGGTGATATCAAAGAGGGCACTCGCGATGAAAACAAAAGCATTTATTCCTGGCTTTAGAATTCCTGCTATTGTCATGACCTTCAACTGGCATTTCATTTAAAACTCCTGGGAACAACAAACTTGAACCAGTTTCAAAACACATTTTTCATTTATACTTAGGCCCTGATCATCTCTTCTTCTGCTAAATGATTCACTTGACCGTGAGTTTTTCTTCCAGATGGTATATGCCACATAGGCAGCGCTCATGGAGCTATTCATTTCAAGGAATACTCTGCTTTCTACTCTCTCTTTAATTCCCCTGTAGATGAAGAATAATGAAGAAATTTTTGTTTTGAGTCCTTTCCCCTCCTCTAAAATCCCCCAGCGTTATTTCATAACTATCAGAGAGTCCTCAGAGGACAGGAGAAATAGACTCAACTTACATAAGATGTGTGGGGAAAAAAAAGGAAGAGGAGAGACAGGCCCCGGGGCTGCTGAGTGAGGAAAAGTGAGAATGAAACTGACAGAGATGGAAAGAAACAGAGGAGGATTACTGAGCTGCAGGAAGTAGCAAAATGACCAAAAGAAAATTGGATTACACCGGAAATGAGAAAAAAGTATGTGTTGCAGGGATTCGTATAAGTATGAAGGATGAGGAGTCCAGTTTTTTTGTGAATTTATGTAAAATCACGAGACAAAGCAGTAGACACAATCAGAGAGGGACTGTAGTGTTTCTCACAGCGACTTCACACACATAATCTTCTGCAAGAAGCTATTTTTGCTGTTGCATTGATTTATAAAATATGAAAAAGTTTAATTTTCTCTACCATTCAATTTGAAATGAGATGCTTTATCTCCAGCAGCCAGAAACCCCTTACAGTGCAGCATTGCAGAGTGGCAGCACAATTTTAAACAGGGTTGTTGTCAGCATATTGCACTGCTCCTGACCGTATCGCTTCACTAAAACCAGTATCATGTGGTTCTCTCGATGTGGAAAATTATAGCATCATTAGCAGTCAGAGCTGCCCACAAGCAGCCAATTTCAAATCTCCTCTCAATGTATTTTTAATGTCGGATAATAACCAAAGAGCTGCTTTGCTTTTTTCATTTATGACATTAATGTTTCTGGAAGTCTTCAGGCACGGCTTCTCTTTGATTAAACCCTTCATTATGCCAAGCTGAGCATACTTCTGTCTCCACAAAGTGATGTACTTGTTCTTTACACATTTTTAATGCATTTTCAGCAAGTTGAGGTTTGAGAGGCATTTTATCTCAAAATTTAAGCAGAGAATCTCAACCATTGTCATACCCCTAAAACTTTTTAATATTTTGTCAAATTACAACCTCAAACTTCAGTGTATTGAATACATTTTTGAGATTTTATGTAATAAACATTCACTTTTACTTCTCAATTGCGCATTATTTTTTGTTTGTTTATTGTATGAAAACTAAATAAACTACTGTGCAGCTGGAGATTACTGAGATAATATGCAAATATTTGTTGTGAAAGCAGCTATTAATGACTCAGAAAGGGTTTGTTTCTGTTGACTTTTCTCTAAAAGTTGGTTGCGCTAGAACAGTCAGCCTCTGCTGCATTTTCTGCTAATCTCCCTGAAAGCCTTTGGAAAAGTGTTTTTTTTATCTTTCAGACCTCAAATTGACCTCGACAGTTTCTATTAGCTTCCATTTTTTTAATCACATTATGAAGCAGGGGAACTGCTTTATGAAAATACTATCTTCCTCCATTTTATGGGACTCAATTATTTTAATTTTCACAGTCCCAGGCAGCTGGAATAAGGAGCCATGTTTTAGTTTTAGGAGTATTCATGAAGCCTGACCTGTCCTTGACTAATGGTGGCAATGGAAAAAGCCACATTCAGAAGCAGCATAGTACTACTCATAGTCTCTAGGGGAGAAATGCATGGGGCTGTGGCAAAGGCTCCTGTTTTGCTCCAGGTTAGGCTTATTTTCTGCACTAGTTTCAAAAAGCAAATAGCTATTTGCGCTTTCATCAATACTGGTAAATGCATGGATAATACGTCAGTTAAATGTGAGGATGTTGTATCATCAGCTAGGGTTGCTGTTAGCTCAAAGCTACATTAGGAGCAGAGGTGTTTCTACATTTAGTTTCATAATTAGAAATACAATGATACACAGGTTTCCACACACAGCCTCAAAATAGTTTTGTAAATTTCCCCTTCTGTGCCACAAGTGAGATGGAAGAATCCGAGAAGATGCAAGGGATACCACAGGCAGATGAGTAGCAAAAAGTAAATACAAGCAAAAATAGAAAAAGAAATAAACTCAAAGCTCAAAACTCAATGCAAGACACTGTGGAAGTATCAGAGGATCTTCCACGTAGTGAAGAAACCTGGCAGCCTAAACCCTGAAAAGGTTCAGAAACACAAACCATATTGTGCCTCAATATGGGGAGCAAGAAGAAATCTGATAAGGAAAATTACAGGACTAGCTAAAAAAAATCTATATATCTTCCAAGCAAAATAAAACATGCAGTGCATTTTTAAACAATCAAAAAATCAAAGCAAAAATACAAATATTAACATCTTTTTGCAGTAAAACTGTGGCACGCAGAAATAAAGTGCATAAAGTGGAATGCCTCTATTGTAACTGATCCTGAAGATCATTTAATTTTATAGATTTTCATTTTTAGATGATTATTTTACTCCTTCATGCCATAATTTTGCCTCAAAAGCACACTGACAGAACTAGTTTTCTCCCAACTAGAGCACCTTGTCATTCATCACACAATGACCTAAAAATGTGTCATAGCTAGCAGCGAAGTGCTACAATACACGTTTAGTTCTAATTATGGCGGCGAATGATTGACTGAGAATCACCTTTTATCTTAAGATAATGACAAATAAAATAAAAAACAACAAAAAACCAGTGGTAGAGGCCCCTGATGTTTTGAGTGTGTCATGATTATTAAATCAGAAAACGTTTAAGGTAAAATGTATGAACCTTTTTACAATTTAAATTGTCACACTACAGCTTTTGTGCTTTTCTTGGGAGATATGTTGCTTCATCTGACATGGTTTCTCTTCATTCATTGGTCCTGTTCAGGTGCTGCTGGCAGAAGAGCGAGGCAGCGATCATCTGTTTGCAGTGAAAGTCCTTAAAAAGGACGTCCTCTTCCAGGACGAGGACACGGAGAGTGCTCTGGTGGAGAGGAGGGTTCTGGCGCTCCCCTCGCGTCCCCACTTCCTTACATCGCTCTATTGCGCCTTCCAGACCGAGGTGTGTGTGTATGAAACATATTAGCTTTATTAAATTGTCCATAAATAGGCTTGATATTTGGGCTCTAAGGAGTTGTTCCATTGCAGGCTGGCTGCTTTTGCTTTTAATAAATGACAAAATTATGTTGTTCTCTTTAGTGAAGTCATTGTTCTTAAAGCATTGGTTTTAGCTGAGTGCCTTTTATTTTAGAGAATACAACACTTTGCAAAACTATGCCTACCAATGTTCCACATTTTGTTATATTGCAATGACGAGCTTCATTATGTTTTATTGGGTATTTATGTGAATTAGGTAATTCAGTTATTTGCTCTTATTGATGCTACTTGTTTCCTTAAACCTAGGACAAACACACAGATATGAACTCTGTTTATAAAATGATTTCATATGGCTGCTGGTTACACTGGATTTAATATATGGGAGTCAGAGTGAAGGTGGCTTATTAATAGGAACGCTCATCATACATTTAATAATTTTATAAATAAAAATGTTTGAAAACCAACTTTTTCCTTCATACCACATTTATCCACTACTTGTTGTTGGTCTACCACATATTATCTCGAAGAAATACTTTGTCTTCAAAAGTCTATGTTAATAAGGTGACAATGTAGAAAAAATTCTAAGTGTATGAATGGGCTTGCAAGGCTCTGTATTCGCATTGTGTGTGTTTGTTTCTGTAGGATCGTCTATATTATGTTATGGAATATGTCAACGGTGGAGATCTGATGTTTCACATTCAGCAAGTCGGGAAGTTCAAAGAGCCCCATGCAGCGTATGTAGTCCGATAAAGTCTAGCTTTGATCTCCGCCTTCATCTACACAAGTCTCATTACCTTTCTGTCTTTTATCTCTGTATTCACTTACCTCCTCAGTCATCTCTTAGCTTTGTTCATTATACCTGGTGACTCATACAAAAGGCTATCAACTCAAGTAGCAGCCCTCTCCCATTTCCTCTAACTTTCTCCTCACTCTAATCTATTCTTCTCATCAGTTTCCCTCCCTCTGGCTATTCATCCAATCTATAATCTTTGGTCAATCACCTAAAGATAATTCTTACCCTGTTCTCTATTTCCTTTTCTTTTTTTTCAATTAGATTTCTTTCATGCATGTTTGGTTACTCTCCACTTTCATCACCCTCTCAACCTCCCATATGTTACCCAAAAAACCTCGGTCAGTTTTCTGAAAAAGTAGCCAGAGAGCTTTATTCTTACCATCTCCTCTCTCACTCTAGGTTTTATGCAGCAGAGATCGCAGTTGGCCTCTTCTTCCTCCACAGCAAAGGCATCATCTACAGGTAAAGATGTGGCCCGGCTGTCACAGCAGAACACGGATCTGATGCAGATTTATCACGCCTTTTTGTGGCCAATGACCGATGAAGACGCTATCCATCAGGATGATTTATGGCTGTGTAACTTATCTCCCTCTTGTCTCAGAGATCTAAAGCTGGATAATGTGCTGCTTGACAGCGAGGGCCACATAAAGATCGCTGACTTCGGGATGTGCAGGGAGGGCATGTTCGGGGGCGACACCACTCGCACATTCTGTGGTACTCCCGACTACATCGCCCCTGAGGTTCTCTGACTCCCTATTCTCACTATGGTGTCAGATTCACTATTTCACCCCTTTGTGCATGCATGACCTGCTTTACTTCACTGTTAGACACCCACAGCAGCTTCTCTTGTCTGATCTGTCCTCTCTGACCTTGTCAGCATTTTTAAATAATTAACCTCACATTATTCAATTAGCAGCGGGCCTGTGCACTAACACTGTTGAACAGAACAAAAGCCGTGTTGTTCTAGCTTCACCTCAATACTCGTGGTTGTAACTCTAAAATCGTCATTTAAGAGTTGGTAGATTATTTTGCTGTGATTTTTGCCCGTGATTTTTCCACACTTAAAATGACCCTATGGCTAACAGTTTGTTTCTGTCTTTAAAATGTTTCTATTTATATTCAAATGAAATCTTGGTTGCTTGAGTTTGAGTGTTGCAAAATAGTTTAACCCACATATTCCATCAGCATCTTAAGTCAAACAGGTCCTGCAGTCAATAGTCTCCCATTCACTATTCAGAGATTACTAGGGTTACTAGGGTAAATCTTCATTTATTAAATTAATAAAATAATATGCACAATCTGTAATGCAATTTTGCAAGATAGCATGTGGGACTACAGTACTATCCAAAATGTGGGATTAGATCCGGACAACCCAGTGAAAGAGCATAAACTACAAGAAGTCACTTTCTTGATCTCTTGTAGTGATATACAGTAGAAAGAAAATCCACTTTCAAGACAGAGGATTTTTAAAAAATAATTTTAATCAGTGTTTTTCTAGGCTTATGAAAAAAGATAGGACTTTTATCCATTTCATCTGATTCTTTAGGGTTGAGAAACCTGTGTTTTCAGCAGTTTCCAAAACATCTTGGAATTGCCTCACCTTAAAAAGGTTAACGTCACTGTATAGATTTAACATCCTTTCATAGTCTTACAGAGACAGGTTGTAAAGTGAGTGGCTGCATTTTTTTAACAGTCAGCCAACAAATGGCCCGGGTAGAAGTGACGACGAGCAACAAGGGAGGAGATTTCTTCTTAAATGGAGGGCAAAGCATTTGCCAGCGAGAGGACGTGTCACCCTAACTCGGGGACAACTTATCAGAGAAACTTTATGTAGTAAAAAATAAATAAATGTATAAAATAAAACATAACTGGAACTGGAAATAACTGGAAATTACTATTACTACTATTACTACTTGCAGATTAAAGCTGCTGCCACACTCTTTCTTACCATGTTGATATTTTTAAGTTTTTTACATTAGTCCAAATAGAAAACAAGCAGCGCAGCATGTGCATTGCACACATTTAAGCATAAAAAAATATGCAGGTTAATATTTTTTCAAGTAAATGTGACCTGACGGTAATGTTTCTAAATTGTGAAAGTTGGTGTAAACCCATTTTGCAGCTGGATTTGACGGGGGAGTCCAGTGTAATCACTAGTTTAGATGGAGGAAAAAATTCATGACTTTCATAAAATTCTAGAAAGCTTGTCAGTTTTTTGTCAACAATATACTTGTGATACAGTTGAAAACTATTTGCTTTATTCTTATAATTTTGTATTTGTGATGTACTCTGAACAAGGGTTACAAATAGCAAACAAAAATATAATTACATGTGGTACTACACATATAAAACTGCTAAATACTGTACTGTTTTGAAACTGTGAGTCTTAATTTTAAAGAGATTACTAAACCACCTGCACAAGAGTCCAACAAGAACTCCAGTGAAGACCAAAACATTTGGAAATAATGAAAACGTATAGCAAATTTTGCACAACACTCTATTTTTATATTCAAAATAAAATGTTAAAAGAGGTGTGTGTGTGTGTGTGTGCACACCTGTTTGGACTTGTTGTTGAGAGATAGAGAAGAGACAGAGGGAGGACCCGACTGTTCAGCTTGTCTTTGATATGGTAAACCTCGCTGTGGAACCACTACGCATTGACTCTCTTATGTAAACACCTATTGATTCTCTTGCATCTGCCATTTTGGAATGGATACAATATAATTCCCCGGGGGGCTGGGAATTGTTCACTTGTGCCCCTCTTCCACAGGAAAGAGGGATGCTCACACACTCACACTCACGGGGGAAAATGCATAATCAGGCAAACACAAAAATTCAACGTCTTGTCCCATTCATACACTTCCTCTCTTTGCTGCTTTTTATTTTCCTGCGCTGCTTTTTTTCTTTTCAGTGTCTGACAGCTCTCCTCCTCTGGCTATTCCTACTGCGATAATTTTGTTTGCCTTCACTTCATGTTTACTTCTTTGTTTTCTTATCTCCACACGGCTTCTCTTCTAATTGATCTCCACTCCTGTTCCTTTCAGATTGTGGCATATCAGCCGTATAATAAAGCAGTAGACTGGTGGTCTTATGGAGTACTAATGTATGAAATGCTTGCAGGACAGGTAACTCTCAGAATAAGTCTAACTACACTGCAATAATATAAAAGCCTGCAGTGCTTTGTAATCACTTCAAACGCAGGAACCGGCACTGATCTCTGGTGAAATTCTTTCTTTTCTTTTTTTTTTTTACCCTTTTTCCTTCAAGCCGCCGTTTGATGGCATCGACGAAGAGGAGCTGTTTCAGTCCATAATGGAGCAGAGTGTCTCCTACCCCAAAAATCTCTCTCGGGAAGCTGTGGCTATCTGCAAAGGAGTGAGTTCATTTTCCCTCCTGTTGTACTTACAGCCTCCAGACATTGAGAGCAAAATTTATATTAGAAAATTTGATAAATGAGCATTAGGACAGTTTTATTAATCCTACACATTATTTGAAAGTTAGTTTTTTATATTTATTAGAGGCAGGCAGGCTACACTCTGCAAAATTTTATGCAGTCGTCAGAAGTTTTATCTTCTCTGAGGAATAATAATATGAGAAGGATAAACGGCGGGCCTGGACTGAAATTAACAGAACTCAACTAGCTCTGAATACAAATCACTCTAATTAAAAAGGGCCTGGCAGAACTACGCAGCAGTATTTATTCTACTTTAATTTTTTCACATTTTGTTGCATTGCAAATATAATCTTCAATATGCTTGACTGGGATTTATGTTGTAATAGACCAACAAAAAGTACAGCATAATTGGGAACTGAAAAGAAAATGACGATTACCTTAAAGATTGTTACACGAACACATCCTTTCCCTGATGTGTTCATTTGCATTAGTTTAATTTTATGGGTTGTCTTAATGTGGGGTAAGAAGTGTTTCAAGGTCCCAAACTACGTGACAACTTGCCAATGAGTAAAATTATCTGCATTATCAGAGTAAGACTGTTTTTGATCTATTAAAGTTGCTTTATTGCAGTACAGGTTTCTGTTTGCTATGTTTGGCCCAGGAGTTATTTCTCCTGAATATTTTAATAATCCAGCTTCACTTCTTGGTTCTGGATCTGGCAGTAAAACATTGCCGTCAGTGACTGTCATTGAGATCTGTGTACATGTGTCTCTCGGGATGTCCTGTAGTTTTTCTCTGAGCACTGACACAGCTGCTAACACATCCTCAAAATACCTCTGAGGACAGATGAGCTGGATGAGTGTGTAGACTCACTGAGTGCTGACGGCAACGGATACTTCTGCAGAAAACGGTTATGATCTTTTGTGTTTGAGAGTTGCTCCAGCTCAACGTCTTTCCTCTTAAGTTCAGCGATCTTCTACTCCAACTTGTCCTGAAGTTCCTTCCCTCAACTCACTTCGGTTTCCTGATGGGATCTGATTTAATCAGATCCCAACAGAATTTATTTTCTAGATGAGTTGGATCAGCACAGTGAAAACCTCTCCAATAAAACAGATCCTTTCCCTGATGAAGCAGTTTCACATCTTCCTCTTGGTCCTGGATGTTCTACTGAATTTGTTAACACTAGGATCTACTTTTATTTCTCCATCCATTTTGGAGTGATTGTCGGCTGCTGGGGATTGTCCTCTGCATCCTCAGTTGAGAGATTCCCTCTTATCCAACCACAGAACGAAAAAAAAAGATTTACATTTAACTAAACTGAATAGAACTTACTGCTGAAAACACAATATGTTTAGTTACAAGTTTAATTTCAGGAAAGTTTGCAATGTTCTGAAACTTTTGTCTTTCTTCAGCTCCTGACGAAGCACCCTGCCAAGCGTCTGGGTGGAGGAGAGGATGCCGAAAGGGAGATCAAGGAGCATCCGTTCTTCCGTTGGATAGACTGGGACCGTCTGGAACGACTGGAGATACCGCCACCGTTCAAACCCAGAACTGTCAGTTGAAATTTTTATTTGCTTCTGTGTGTTTATTTTGTCGCCACTTCTTCCTTAGTTTCCTTCTCCTTTTTACCTCATTCTTCTCTCTATCTCCCCACTCTCTGACTCTACTTTCTGTCGCTCCTTTCCATCAACTCTTTCATCACCTGAGCGGATTCCCGGTCCCCAGCTCACACACAGAAAGTTCAGAAATAACAGACAGGACCTCTGAACCCAGGGCTGCGTTTTACTCCTCCATATGCAAATGCATGTCATCATTAGCTCGCCGCATGCTAGTCTCCTGCCACATCTCCCAATGGTGAGGCATGGCAGGAGGAAGCTGACTGTGCTCAGGGGTTAGAGGCCAGGCCCATTAGCCAAATGAGATTCATTTCATCCACCAGAATGGCTGTCATGTGGGGTTAAGGAGGTGGGGAAGATATGTGGCCAGCTTTCATCCTAAGACAGCAAGAAATGAAGGTTGTGGGTGAGCAGGAGAGACATGTTGGCAGACTGTTTCAATATATCTTTAGAGGGAGTTGGGGCTTTTTTAAGTGATTAAACGTAGCATTTTTGTGAGGCTGGAGTGATTGATTTCGTGCTTACCTGCCTTTCCTCATCAGGGCGGGAGAAAAGGCGAGAACTTCGACAAATTCTTCACAGCGGCCCCATCCGTTCTCACTCCATCAGATCCAGATGTGCTTGCAGCCATCAACCAGGAGGATTTCCAGGGATTCTCCTTCTTCAACCCAGACTTTGCTCCGTTACCTCTCACAGCTATTTGAAAACTGTCCCCTCTAATTCCCCCTGTTGTTTATCAGATAGTAGTTTTATAGCTGAGAGCCAGAGTATGAAAATTAGCAGCAAATATTTCACCTCTTGTAACAAACTTCTGACGTTTACATTAAAATGCCAAGACAAGTCGATATTCCCTCACTCTCTATGACATGTGCATGTCTTCTTACTGCATGTGTATTAACCATGCCAGTGTTATGGCTTGCCACTTTAGACTTCTTTTTTTTTATAAGATCTGTCCTAACCTGCTGTAAGACTATTGTAGTGTCAGACAGATAAATGAATCTCTTTGCATGCGGATAGTTTTTATAGAGGTAGAAAGAAGATAAAAGTTCTCAGTTTTCTGAACAGGCAATTTACCAGTAACATATTTATTCGTACAGCTATTCGGAAAATAATATGCAAAAGAAATCTTCTTTTCATTATCTTCTTTTCATAAATTACATTTCCTTAAGGGTCTATTTAGCTCAAATGCATTCCCATCATAGATGCCCTCCACAGCACCTAACTGTGAATTTTGAAATCTAGATCTAAACTGATAGACTAGATATCTAAAACTGACTCAGACTATAAAGCTATCTAAATGGTTAGACATGTTTCTCTTTCCCAATTTGATTACATAATCATAAAAAGACTCACTGGGGCTTTTTAGCCTGCCTCAACCTCTCAGTTTAATGTCATGACCTCAGCTGATTCATGAAGGTGCATAAATGATGCAGCGGACGCAGTGTGACAGTAACTGTAGGCAACGATGCTGCCCTCAAACTGCTGGACTTTGGGTTGCATTAGTTTAAATTAAACACCATGTTTGCATTAAAGCTGGTCCTTGCAAAAGCATTAATACTCCATAAACTTTTTATTTTCACATTTTTATATGTTACAACCACAAACTTTATTTGATTTCATTTGGATTTAAGAGCGACCAACACCAGTGGTGTTAAGAACTGGGAAGAAAATGATGCACGGTTTTCAAAAAGGTTTGGTACGTATTCACCTCTCTCCTGTTGACACTTTGCAGAACCTCATTTTGATGCGATTACATTACATGTTTCTGCCAGCTTTACACAACTAGAGACAGAAATTTTGAGCAATTCTTCTTTCCAAATAACTCAAGCACAATTGATTGGATGTGAAAACAATTTTTGAAGGTTTTCCATGAATCTGGACTGTGACTGTACCATTCCAACATGTGTTGTACCATGTGTTGATCTAAACTAATGTAGCTCTTGTTGTTTAGGAACATTATCACATTCTTTTCTGACTTGTGACAGATTCTCCAGAACTCTCCTGTATTTAGCACCATTATTCTTCTTCTTGTTAACTCTGGTCAGCTCCTGCAGACAAAAAGCATGCCCACACAATGATGCGGCCACCACCATGCTTCTCGCCCATATGGAGGTCAAAAAGTTCAAGTTTGGTGTTATCTGACAACTTACAATTTCTATTTACAAAGAAAATCTAAAATCCCTTTTTCTTCCACTTTACAATTTATTTGATTGTGTTGGTCAATCAAATAAAATACAATGAAGTTGTTGTGTGTAATGGGACAAGTTGTGAGAAGGTTTAAGGGATGTATTTTTGTGCGGCACCTTGATTAGAACCTTTGATTGTTTTACTGGACATTAAGAAAACATTACCTTTTGCGTTGTCTTATCCAAACAAGTTTGTTGGCTTGTTAAAGTACAGAAACTTGTGTTTTTATCTGTGTACACTGGAAAGCTTTTTGCTGTGTAATGACATACAGCACACAGCATCGATTGGGAGTAATTAGGAGGGAGGCTCAATGGGACTGTTCAATACGTGGAAAAAATAATAATACAAGCAGTGCGTTTATTTAAACCTGCCTGATCGGAACAGGTGGCTGCAACGTCTCCAAAATAGTCCCACAAATGAGTTTTATTTCTTTAATAGAACTTATGGGTTCATAACCACTTTCTGAGTGTTTCAATACAGTAGAGACAAGAGAAATACATAATAATCAGCAGCCTATTATGGCTAGTTTATGTATTTGTCTGTTGCGTTAACTTCTTTTGTTTTCATGTGCTGGAAAAAATAACTTCATAAATAAACCAACTGAGAAAGTCAGTGACGCGTCTCATTCTGTTATCGTGTGAAGTTGCGGAGAAATGCCTCCCGCTTCGTGTTCTCCACACGCCTCCCTGTCACTCCCTCACTTTCACACATACTCACACTCAAAACAGAACAAAACACAACAAAAAAGGGCAATCTCCAGCGTGTTAACGCTCTCTGTCACACACACGCATGCTGGGAGAGAAGATGCTGACCGCTCTGTTTGCTGTGGGACCGGAGTTGTCGAAGAAGCAACCCCCCACACACCTCCACACACCTCCCCCTGCGTCTCACTTTCCCTCCTTTCTCCTCTGAGGCAGCCTCTCACTCTCTCCTCCTCCTCCCCCGCAGCTGCTCCGCCCACTCCCCCGTCTCTTCAGCCCCTCCAGCACCAAGCAGAGACTAATATCCCTGTAGAGATCCCAAGTTATAACAAGTTGACCTTCACATTAAAATCTCATCAACTTCCTATCTCCCTCCGTACTTCCCCCTCTTTTTCACTGCACGTCCTTCATGGCTCTTTTGTACTTTTCTGACGGTTTGGCACATCTACTCCTTTGCTGCACATTTTAAAATTATGCTCTGTTTGCTATACATTCAGAATTTATTGGCGCAAGCAGATTTTTTACACACCCTGTTGTTGACTGTAAGGTTTTTCCTATCTTAAAATCAATAATTTTCTTTAAAATATTCTGCTGTCAGATCTCTATTATTTTGAAGACATAAGCATCTGGAACAATTTTATTTGTTTTTTATGCCATTTTGAAAAAATATGTTTTTATAAGTAATTTGAACATGGCTTTTTAGCTTATAAATGCTTAGGTTTTGTGAAGACATTTATTCTCAAATGTTGCTTAAAATATCATGCAAAAAGTATATGTTCCATTTGAATCTATTTGTGTTTTTGTCACATAACAACCACAAACAAAGACAGTTTACATTTGCAAAGTGGAAGAAAAGTAATACATAACATTTTGTTTTTCTAAAACCCTGAAACGTTAATGTAAATTTATAGTCAGTCATTTACTCCTACTGTGGCTGTAAGTCTTTCAGGCATGTCTGCACCCACTTTTACATCTACACACATACAAATATTTTTCCAATTCTTCTCTGAAAATGGCTGAGGCTAAGTTAGAATAGACAGAGAGCACCAGTGAACACTTTCAAGTCATGTCACATACTCCTAATTGGATTAGGACCAAAGGAAAACTAACAGATAAATATGCTTTGATCGAAGCCAAAACACTGCAGTGCTCTACTGGCATTAAATTGCACACAGGTAAAGTCTGTTTAATAGGTGACTTCTGAAGGGGTTTGATTATTTTGGGCCATCAGATAAAAGTGGGCTAAATGCAAATGTGAGCCTATTATTTGTAAAATATTTTTGTAATCAAATGCAATGTTCTTTGCATTTCACAATTATTGACTACTTTATGATGTTTCATGACATAAAATCCCCCCCAAAGTGTAAGGTTGTGACGATAAAAGGTTTGAAAAAGCCCAATAAAGAATTCATGTTTTTGTCCATCAGGTAATGTCCCTCTAGTCTTGTCGCTGTTTATTTGATCTGGAAGCAGAAATTTAACAACTACATAAATTTTTAGATGAAAACTTGACTGTTGTTGGCGCTTAACTATCTCCATGAAATCAAACCCTGACCTCTTACCAGAGGGACACGCATTCATGCCCCATCACTGTCAGTCGCAGTGAAATTATATTGTCCCTCTTCTTCAGCACTGCCTCCTCCTTCCTTTGTTTCTATCTGTCCTTAATCTCTCCTCCTCTCTTCCTTTCTTACTCTCCAAGTCTCTCTCTATCATGCCCTCAGGTCAGAGTGTGCTGTAGACTATTGATATCGTTGCTAAATATATAGGATTTCTCCACCAGTCGGGTTATAAATAGAATAAAGGGACACGGCTCACAGGGGACGAAGAAGGAGGAGGGGGGCAGAAAGAGTGAAGGATGTTGGTCCTATAGAGTCACATATTCATCTGCATCCACAGTCTGCAGCTGAATAAAAGGGACTCATAACTGGAAATAAAAATGAATATTCATACCATGACCTTTGTTTGCTGCTTATATTTGTTGATTAAACCTTTGACGTTGTTTGACTCACACTCAGCGGTTTGATGTTTAATATTTATTACCACTTTTCAAGTAAGGGTCATTTTTGTGTTTGCATAATCTTGATTAATCCAGGAATTGCATGACAGGGGCAGAGCATCTCCTTTAGCAAAAGCATCCCACCCAAGCAGTACGGTAATCAGCAATGTATACACTAATTAAATAAAATTACAGTAATATTACATGTAAATAAACTCTCACACTTTCAATGAATATAAGGCCTTTAATTTATAAGATATTAAAAAGAACAAAGCCCTGCACAATCACATAATGAGACACTTGTGCAAAAGTTTCACTAGCAGAGAAACAGGATATTAAAGAACAGCATCAGGTCAAATAAAATTTATAAGGAATAACATTCCTTATAAATGTTTCTGCCCTCATTATAAATATTAAGTTTATCCTGAAAGTTGTTTTGTTAGTAATTGAAAATATGAGTGAGTTTGACAGGGGGCAAAATCTGATGGCTATAGACGACTGGGTCAGAGCATCAGAACTGCATCTCTTGTGGGTTATTTTTAGCCTGTAGTGGTCAGGAGACAGACAGGGTCATGGGTGACCAAGGCTCATTGATGGACGTAGAAACAGAAGCAACTCTAGCTCAAAATTCTGAGTAAATTCATTCTGGCTGTGTTAATAAGGTGTTCGAATAGACACAAAGCCAAAGACACAACAACTTTAGGGAAAGGGTGCTGATGCTGATGATAATCTATAATAAATATAATAAAAGGTGCAGGCTGAATGGCTAGTGAAACTTTTCTGTTATTACATATTCTCCCTGGGTTTTCTCAGGGTAATCCAGCTTTATACTGTACATGCTTGCCACCCCAAACTACCTCAAGATGTGAATGAGTGTACAGGGTTGTTTCTCCAGGGTGACGCAATTCATACAGGCACCAACTCCTCACTGTAAAGCTTAAGAAGTGAAGAACATCTTACTGGCTCAAGGAAGATAAAAAAATGAAAGAAAACATGAGCAGAAAAAATGTAGCAAATGTTTGAAGGTTGGCTTCTGCAGATTAATGACCCTGAACTGTTACAATATACAAGCTGGAGGCTCTTAAATAAAGAGTTTTACCACAGAATCGGCTGCCAAACCTCACCTTCTCAGTAATAGCAAAAAAATATATTTGAGTGTGAAAATGTGCATTTCCAGTTGTTGGCCCTGTGTGTCTCTGTTTTGCCTTTTGAAGCAACCTGTCCTGGGTAAACCCTACTGACCACTGGAGAGAGCTTTGTCCTTGCTGCAGTCAGTTTTTATTTTTAATAAGTTGCAGTTGTAATATTTATCCACATGTTTATGCCGTTTTTAAAAAAAGATTATTTATATATGCATAGCCTTGAGCTTCTTAAATATTCTACAAACATGTAGAATTTTTTTTAATATACTGACATACTTTAATGATGGCTTCTGGTCTGTCAAATAAATCTACTTATGGGTATTAATAAACTCACCTTGATCATCATACATCTCGTTGCTTGTACTTGTGACAATAAAGTTGAATTCTATTCTATTCTATTCTATTCTATTCTATTCTATTCTATTCTATCACAGAACCTTGATTGGCGCCAGGCCCCCAAACCCTGCAAGGACTAACCGGCTGCTACTTGGCTTAACAGTTTTTAGTAATTTTCCATTTTTGGTGAATAAACTCCAACCCAGTATGCTGGGTTAAACCCATAATCAGACCTGGATCGATCTACGACTGGCAAAGGACTGAGTTAGCGGATAATACTGAAAAAAAGAGAGAAAAATTGATTTCTTTTGAACGAGCATTTTTAAAATATTTGCAGTGTAAATTTGCGCACGTCGCATAAAACACTAAAACCAGCAATAAAATTGATCCGGATGTGGTTCAGTTGAGAAATAATAAAACCAATACACAAAGTCCAAATTTCTCTCTCTCTCTCTCTGTCTCTCTCTCTCTCTCTCTCTCTCTCTCTCTCGGTCTCTCTCTCTCTCCCTCAGCACTTCTCCCTCCTGCCCCCGCTACAGCATTTCTCTGTGTTTGTAGCCAAAGTAGCTCAGTAAACGATCCACCGCAGTGCCTGGGACAGACTGCGTGGAAGAGGAACAGAAAAGACATTTCGAGGATGGGAAGGGGAACTTAAGGGTAAACACCCAGACGGGGGAAAAGAGGAGAGGATAAGAAGGAAAGAAATAGAGGAGGAGAGGAAGGGACAAAACCCCCAGCACAGCCTCCCCTGGTGTGGGGTTTCTTGGCTTCCTGACGTGTGCGCACGACTCTTAGTGGCACTGTGAGTATTCCTCCTTCTGAATTCCTGTATTTTGTTGGCAGTAATTACAATGAGTCATTTGAATTGTAGGCGCCCGCGTGTGTGTGTGTGTGACAGCTGTGAAAAGAGCAGGATTCATGACGCGTCCTGGCGTCGTGTTAATAAAGACAGGCAGCAGCTCGTTCCGGAGCGCACTGGGAAATAATTTTATTCCGACAGCCAAGTTATCCTCACACAACTCCACTGCAGTTTCACGTCGTTCACATGTTCCTCACTCTGTGTTTATCGTCCCTCAGAAACTCCGTGCGCAGTCTCTGGCTTAGGTTCTGGTTGTGCACACATGTATTCAACAGAGATGACAGTGTGGATGTTCAGCTCTCCTCTCTGTTGGTGGTGCTGCGCAGAGAAACCGTTCGCAGAGACCAAAGCCTCCCGTTCAGTCAGCATCTCGGCGTTCAGTTGTCGGGAAGTCGTTGGTTTCCCCGTGAGTGATTTCATAGATTTTTCTCTGAGCCCGATTTGTGAGACGCTGCACACAGGGATAATTAGTTCAGCACATCTTCTAGTTCCAGTGCGTGGACGCACTCCTGTCGTGCGCGCCCACGTTGGATACTCCTTCCATTTTTTGGGCCAAGGACTTTTCTTTTGATACATTCTTCACTTTTTCTCGGTTCCTGTTTTTTTGACTGCTGTGTTTTCTGAAGGTTTTCACATCTTCGTACCCAGAGGGGGTCTGGGTGGGTCAGTCATATTCTCCCTGTTTCTTTTTATTTATTGTTTGGAAATGAAGGTTTCATTAAACACAAAATTTGTAATCAGTGCGGATTAATTCAGTTCAGGTTTGCCTGGTCAAATACATATTAAGCTAATCGGGTCTCACAAAGCTATTAACTCCATTCAAAGGGTCTCAGATATGCATTCACAATGTTTTGTGTTTTCACAAATTGATTCCATTTGCAAATAAACCCTGTCCAGTGTGGAATCCTTCCTTTCTGGCCTCAAAAGTCCAAGTCTCTCTGGTTCTGAACTAGTTCTGATCAAATGCAGCCATCAGTTCTTAAAACACTGTAAAATATCCAATTATTTCTGAATAAGTCTCTAATCTGTAATTGCCTAAGCTTCATTAATTGTTGCCAAGTTTAGAAATATTATCTTACAGTGTTTTCTTTGGCTACTAGAGAGGGACACTCATTCTTTTTTGGACTGGATCAGTGACAGAAAAGTTGTTCAGGTTGCAGTTACCAGAGGACTTTAGTTTCTTACACTGGTTTCCCAAACATTTTTTAATCTTTTTTTACCCACTAGTGTCCCTAATAAATTTTTTCCAAGTACTTTTCCTATATTTCCCACATCAAGAATCACAGCAGGAGCGAAGCATAAGCTCCATATCAGCTACGAACTTCAGGATCATCAGCCATCTGTCATTTACAGTAAAAACTGTGTGATCGTAGTGAGCAGAAGAAAGCTTGTTCCCTGCCAGATTATGTTTTCGCTTGCCCACTCCAGGTCCTGCCACTTTGGGCAGAAAGCCACATCCCCCAAATCAAAACTCTTATCCCTCCCTGTTATCCATCACACCCTCTTTTTACTTGGCATCTCTTTGTCCTGTGAGTTATAAAGGCTGTGCCAATCTGTAGATTGAGATAGATTAGAGTGAATTAAACCTTTTGTCCCCCTGTGGCTCCTATCTAACCAGCTAAATTGGTTCATTGCTTTCTGGGAGAAAGAGGCCAAGAAGGCTGAGGTGTCAAAGCCTTAAAATGGGATTACTATCACACATCTCTGAAGGAAATTGTTTTCTTCTGCTGTTTATGGCGTCTCCATCAAGCATCAATGATGTTTTCTTTTTTTTCTTTAAATCTGAATAATTTTCTTTTACCTTTTGAGCTGACAGGTTTTATCTGGATTTTGAGAAATAGTTAGATTTTATAATTTCATCTCTATACTTTGGCTTCTTTTTAATCTCCTTGAGGCTTTATTGATATTTGGGTTTTACCACTTCATTTTTATTTATCTATTTTTACTAATGTTCTGTGGTTCGAAAGTATTATGATGATGAGATTGTATGTCATGTTTCTGCTGAATTATTTTCCTGTTTTACTTTTTAGTGCTTTATGTCTGCATGTTTGCTTTTTTGTAGAAGACATGTTGGTTTTTAATCATCTATAGCACCTTGTGTTGCACAAAGTTGTCTGAAGTTTGATTGACTGACTGTTTTATTAGGGTTTGTGTTTCTTAAAACTGCAAAGTAAAGAGTGAGCGATCACAAAGGAAATGTTCTGACTGAAGTAAGTTTTCTTATTTTCTTATGAGACTGATTGTGACCCGATCGTCAGCTTTAGAGGAAGTGATATGAATCCACACTGAAGGTTAAAAGTTTCATACTTTAACCATCTTTTCACCTTAAATGCTAGTTTTTTTGTCATGAAACTAGTTTTGTATTTAAAGCAAACAGAAAACAATACATGTTCTGTGTCTAATGCTGATGGTGTAGGTGCTGTCCATGGTGCTGAAAAATTATTAGTAACTTGATTTACTAATAATTCTCAATTTCTACAGTATTCAGATTCTAATTCAGTCTAACTCTTTCTAAATAATTTTTCATAATGGTGCCTTGTGTGACTCTTCATTCTGGAGTTTTTTTGTGTGCTGATGATCGTATTGTCACATTCCTTTCTGCGCCCAGTCATGCTTTGTCATTTCAGTGAATTTTCATTGATTTAATGTGAAATTACTCATAACTTCCTCTTGCACACTTTGCCTAATTCCCAGTGCCTTGATAGATAAGCTTCTAGTTAAGAAGAGAGAACGGAGAAAAACAAGAGGATGTTTAAGATCTGCAGCAGACTAATGCTTAGCTTAACTGTTCATACAAATCTTTAGTTTTGCCCTAGTGCCTCAGATGACAGAGCCAATTTGCTTTCTAGTTCTTGTAAATCTGTTTGATCTTAGTGGCTTTGCATCTTTTATATGCCCTGTTTGTCTGATTAGATTTTTACTTTCCTCTTAAATCCGTCTCCCATATTGCTAACCAGTTTCTTGCTTGATCTTCTTACTTTGACACATCAGATGCCTGAAAACTCTCACCTCAAAGATGTGCACTCTTTACTTCTCTTTTTACTTTTCCTTCTCACCCCTCATTGACAAAGAGCCTCTATTCAGTCACGCTGCTGCAGCAAAGAAAGCAAAATAACTTCTGCAGCATTCACATCTTCCACAATGGTTGTCCAGATAAGATGGGACCAGGCTTAATCTTTAAGATTTCATTCCCCTGTAGGATGACTGTTACTGTTATAGCTTCGCTCTAAAAGGCCTCCAGGATTAGTCACACAAAGACGAGGCAGGATAAAGAAATGGCTTTTTTATGTTGCTGCAGGTTTATTTGTTTGTAGATTTGAAAGTAACTGATAAATGTTTAAAGGCACCATTAAGATTTAACCTGATGTTTTGTAGTTTATTTTTCATGTGATTGTGTCTCTGCCTGACAGTTCTTCTGTACTTTCCTACTTTCATTAAATATTTTGTGCTTCAATCATTGCCAATCAATTTATTTACCTTGTAGTTAAATACTCCCTTACAAAATGTAGGTAAGTAAATAGAAAAGGCACATTTCTCATTGATGTTTAAAATGTAGTTGTATATTATTTTCTGTCAGCTTTGCATAACAGCTTATTTTCATTTATTGAGGTTTTGATCCTCATTTCGTTATCTGATTTAGATATCTATATCTACAATATAGATATCTTGAGTATCTATTTTGGATACTTAAGATATCGAAGTATCTAACATACTTTATATATCCTATATTGAAGGGACTGACCGACACTAAGTTGCACCTAGCTGCAAAATTAAATTAAATAGCTGCAAAATTAAATAATGCATAAATGGAAAATAAAAAAGATATCCAAATCAGTCGGGCTTTGCATAAAAATATAATTTCCCCTTAAACCATAACGGGTTGCTGACTCGTGGGGGGCAACAGCTGGCATCAACCTTTGGGAAAACTGGAGCCACAGCATCTAAAATGGGACTTAGATCCAGTCTTTGACTGGGCCACACCAAAAACCTTCTTTTTTGAGAAGGTCTTTGGTGTGGCCTTGCTGGTGTGTTTTGGATCATCCCACTGCTGCACAACCAAAGTTTACAAACAGATGGCTGGACATTCACCTTCACAACTTTCAGACAGAGAGCACAGCCATTTTGCAGAGTCTATTTCCTACTTTTGAATCATGAACACATTAACTGAGCCAAGTGAGATCTGCAGAGCTGTGAATGCTGCTTTGAGTTGTTTTATGGCCTCCTGGATGAGTTGTTGTCCAGAAGTATTCCATGATTTCTTGATTTGTGGATAATTACAATGATAGGTTTCAATAAGTTTGTTTCCTGTTTGTTCTTGAATTCCCTTATATTTGGGCATGGTGTGTTGCTTTTTAAAGTCTTCTAGCCTACTTCATGTTGTCAAGCGGGTTCTATTCAAGCCATTTGTTGCATCTTCAACAAATGGCATCTTCATTACCTGGTGGTAATAGGTGTGACTAGTGAAAATAAACTAATTTTTCCAAAATAAAGAGTGATTAATCACAATTATTTAATGACTTAATGCACAAATAGTTAGAGCACATTTTCATATGTTCATGGCAGGTTGGTTTGGATAACTTGTTTTTCCTTTATCACTAAAATCATTATTTGAAAATGTATGTTTGGATCTTCCTGTGTTGTGCTTTTCTAATATTAAAACTAGTTGGATTGTTCCAAACATCAATGTGGGACAAAACAGCAAAAACAGAGTGAGAGCAAAAACTGTGAGGGGGGGGGAAATACCTTTTCACATTTCATACCACTGAATTCTGCTGCAATTGATTCCAAAAAGTGAAAATGATGGTAACGCCTCTCAGCGAGTTTTTGTTAAGAAAATATAAATAAGAGTCTGTTGCATTTGTTCTGAATAACAGGGAATTAACATGTGATTGAAAGTTGGCTGGATCAACACCTTTTGAATTTGCTGAATTTGGATCTGTGAAGCTGTCACATAGCTGCAGCTTGGCACTGTCCATCTATTTTTTAAATGATTTATCAAGACTGTGTCCAAATCTTCTGCAAAACAGTACATGAGCTCGACAGCCTCCACACACAGAAACATGGGCATCTGCTGACAAATGCTGTATTGCAGGCAGAGGTTTTGAATCCAAAAAGCTGCTCATTAACCCTCTGCTAATTATATCCAATTAAAATACTGTCAAGCGTATCATCCTGAAAAACTCTATAAACTTTAATTATATTATACACTGAAGAGCCAGTTTATGTATATGCGAAAAAAAAAGTGTAAATTAACACAGAGGGGACAACACACAATTAGTAAGAATGTCTGCAGGTCTTTGGTGAGTAAGCCTCTTTACCTTTCTTAAACAGCCAGCGTTAATAAGGTGAGGCAGCCATTATGCTGCCTGAGAGGCGAAACCAGTGGAAGATGAAGTCTGCTGAGCACTCCCTCCTGTTTGTTAGGCTTATTGCTGTGTGTGTAGTGCAACGTAATAAGTGAGGACGAGATCAGAAGAGCCAGAATCTTTCTTTTATTTTTACTGTTGTTCCACACAAGGTTAAAAGACAGTTCAGGAAGTAACTGACCCTTCCTGAAGAAAATAAAAATTTGAGCTAGAGAGACAGATTTAGATTTTACTCTGTAGCATGGTATTTAAACGTCAATAAAATAACATGAATAACATAATATGAGGGTGAAAGTATTCCTACCCCTTCAATTTTTCCCAGTTTTTTTTGTTGCAACCACAAACTTTAACGTACTGTAACAGGAATTGAAGTGACCGACAGCACAAAGTGGCACCTGTCTGTCAAATTAAAACAATACAAAACATGGTCTTTGATGTTTTTTTGTTGTTGCTGTTGAAAGACCCCAAAAATGTGCTGAGCATGTACATTCAGATCTCTCTTCTGTGATACCTATAAATATGTTACTCTCCAAACAACTGCCTTCCGAAACACCCAATTAGTAAATAGCATCTGCTAGTGCATAATTTCAGCTGCTGCTCTGCGAAAGCCTCAGAGCTTCATTAGGAAACTTTTTGGCCTACATGTAATATATTAAATTTGTCCATCTGTTTATATTTCAGTCTCATAATTCTGGTGTTACATGGCACTACAATTGAAAGGCTAATAGAGAAGGTGAGATGGAAATGGAAAAGGGGGGCAAGGGAGCTTAGATGATATTTGTTTGGAGTTCAGGGTGGCCTTTCAAGTTATGCTGGAGAAGCCTGAATCCTCCATGGTATTGTTTAAAAAGAAAGCTGATTCAAAGACGACAAGCATGAGGAGGATTTGAAAGTGTCCTTTACTGGAGAGAATTTTTTAATGCTGAGGTAAAGGCCTAGACTGGAAATAGTTCATAATTCCAATTATTGGTCTTTATGCAAAATGTGCACAAACTAACACTGCATCGCCCTGAACACACCACTGCCATTGTAAAACATGGGGGTGGCAGCATCATACTCTCTTCAGCAGAGACAGGCTGGTCACATTTAATGGAAAGTTGAATGTAGCTATAGGCAGAGCAATCCTGGAAGAAAACCTGCTAAGGACTTGAGACTGTAAAGTCGAACAAGTGAAAATATCATTTCCTAGACGTGCAAAACTGCTAGAGCCATGCCCGCCCCAACACTTCTAGCTGAACAAACATCAAACTTTTGCTGTTGCAGCATAACAAAATGTCATGAAGTTTGAATGGCCTGAATACTTTTGCAAGGCTCTCTGGTTAGAGTAAAGGACATGTCTCTGTTTCTTCTGTGCTTTTCCTTATCCGTTGTGCTGATTCAAATGAACAACAGTCCAAATTAAGTAGAGGCCAGAGGGGGAGCAGCCACATGCAGCACACGTGCGCTGAGAAACATGAATCTATACAGACATCTCGCTCAAACGTGCATGTGCCGTTCAGCCAGAACTAAGCCACAGAAAGCCTGCGACTGAGTCACCGTCTCCTTTATGCTTCTGTTCCCTCCATCGCCGGGTTTTTTAAATCCTCGTCTAACTTCGCCGGTGAGGTAATCATCTGTTACATTGGCTCCTCTCCGACCTTTAATGTGATTGGCTGCCAGCGTGTGTGTCACTAAATCATCTCCAGCAATAACAAGGCGAGAACAGAGGAATCGCCAGCCGCGGTGTGTCCCTGTGAATAAGACTCACGTCCGATAAAAGGAGTTCCCCGTTTTCAGTGATCTCCTCTCCACTGCCCTTTCTTTTCCTTCTTGTCTCTCCTTCCACAGTTTTGAATTTGAATTACCACTCTCCTCTCTCTGCCCCTCTGCCCTCCAGATGAGTTCATGCAGCAGCCGTGCATTGACCATCCTGTCCACAGTGTTTGGAGCCTGCGGACTGCTGCTGGTGGGGGTGGCTGTGTCCACCGACTACTGGCTCATAATGGTGGAGGGAATCATTCTGCAGCAAAACCAGAGCATGGAGGTGAAGATGGCTCTGCATTCTGGCCTCTGGAGAGTTTGCTTTGTGGCTGGTAGGAATATATCATCACACTTGTGTGCATATGTTTACACTTACTCACACACACATGATATCCAAGCACAAGAAAGTAACAAATAAGCATAAAGAGATATTGAAGATTGGCAATTTGAGAGAGAGTCAGGCTAGAGAGAGAAAAGAAAGAGAGGAGCCTGTGGCTTCTGGAATCAAATCTGTCAGAAAACATGATTGTTAACAGTGAGAGAGGCCTCTGAGACCTGCGCTTCTTCACGCATGACCGACTCTGATCCTAAAAGCAAACCTAACGTTCTCCAATTTCTGTTTCCTCACAGGATCAGAGAACGGGAGGTGCGTAGCTTCGGAGTACTTCACTGAGCCCGAAATAGAGATCACCACCGAAAACACGGCAAACATCCTGAGTGAGTGAAAGATGGATGTGATATTACACGTCTGTTATTTACCAAAGGGAACTTACTCTGGAATTATACAGAGTAATGTGCAGCTGACTAGATTTAAAAAGTGGGTATGGAGAAGGGCGAGAATGAAGAATCTGAAGTGAAAGAAAAAAGGCCTTCAGGTGAAGAGGGACTCGCAGAGAGGGGGGGTCAGTCTCAGAGGACTTTCCCTCCTTTCACTCAGAGTTCTTGTCATAAATGAAAAAAAGAGAAGTGAAAAGACCTGAGTTTGAAGGGAATTTATATCTGAAGCTAGCTCGTTTACCTGAATTCAAATGTCTAATATACATATAAAAAGCATATGTTTGTGTTTTGTCACTTTTTTGCTTACCCTGAGATTATGTATAAAAAGCAACAAACATTTCTCCAAATACAGAAAGATTTTGTTTTGCTTATACATATCTGCTATTGCAAATTGTTTGAGTTAAAACAATAGACATTGGTTTGTAATTTGCCACCACAAATGTCACTATATTGTATTGCAGTTTTATGTGACAGGCCAACACAAAGTTGCATATAATTTCAAAATGGACGAAAATGAGACATAATTTTCAAATATTTAAAAAGATAAAACCTCAGAAGTGTTGGGGAAAGCTGTCTTTATTTTGAAGGGAGATGCAACTGAGTGCTATCAGAGGATCCAGAGTTGGGTTATAAAACAATATCCAAAGTCATAAACATTTATAAGATCACATTCAGTCCAGCATCAGAACATGGCAGGGATAAGGCACAACTGTAAACCAACAAACATGGCTGTCCACCTAACCTGCCAGCCCAGGTAACTGTGGAGGAGCTACAGAGAACCACAGCTCAGGTGTAAACCAAAAATGTTATACTGCACATCACCCTGAGCACATTATCACCACTGTATAACATGGTGGTGGCAGCATTGGTCTGTGGGGAAAAGTTTCCACAAAGTACCAAATCAGAGATTCTGACTATGAGAGCACACCCGACTTTTCAGATACTTGTTTGTGAAATAAAATAGAAAAACATGTCAATTTATGTTGATATATCTTATAGAAAGAGGTCTGAATATTTTTACAACATGCTGCATTTGATTGTCTTTGAATATTTTTTTATTCTGTGGAAACATTCTTCCCAGGTAACATCAGATGAGCTATTTTTAACACGGCGACCTTTTGTTCCCACAGAGATGGTTCGTACGGCCACGCCCTTCCCCATGGTGTCTCTGCTCTTCGTCTTCACGGCCTTCATCATCAGCAACATCGGACACATCCGGCCTCAGCGTACCATCCTGGCCTTTGTGTCCGGCATCTTCTTCATTCTCTCAGGTGGGACCCATCACTCATGTCGCGCTGTCACTGCTCCCTCACATTATGATTGATTACAGCAGTCGGCCGTGTCCTGCGTCACACATGGCGATGCTTTGTTAATGACTCTATTTTTGGACTGGGATACAGGTTTGCCAGCTGTCTTTAAAAGAAGTAACAGGATTCATTTTCAACATCCCAACCCCAGGGTTTAAAGTTTCCTCATCTTTTTAAAAGTTGGCTTTTGAAATTGCTTGCAGAATGTCAACGTTCTGCAGAAAAAGACATTTCAAGCAGATTTTTCCTCATGTTCTGTAGGGATGCTTCTTGAGCAGCAGATGGCACTAATGATCCCCTTTCCTGTGCTGGAGATGAGAGTAAAAACTATCAGGAGACACGCTGCAGCTTAAGCTCTCTGAAGGCTTTTTCCTTTTGATGCTTTTTGAAGAGTAAGCAGAGATGAAAGGACTATCAAACAGATTCTGATACAATAGCTTTATCAAGCAGGGACCGGGGTAAAAGAAAGTGTGTTGTAAAAGCAAAGAGTTATGTAACAAAGGTTATAAAATTTGAGCAGCATGATTTCGGCTGAAAGATGATGACAGTAATTGCACTGAATTGCTTGTTTGTGATGCTGCAGTAAACTATCAGCTCTATCATTCCTCTCACATTCCCCTCTCTGTCTGTTGTGGTTTCGGTGGTATATATGGATTATTCAAAATATTCCTTTTACATCCCCGAGGCAGTGGTCTAGTGAATATTGCAGTTTATGAGCGGTAACACCATGTTCTGGTTAATATAGCACAATTCAGATGATAAAAAAAACAACAGCATAGAGCCGCAGATGTTTGAGCTTGCTTGAAGGCTGATGTTCTCTTTTGTCCTCTTCCTCGCTTCTGTTAGTCCACAGTCGTGCGTGTCCTCTTAAAAAAAATTGCCTTTGTTCCTTTTCTGCCCAACGCTCACTCGTCCTTTTCTGTCATCTGCTCTCGTTGGGCATGTGCATGAAGATTTCTCTCTGTGTCACTGAGAATGCGTGAATGAACATGTACTGTCACGTCACAGTGGACAGGAGCATGGTTTCTGCATTTTCCATGCCTTCAAACTTTTAAGTCGACAAGAGAACCTCTTAGACCTGCCATTTGAGTAAAAATACACAACTGAAGACAGCGCAGCACCTCATCTCAATGTTCCAGCCATATCTAAAATTAATCATATCTGGTTCTTTCAGCAGGCCTCTGTCTTTGAATATTGATTCTTTGATGGGTGCCATATGTTGTACCTCATGCATTTAACATTTTCAAGGCAGTGAAGAGTCCATGTCTGGTTGCTGGAAGGACAGGGGGATTTTAAAGATGCATGGGCTACATCTGGGGTAAAAAGGTTTTACAGTACTAGCCACATTATTGGCACACCTGGTGAAAAAAATATATATTAAATGCCTTTTAAGGACAGCTCCTCTTCACACAATAGAATTTCTATGTTCTGGGTCTCTTTCCTTTAGCTCACCCTGCAGGTTTTTGGTGTTTATCTTGATATGTTTTACGTCATTGTCCCACAAAAAAATCAATTTCCAGTTTTGTGCAGCTTATTTTATCTAACATCTCTTGGAAAAAAAAGTCCAGAGTGCAATCTAACAAGCCCCCCAGTGTGTCTTAAAGGAAAAAAGACCCATAGCATCACAGATCTCCCACCTTACTTTAACAGTGTGCATGAGGGTCTTTCCTACATATTCATATTTGATTTCTCACTAAACTTGCCTTGAAACTACTTTGTCCAGTGGCTGTACAACATATAAGGAAAAATATTCTTCTGCGCTCATTTATATTTACCTCTATTTATAAACGCCTACAAGAAACATGGCTTAAAGTTGTTAAAATAATTTTAAAATATGCTAACATAAAGAACAGGCTATCTGTAGTTTTAAAAAAATGAAGAAGAAATATATTTAGCAATCAGTACAGTATCAGTATAATACATCCAGCTAAACTAGAGCATTTAGGCTCCATTTATAACATAAATCAATAAAAGCAGTGGGTCAAGTTTAAATAACGGCTGTGGTTTTGATTAGAGATACTTAAAATGTCATCAGTGTTTATCTAAAGAAAAAAGGAAACTCATGCAAACACACTTGTCTCTATTTGTCTCCTAGGACACATCTTGTTGCATATCTCTGATCCTTCACTATTGGGAACCATTTATGCCCATTAATAGAAGTTTTTTATATTTTTTTCAGAGAAACCCAACTTGAATGCTTCAGACAAGGATTGGCCTACTATTGTCACACAAACTAAAACTCTTTTCATTGTTGCAAACAACTTGACTTTGAGAGAGGATTTATGTACAAAGCCAAGTTATAAACTTTAAAAAATATCGCTACATTTTTCTGTAGAAACTCTCAACATCTCAGACTTATTTGTGTTTCATAGCAAAAAAATTCTAAATAAAAAACATGTTTTGTATGCACTTGGATTTGTGTGGTAAAAGCTCACTCTGAAGCACTTTTTCATTCATCTCTTTGTTCTTTATCAATATCATTTTGGAGGCTAATTGGTTTTCATGGTCAGCTCATATCTTTCTCTTTTTCTCCTCGGGCACACTGCTACGAGTGTCTCTATCACAGTATAATGAACTTCCATGTGTCTGACTTCGGTTTCTGTCTGTCATTGTCCTCGTAAATGTGCTGCATGCAGGCCTCAGTCTGGTGGTGGGTCTGGTGCTCTACATCTCCAGTATTAATGATGAGGTGATGAACCGGCCCAGAGAGCCAGAGCAGTTCTTCAATTACCACTACGGCTGGTCCTTCGCCTTCGCTGCCTCTTCCTTCTTACTCAAAGAGGTCAGTGTGGGTTGTGTGTGTGCAGTGCTGTCTGTTAGCGTAGTCCGATCTGTTGTCTGATAGCATGTTTATGTTGCTCGTTTGTGTAAGTCTGTTATATTTGTTTCATCTTGGACTCAGCTTTTGCAGCTTTGAATTGAATCTCATAAAAACACACATCAAATAGTAACAAAAGAGTAAAGTTGGTATTTGCACAGCAGAATTAAGTACTAACTCATTTTGTGTCAGCATAGCTTGAAGTTTGTGGTTTTTGTGTGTTAATGGAAATGAACATCAGAAGTTAATCATTCCAACACAGCAGATCTGACCTTTAACCCTCAAGAACTCCTGTCGTCCTTTAAGAGTGCTTCAACATATACCTGATAGACTCTTTATATCAGCTAATGCACCTCTTATCTGCTGCTAGTGATGTCCCAGAATCTTAAAATTCCAAGAATATTTTTATTCCTGAAATGCTGTGCATACATCTCAAAATACATATTTTATGAAACATCATAAAATGATTTAGAATTACAGAAAAGCTTTTTATATGATCCATAATTAGTTAACTTAAAAAAAAAAAGCCTACTGGATTAAATCCTCTTTAAGCAGCAGAACAAATACATGTTGGAAACCTGGAATAAAGCAGCTTCAGTACAAATGATATCATTTTAGCTAAAATGATTTTTTTCCTTGACATTTTGTGTTTACTAACTCTTTCATAATATTTTGTGCCGTTCCTTCGTGTTTCTTGTCCGTTGCTTAGTTTTTTACCTTAGTGTAAGAAATTGTCTTACACACCATCAATGACTTTGGCCTTCCATGCTCCTTTGTGGCTTCTCTTCTTCATGTCATCAAACCTATTTCATGTCAGTAGCCTCATTAGTAATATATTTCATGGAAAGATCGTTGACAGGTCAAACACTTCAAATGCTAATTCTATTTCTTTTAAAATTGACTTTCTCTCAGGGTGCCGGAGTTTTATCAGTCTATCTGTTCATGAAGCGATACGCAGAGGAAGAAATGTACCGCCCCCACCCTGCCATCTACCGCCCCCGTCTGTCCGAGGGCAGCGACTACAGCGGCCAGTACCTCCACCCAGAATCCTCCTGGCCTCCACCCAAGAGAGGCCGCAGCACCTCGGAGGCGTCCAGCGACATCTCCATCCAGCTCAACCAGACACCACCGGCGCCACCGAAATGCACCCTCCAAGTTGGCGGCCAGGGGAGCCCGCCCTCCGTGTCTTCTTCTGCAGGGAGCTACCAGATGCAGCCACAGACCACTGGTTACCCCTCCACACACACCCTACCCAGGTCCCATTCCTCCCACCTTCAGGGCCAGGCTCTTCCCATGACCATGCCTCCATCGCCTGTACCCCCCCCTCACTATCACACACATGTGCACATGAGCGCCTCCCCCTGTTAAGAAGGGGGAGCCACACGAAGACGAGCCACTGACTCTTCATCATTAAATATACTGAACATTTCGAATTGGATCAGGGTAAGCGCGGAGCTTTGATCTAGCATCAAATGAAGCAGAAAAATGTAGCTTTGAGACGTTATAAATCAAAGAGAGAGAAGGAGGGGATTTTTACTGATTTCTGAAGATTTCAAAGAAGCTGTGATGGATGGAAAGAAACAAACAAAAGAGAAGAAAGAAGTTAAAGAGAAAGTCAAGAAAGAAGCAAACTGTTCTCCAGAAAGACATTAGAGGTTAGGTTGATTGGTAGAGCAGGTATAAGGGAGGGAGAGTGAAGCAGGGGGGCTGCAGTGTTATACAAAGATGCTGCATTGCTGCAGGACTTTGTACACACTTGGAAATGTACAATGCAAAGCACTGATCTGAAAGGACTGAATGTTCATAGAGTTTTACATGCATAAGTCACGCTAACATGTGGACTACATACGTTTTTGCCAAACGGTAAAGCGTGGTTAAATATATTCTATTCATGTATGACTTTATGACATCATCAGTTTGATTCCACAACCCATAAAGTCATAATAGTGCCCTCGTGTTATTAAGTATTAGTTAATACAGTAACTGTTAAATTAATCTGCACAGAATGAATGTTGTTAAGCTTTGTAACATACAGAGATACTATTAAGAAATATCATGCAAACAACGTATTGTTTTACATATTTAAGATACAGATCTTCAGCTTCTTGTACATAGCTGCACATCAGAACTAGAGTTGTGAAATGGCAAATGAAGCTTTTGCACAAGTCTAAGTGAGAAAATATTTTACTTATTCATCTTCGAATAGAAGGGAAGCAGCTGTAGCAACGCAGCCTCAGGATGCAGAGCGGTTCGGTTTTCTCCGGTTTTACAGGAATCTGGCGCCCTCTAGTGGCCGCAGCCATGAAGCAACCCTCGAAGCAAACGTTTCTGGCTCAAAACATTTCTTCAACTTTGTCTTTCCTTCTGCCTTTGCTGTGCGGTATTACTCTTAAAGAAATGATGGAGAGTTTTGTCAATTTTAAATTGTAAATCCAGAATTATTAGACACACGAATAAGGACTGCAAAACAGAAATAAACTAATAATCTGATTAGTAGTGTATCTTTAAATATAATTATAAAACCCACTTGATAAAAATGTTTGTTATATTTGCAAATAATTTTAACGCCATTGTTTGTCTCATGCAGCTTTTTAGCCACTTAAAATCTTAAATAAACCATCTTTCCCACTTTATTCTAATGTATTAAAGAAGATATGGCAGAACGGTTTTTATACATGTCTGGGTTCAAATCCTCAGTAGGTAAAAACTAAATAGATAAATTTGTCTGCTTCACCCAGAAATTTCATACCCTACAAAAATTCTAATCTTAAAAATGTCACTGTAATTTTAATAGTGCATCAATGTAAATTGTTTTTAGACTGACCAGTTAGATTAAATGTAATTTCTAAATCGCTAATTATTCTAACACTAAGCAGCCTTAGATCACCAAAACTAAATTACAAATCAGCCTCCACTGACCATGTAATTATTAACTTCTAGAAAATAATGTTTTCTCAAAGCAACTGAGCAGCTTTTTCCCATCACACTGATGCATACTACAAACTACACTGGCAAACATATTTTTAGACATTTTTGTCACAACTTACAACAACTTACAATACTGGTTTTATGTTATAGACCAACACAGAGAAAAACAATAAATTTTTTAGAAAAACAAATGTAAAGGTTTTGCATGCATGATGTGTTTGTGACACATGTGCAGTGCTTGTTCCTCACCATACATAATTTATACAAAAAATGTAAAACCTTGTTTTATCTGAACAGAACACCTTCTACCTACCAGGTGCTATATCTCCTGTGGCTTGTGGCAAAGCGCAAACTAAAATTCTCTCTCTTTTTTTTTTTCAAAAATAGATTTTTTGTTTTTCTTCGCCACTCTTCTATAGAGACCAGCCTGGTTAAGAGCAGGGCTAGTAATTAATTCTCCCACCTGTGCTTTTAAACCTAAATCTGCTTCTCATTGCACAGCACACTTTTCAAATTCCCATTTGTAAAAATATATCCGAAACCATGCATTCACTTCTACTTTACAATTATATGCTTCGGTCTGCTGGTCTATCATATAAAATCAAACTTACAGTAAGTATATTAAAGTGGTACAAATACATTTGCAAGACTGTGTAGTTTATGGTTTTCAACCCTGCATTTGGAGAACTTTGAACAGCCTTGTTGCTGAAATGTGCTATACAAATAAACTTGTCTTGAATAGCGTAATTAAATTTAATTGATTATTGAAGTAACTGCGAATGACTTCTCATAGAGGGAAAAAGTTAATCTTGTTTCTTGAGTACTTCACTTTAAGATGTCCTACAACAGAGAGGGCACTTGAAATTAATTCAGACTTTTCCAATGAAGCATTTCGACCTCACTTGGCCATTTATTTCAGGTTGTAAAGTTAAGACAGTTTTATTCTCAAAAGCCTAATTGCTCTTTTTATACAACACTGTACAAAGAACAGAATGCAAGAGCATAATTATCTACACCAACAACCAGATTTAATTCTGAATATTCATTTGTTCTTTTTAGTTTGCTACTGTAATGTAAAATAAAAACCATTGTGTCATCATGAACTAATTGGTTTGGATTATCACTGTGATGCTTCAGAGAGATAAAACCTGCTCCTACAATTTATTGTGGGGGAAAAACTAAAATAAAAACCTCAAAAAGGAAAATTTGAAGTGGGTTTGTTGTATCGCCAATGTCCTGCAGTCTGGTTTGTTTTCCTGTTTTCTGTTTAGGCAGTTGTTGTAACTCCAGCCCCCAGTTGTTGACTGTTTTCTTTGTTAGGCAGTTCAGTGCCTTGCCCACAAGCATTTCTGCAGCATCTGTTGAAGAAGATAAAAGAAATTCTCCAGACATTGCACTTGCAAACTTTTTCAATCAAAAATTGCTTCAGTAACTTTGGGTTCCCACAACCGCCATCATGACCAGTGGATGATGAATGCTTTGTTCTTGCTTTAAATAAACAGTATTTTTTTAATGATTTGTTTGATTATGTAATTATCTCTAAAAGTCCCCGAGCTGTTATACTGCATCACTATTTCTAATGTTGTAGCTCTTTTTTTATCTGCATACTCAACTCTTTTTTTTACCTGTGTATTAATGCAACAAAAGAATTTAAGCTTCTCTCAGAAATCAGTTCACATTTTATTTTTGTTTTATATATATATATATATATCACCAAACTAAAGTAATTGCTTTTCAGTGCTTCAATGATACTGCAGCTTTAAAATCTGATCAAATGCAATAGAGGAAATACTGACAAAATTACTGCTGTTATAGAGTTGACATCTGTAACTCAATTTTGTTTTATTAAAACTTCTATTGGGGATACATCTTGTCATGTTTTAGCATCTATGTGTGCAGGTTCTGTTTGTCTTTGGTAGTAAATCTGGGCTTTTTTTTATTTGTATATATATAAACCAATGTGGAAATAAGGGGCAGGGATGGCAGCATCATATTGCACTCCACAAAATTTATGACATTACCAGGAAAGAACATTATAGTATGTACAAATATTGAAGAAACGGCACAGTGCATCACCCAGGAAGATAAAGTTTGGTCACAAATTTTTAAATAAAAAAAAAACCTCTAATGATATTGCTACTTTAGTTACAGATAACAAAGTCAATGTTTGGGATCTTAGATCAATAGAAAATATGTGTGTAGAGCTGAAGGGTGTATGTGAGCAAACTTGAGTCACATTAAATCTGTTGGAAGGAATTGGCCCAATTTCTAGTAAACTCTTGTAAGTTTGAAGATACACAAAGCGTTTGACACAAGACATTTAGTCCAACAAATAGTAAGACAATCTATGCAAAAATCAATATTTGGAGAGAGAAGCCCTCCAAAAACAATTCTCATTATTCTTGAAATTACTAAATTTTGATGTGTTTTGATGTACAGCACTTTGTATCAGCTGTGGTTGTTTTAAAGTGCTTTATAAATAAAGTTGGTATGGTATGGTATGGTAAATAGAAGAAACTTTAATAATATTAACTGACCGAAAAATAGAATAGAGTCTTACTTAATCAGTATTTAAAATGAAGATAAGTTTTATCTTAATGGTATTCGGTGAAAACATGCAGAATAAGGAATATTTTCTGGCTTTTCCTTTAAAAAAAAAAAAAAAAGCCAGGGAATCTCTGCAAGTGGTGCACTGCAGTGAACCACAGGGTGTTTACAGCCTCCCTCTTCAGTCACGCCAAGCCACCACAGCCTGGAGCCAAGAATTGATCAGAGTTGTGTATGAGTGCACGAGTCTGACTGTGCATTTGCCACTATGCATTTGTGTAAAGGTTATTTCCATTTATCCTAAAAGTAACTCTGAAATTAATAAATAGATCAAAATCAGTAGGGATTCCAAAAGAAAAAATAGAGAGACATTATCTATTAATAAAAAATGTCTACCTGTCAAAATCCATTTGAGCTATATATGCAAGGCTTCCTGAAAACCAAACACCTTCTGTAGACATTTGTGTTTGTTGGACACGTCAAGCTTCACCAAGCAGGTCAATAAAAAAGCATGTGTGCTCTGCAAAATTCAACATTATCTGAGTGACTCTGTCAACAGCTGAGACTAAAGCCAGCCTTATTCCTGATACACTCTCTGTGATAGCACTCTCTGTCTGTGGATTTGCTTCTGTCCTTTCCTTTTGTTTATCCGTGTGAGTGTGTGCTCCACTTTATGTGTGTGGGTTGAGTGGATCTCTCTTTTCACCCTCACCATTACTGCATGAAAGACCTGTCACTCTGGATTAGCTCTATCAAGCTCCGTCTCTCCCCTCTTTTCTATGTGTGTTTGTGCGTGGGTATGCGTGGGTGTGTGTGTGTGTGTGTGTGTGTGTGTGTGTGTGTGTGTGTGTGTGTGTGTGTGTGTGTGTGTGTGTGTGTGTGTGTGTGTGTGTGTGTGTGTGTGTGTGTGTGTGTTTAAGAGGGGGGTGATCTGGGTAGTAAAGCCATTTTATGGCAATTGAAGGTCATAACAAGCAACAGCCCTGCCACTAGTACTTTTTAAAAATATATATATATATACTGATGAATAAATCCAGTCAAACAACTTATTAAAAAAAACAAGACATCTTTACTAATTTCATTTAATGACAATGATATTAAATTGCTATGAATAATGTTAATTTCCCCTCTCTAATTCATTTTTACATCTTAACCTGTGGATGTGTGCTGCCGTGACTTAACATCTCTCCGCAGGGCTGCGCTCTTGCTCCATGTCCCAGATCGGCTGTGATCAGCATCGTTTCCACGCAGGACAAGTGTCCCGCAGAGGCGTTCCAGTAACAAAATATTACAATCAACCCCACACACGCACACACTGAACCTGGTCTAACAGGGGACTAACAAAGCCCTGCGCGCACGGCACACGCTCCAGTAAGCACATCCAGACCACAGTACAGCAGAGAGGAGGTAAAATGAGGGGGTTTAAACCCGCGTCGTGATCTCAGCAGACTGTTGGAGTTATTATCCTGTGTCATAACCTCACAAGGAACTTGACAATAATGAGGGATATTTTTTGTTTTTGCTTTATTTAGCATTTTTTAGGCTGAGTGCGACAAGTTGCCTGCATGCGTCTGGTGTGATGTGGATGAAATAGAGGAGCAGACAGGCAGGAAGACACGAGCAGAAGCTGGCGTCCGAAATATAGCTTGCGATGCGCAACTCGACTAAAGGGCTATTCCGCTGAATTTAACGACTCGGTCTCAAACTGCGGCTTGAACCCTGTAAAACTTTTATCCCGTCTGTGAAAACTTGAAACAGAACGATTTTAAATTTTCTTTTTGTTTGTTGAGTTGTGGATTAAGACCACCTGGCTTGTACAGTCTAACTTAAAAACGACATTGTCAGTAGCAGGTCAAATATTGACAGAATTAATTTACAGATTACAAAGTCATCTGTAAATGACTTTACAGATGACTGTGAAGTCATCTGTAAAGATGACTTATTATTAGAATAACCTTGATAAGTTAACTCAATTCAGAAATGCATATGTGGCATACAGGCCATTTTGATGGAATAGTCGAGGTAAATTAATACTGTTTTGTGTTTATTAATACTGTTTTGTGTTTCGTTGTGTGTTATTTACTAGTGGTGTCGCAGGTTGACGTGGTTGCGGAGGGGGTCAATATCACTCCGCCGTTGCTAGGTAACGACGGTTGTGGAACGTTGGCGAGTGTGCTTTTTTTTCTAACGGCTGTTAGGAACGAGACCGCTAACGGAGTTACTTTGTAACAATTATTAAATTAAAATGTTGCGGACTCAATCTCAATATCTCTTTTGATTGTTTGTCACCGTTACATTTTTGGCGAGCCAGCCCCAGGAGGAGTTTCAGCTAAAAGTAACTAATCCAAACGAGACGAACCGAAGACGGAGGAGAAACTACCGATGGAGCAGCTTCAAGACGAAGTGAGCAGAACGCTGCTGATGCTAGAGAAGTCAGAGCTAATTTTAGTTTGTAAACACCTCAAGAGTGATGAACCTCCAGGAGGGTTTACTGGCCAAACTCGGCGTTCCCTCATCAGACTAGCAGAGACCACACTGGACGATATCGGAAATGAGGAAGAACCTGAATCGTTTCAACGGTTTCTCCAGAATTTAATCACCTTCATGGAATCCTGGACGTCGGATGAGCCCAGAACACCAGAACAGACACAAGCTGACGAAGGTGAATTAAACTCACTAAAAGTCAAGTATAAGGAATTCCAGGAAGAACATAGCAAAGCCCGACAGCGCATAGAGGAGGAAATTGGGGTTTTAGAGAAGAAACTGAGCATGACAATGCATATGGAGGAGACTGAACCACACTGTGCTCCATCACCTCACATACCAGAAGTGACCCTCAGGCGGGAGTTTCGGATTTGTGGGCAGATTGGAGAAGCTGGTCAGAGGGATAAATTGTCCTATACAAGCCTGATCAACCAAATTGAATCTGGGCAGAGGAAAGGATATTCAGAGACTGAGATCCTGGAAGCAGTCATACGGGCCATAAGCCCAGGGCTTCACCTGAGAGAGATGCTGGAAATCAAAAGAGGACTGACACTGTCCACTCTGAAAATTATCCTAAAAAGCCATTTTAAAGTGGACTCTTCCTCTGACCTCCTTCATCAGCTGATGAACATCTCACAAGATCCAAAAGAATCTGCACAGAATTTCTTATTTAGAGCTATAGAACTGAAAGAAAAAATGCTCTGGAAATCAAAAGAAGAGGATGAAAGCGAACAATTCAGCCCAGAACTGATACAAAGGAAATTTCTGCGTTCCATAGACACCGGACTGCTAAGCGATGCAGTAAAATTCCAACTAAAACCTTACCTGACTAATCCTGCAGTATCAGATGAGGTCCTAATTGAGCGGGTGAGTGAAGCTGCAAACTTAGAGCAAGAAAGACAAAAAAAACTGAGAAAAAGTGCAGTGAGTAGGTTCCCGAAAATAAATGAACTGAGAGCTGAAGGAGGCATACATGAGTTTCAACCTCCTTCCATGGGAGAAGCTGCAACCACAAGTGAGATAGGGGACACAGTGATGACCAAAGATGTACTGAGAGGGGCCAAGAAAAATCGAAACACAGAACAGGAAGCAGGAACAACTAAACTCATCGAAGGACTGAAGGCTGAAATGTTAGAACTAAAGAAACTGGTGTTGGAAACAGTGGAGATTACTAAGAAACATCAGACAGAGAGAGCTACCACACACAGCTACCGCAAACCCAGAGGTTGCCCAGCCTGTCTAGAAGCACAGTCAGGGGAGAGGTGCACTCACTGTTATAAGTGTGGTCAAGGAGGACACCTTGCCAGAGGCTGCCGTCAGAACAGGGGACAGCAGGGAAACTGGACAGGGCTGCTGGGCCGGGACCCTCAGTAGCCCCACACAAAACACTCAGTCCCACCACAAACAAACCAGGCTCCCATACAGAACTTTCATCTACCCCAACAGCTCACTACATGAATCCACGGAGCAGACAGAAACTTCTGAACCTCATAGGTAAGAGATGCATTGTTCATTGTTGGATGGATGCCACTCCAGTAGAAGCATTATGGGACACTGGTGCCCAGGCATGTCTCATTAATGAAGAATGGAGACAATTACACTTACCACACCAGCGAGTTAGACCTCTGAATGAACTACTGGAGGTGGATACACTTATTGGGCTTGCAGCAAATCAGACACAAATTCCTTTTCTGGGCTGGGTGGAAGTGGAATTTAGACTGGGCAAAGATTCACTCTCAGCAGAACCCCTGTTGGTACCAGTACTTGTGTCAAGTGACTCCAGTGTGGCACAACAACCAATAATTGGCTACAATGTCATAGAGGAAGTGCTAGGAGACAACACACTTAAACACAGGAAACCGGAAGTCATCCAAAATGTGTGTGGAGCCTTTGCTGTCACTGTCCAAACTGCACAGACAATTGTCAAACTAATTCAGACATCAGATAGTCAGGTTGATGTGGGTCTTGTGCACACAGGGAGAAGTCGAATCAAATTAGCAGCTGAACAAATCACCATCATCCATGTTAAAGTTAATACTGGAACTCAGTTCAGAGGAGAGGACCTTCTTTTTGTTCCCTCGGAGGACTCGGTGCTGCCAGAAGGTGTCAGTGTTCAGGAGGGTCTCATGACAGTTCCTACAGAAAACCCAGGATTCGTATCAATCCCAATTTCCAACACCAATAAGTATAATGTTACTCTACATCAGCGTGCAGTCCTGGGGCACCTAGAAGCAGTAAAGACAGCTTATACTGTAAATGCACAACAGTTGAACATCACTGTTGGTGAACAACAAGATGACCCTTCACACAGAACAAAGCCAGCTGCAGCTCAGTCCCTGATTATCAACAGCAAAGCAGAAAAACAGAAGCCAACACAGTGGGATCCTCCAGTTGACCTCAGCCACTTAACGGAAAGCCAAAGACAGACGGTGAGACAGATACTGAGAGAAGAGTGTCATGCATTCGCCTATGATGAAGGTGACATAGGTTTAATTCCCTCTTTGAAACTTCAAATCACTCTGCATGACACTACTCCAGTGAAGAAAACATATATGTCAGTTCCCAAGCCATTACATCAGGAAGTTAAAGAATACCTTCAAGATCTACTGAATAGAGGCTGGATAACTCAGTCACGTTCTCCATATGCATCACCAGTGGTATGTGTGAGAAAGAAAGATGGGGGTCTGAGGTTGTGCTGTGACTACCGGGAATTAAACAAAAAATCTGTCCCTGACCGCCACCCTATTCCCCGAATCCAAGACATGCTTGATTCTCTAACTGGCAGCTCCTGGTTCTCTGTATTAGATCAGGGGAAGGCGTACCATCAAGGGTTTCTGGATGAAAAAAGTCAGCCCTTAACTGCTTTCATAACACCATGGGGTTTGTACCAGTGGATCAGAATCCCCTTCGGTTTGAGTGCTGCCCCAGCAGAGTTCCAAAGAAGCATGGAGGAATGTCTGATTGGTTTAAGAGATGTGATATGCCAGCCCTATCTGGATGACAATTTAGTTCACAGCCCAAGTTTTGAGGATCATCTCAACCACATGAGAACTGTGTTACAAAGATACCAGAAGCATGGAGTGAAGCTGAGCCCAAAGAAGTGTGAGGTGTTCAAAAGAAGAGTGAGATTTCTGGGACGTCTTGTCTCTGGTGAGGGCTACACGATGGATCCAGCAGAAGTGGCACCAGTTCAAACTTTGAAGGAGAGAACCCCCACAACTGTAGGAGATCTGAGAAAAATGCTGGGATTTCTCTCCTATTATCGAACATATATACCCAACTTCTCCAGAATAGCTAAGCCCCTCTACCAGCTTCTGGCTAGTCCACCGGAAAATCAACCTGAAAATCCACCATCAGGAAAGCAAAAAGACAGACGGAACATCAACACTGCAAGAAATAAAGGTAACCTCCCATCAAACACTCCCATTCACTGGACACAGAACCATCAAGAGACAATAAACACACTTATTGACAAACTCACTGAGCCTCCCATCCTTGGGTATCCAGATCTCACCCAACCATTTATTCTGCATGTTGATGCTTCCCAGGAAGGGTTGGGAGCAGTTCTGTATCAGAGACAGAATAACAAAATGGTTGTCATCGGGTATGGATCTAGAACACTGACCCCACCTGAGAAAAATTATCACATGCATTCAGGAAAATTGGAATTTCTAGCACTCAAGTGGGCAATATGTGAAAGGTTTAGAGATTATTTGTACCATGCACCTCATTTCACTGTATATACAGACAATAACCCCCTGACCTACATTCTCACCACAGCCAAGTTGAATGCCACAGGTCACAGGTGGGTTGCCCAACTTGCCGATTTCAATTTCACCATTAAATATCGACCAGGCAAACACAATACAGACGCAGATGGCCTCTCTCGCATGCCACTGGACATAAATGACTTATTGCAGCAATGTACAGAAGAAGTGACTCAGGATGTGATTAGTGCTTCAATTCAGGGAGTGACTGTGCTTCAAGATGCCCCATCTGTCTGGATAACCACAGCTCACATCAATACACTGGACTTAGTAAGGGATGCCTCTTCACCTTCATTGCCTGCCCCACTAACACCAGAACAGATCAGAGAAAGTCAAAAAAAAGACCCTCTCATCAAGCGAGTCATGCATTATAAAAGCCAAGATCAATTCCCCCCCAGAGGAGTGGTGAAAACCGAGACTGCAGATGTTAGAGTGCTCTTGAGGCAGTGGCGAAAACTATATATCAGCGATGATGGGATCTTATACAGAAAAGCAGGACATACGTCTCAGCTAGTGTTGCCAAAAGAACATCATCCGTTAGTGTTTCGAGAATTACACAAAGAGATGGGTCATCTGGGGGTCGAAAGGACTCTGAATCTGATCCGAGACAGGTTTTATTGGGTCAGAATGCAGCAGGACACAGAACATTTTGTGACCCAAGTGTGTGAGTGTCTAAAGTCAAAACGACCACAGAGAGCAGCCAGAGCACCACTGATGCCAATTGTGACAACACGTCCATTCGAACTGGTTTCAATTGATTTCCTGCATCTAGAGGCCTGTAAGCAAGGCTATGAGTATATTCTGGTTATAATGGATCACTACACTCGCTTTGCACAGGCCTACCCCACAAAAAACAAATCCGCAAAAACAGTTGTGGAAAAGCTATTTGATGACTTTGCCCTTCGCTTTGGCTTTCCGGAGAAAATCCACCACGACATGGGGAAGGAATTTGAAAACCAGTTGATGGCTCAACTGCAGAGGTGTTGTCACGTGCGAGGGTCCCACACTACCTGCTACCACCCACAGGGTAACGGACAAGTGGAGCGATTTAACAGAACCCTGCTGTCTATGCTCCGTACGCTCACAAGTGCGCAAAAGTCTGACTGGAAAAAGTCGTTATGTAAGATGGTGCACGCATATAACTGCACCCGCAGTGACACCACCGGCTTTGCTCCATATTATCTACTCTATGGGCGATCCCCACGTCTGCCGATAGATCTCCTGTTTAACATACAGCCAAATGAAACACAGCAAAGCTATGCTGAGTATGTCAAAGATTGGCAAAGCAGGATGCAGCAAGCCTACAAGATCGCAACCAAAACTGCCACCCGTGAATCGAACAGAGGAAAAAAAGGATATGACAAAAGAGTTTATGGAGCTGACCTGCAGCCTGGGGGGCGTGTGCTTGTACGCAACTTATCAGAGAGAGGAGGTCCTGGTAAGCTCAGATCCTTTTGGGAAGATAAAGTGCACATCATCACAAAGAGAAGAAGTGATATCAGCCCAGTATATGAAGTAGTACCAGAAGGAGGTGGCAAAAGACGTGTGCTGCATAGGAACCTCCTGCTCCCTTGTGACAGTCTGCCAATCGACAGCCCAGAAATAGACTCAAAAATGACAAAAAGGACTAAAAAGACTAAGTCGAATACATCTCCATGCCATCTTTGTCAACGAGAAGAATCTTCAGACAGTGAGATGGATGAGGAAATGGAGCTAGTGTGCCAGTTTCCTCCTGCTCAGCACAATGGTCACCGAGCTGTCAGCTTAAACCCAGATGCTGAACCATTTACACCAGACCAGCCTGACCAAGACAACGCATCGAAAGTGAATGAATCTCAGGCTAATTGGATGAACAACATACCAGAAGAAGAAGATGGAGGCCAAGACATGGAGCTACACCAGGATCGCCCTGAGCCATCTGCAGAAACAGCTACTGAGGAAGAAGAGGATGCAGCTGTTCCACCACCTGCATTCAGCTACCCAAAGAGAGAGCGTCGCCGTCCGAGGATGCTGACCTATTATGCTTTGGGGGAGCCAACCATGGTGGAATTAGGCATTAAAGAACTACCTGTGAGTATGATCCCAACCGGTAAAGAACTTTGGCGACCCTGGGTAGTTCCAGGTGTTAAAGTACAGAGTTAAAGACACACTGTATATAGGTTTAAGAACTACATTTAAAAGAAAAAGACTATACTTGAATTCTCAAAAGACAGTTTATTGACTGTGCTTTCAAGACAAAAGACTGGTATCAGAAAAAAACTGTGGCTGAAATTAAGGTTCTGTTACACTAGAGAGATGATCTGAACATATTTAGAAGTATTTGTAACTGGACATTTGTAATCTAAAGTGACAATATCCTCTGTTAGTGGTGGACACTATTACAATAATATGTAATATATGTATGTAATGAATGTCATGTTAAGTACCTTACTTATAACATCACTTCCAGTAAAAGGTCTTTAAAATGTCATAGGACATTTTTTTTTAATGAGGGGGAGAGTGTGGCATACAGGCCATTTTGATGGAATAGTCGAGGTAAATTAATACTGTTTTGTGTTTATTAATACTGTTTTGTGTTTCGTTGTGTGTTATTTACTAGTGGTGTCGCAGGTTGACGTGGTTGCGGAGGGGGTCAATATCACTCCGCCGTTGCTAGGTAACGACGGTTGTGGAACGTTGGCGAGTGTGCTTTTTTTTCTAACGGCTGTTAGGAACGAGACCGCTAACGGAGTTACTTTGTAACAATTATTAAATTAAAATGTTGCGGACTCAATCTCAATATCTCTTTTGATTGTTTGTCACCGTTACACATACAATAGAGTAGAAGCACAGCAAGCCTCTTACAGATTCGTAAAAAATCTCAAGGAGCAACACATCATGCTCTGACCTAAAGAAATTCAATAACAAATGAGACAAAAAGTCATTGAAATGTCATTTTGGAAAGTCTTACAAAGCCATTTCAAAGGGTTTGAGAATCAGATGTACATTTTTATTTCAAAACAGGTCTCTCTTTTAAATAAGCTCTTGTATCTCCATGGGAAAACCTGTTTAAATAAAAGTTAAATAAAACAATCAAATAAATAAAAAAAGACAGTATCTACAAATAGAGAAAATATGGAATAGAAACCCGGAAGTAGTTGGACTAACTAAATCACTCCAGGAGCAAACCAGCGACTCAACGTGGAGGTCACAAAAGTGCAAATACATCTAAAGCTCTGTAGGGCTAATTTGCCTCCGTTTTGATCAAAAAGCATTGTTCAACAACAAGAATGAGACTGAGCAAAACTGCCAAACAAGTGAAAGTTTCAGGGCCATAATCTCTGCTTTAAGGGCCTCAGAGACCCTTCATTATTACAGGTAATCCAAAAAGCGGCCCCTTAAGCATGCTATTCAGTCAGGGTGAATTTGATTAATAAGACGCTTTAAAAATACAACACAAAACCCTGGTAATTTCAGGTTTTATGAACCCTCACAATGCTTGAGGAGTTGGAGTATGTACACAGCTTCATTAACTCCTCATCAGAACCACAGGTGGATTACATCATGCAGCGCTGCACTGATGAACAAATTTGAGCAAATTACAGTTTCTCACAAATGTGAGAACACCCGTCACATTTTTGTAAATATTTCATTGTGGGTGCTGTGGTGGCACTTTGGTAAAACACAATCCATGTGTGGAGGCCTTAGTCCTCCACGCGGATGTCACAAGTTCGAGTCCTGATGACCTTTGCTGCATGTCTTCCTCCTATCTCATTACCCACTATCCTGTCTATCTACTCTCAAATAAAGGCTGCTTAAGCCAAAAAAACATCCTTTAAAATATATATACTGCTCAAAAAAATAAAGGGAACACTTTAAGTGTTAAACACCTGTTTAAGTGTTCCCTTTATTTTTTTGAGCAGTGTATATTTCACTATATCCTTTTATGGAACAACAGTGGAGATATAACACTTTGATACAATTTATCTGTGTAACAGTATAACTCTATTGTCCCCTCAAGATACCTCAACACAGTTATTAATGTCTTGACCGCTGGGAACAAAAATACATATACAGTACAGACCAAAAGTTTGGACACACCTTTTAATTCAATGAGTACTATTGACATTGTAGATTCACACTGA